>NW_026261540.1:0-618619 GCF_024610245.1 Lodderomyces pseudojiufengensis
TTTTTTTTTTTTTTTTTTTTTAAACACAGTATTTATTTAATATACAGACGTTATCTATATAATTCTATAAAACCGGGTCACCTAACGCATTGGTGACTTTTGCGATATTCTAATAGTAGGTAAAAGGCTTGAAGTAGATAAGATATTATATTCAAGCAAAAATCCTGTGGTAATGTGGTGATATATTGTTTGCATTGTCTTTGATTCAATAAAAGATATTCATACAATTGGTTGACTCGTGTTCAAATCTCTCTCAGATAATGACGACTGTTGTCGTCGTCGAGATTTGATCTTTTTGATGAGTCCGCCAATGTATGAGTTGAGTTTATAAATGTCGATTTTGGAAAGGTATTGGTTCCCAATTATAAATTGAATAGATCTTTCCCTTGTAAAATACTTATCCCATATAGGTTGTGTATCAGTACAGTGGAAAGCGTGATGTATGAGTGTATCGGAGTTGCTGTTTTGACAGAAGCGGCAATTTGAGGGATTAGTATTAGGATAAAACGGATGATGTGAGTAATATCCTAGTGTGAAAAGATGGAGATGTTGTAATGACCCGAGTGGTAATGATTGTGCATTCAGAAGTTTCTTCCAGAATATACGCCAATCCGTCTCTGTTAAGTGGCAAATTGGTTCTATTCTGCTCCAGCCTGTTGGGATGATTGGTGGTGTGTTTTCATGAAATTTTTTTGACCCATGATGAAATGTAGATATATTTAATGGTTTGTCACGCGCATCTACCAAGTCTTCTAGCGCTAGTGGATTTGCTTTTGTAGTCACTTGTAATAGTTCCAGTTCGGAGATTTTGATATCAATTTAAACGCGTACAGGTAAAGCCGCAACAATTACTCAATTAAGTATACACCTGTTCTACTATTCTACTAGTCAGATGTATTATCACGATGTGTTCAAACTGGTTGCCTAGTTATTGTTCATCTATATTGGCTCTCATTTATGAGATAGTGATACTTCACTAACGTTAGGTATGAAGACAGTTGAACTATTCAGATTAAAAGATTTTGATGTTATTGATACAATTTACCTTATTCTATTACCCCCTAAAAATAAGACGGAAAAATTGTAACATAATCTTTAGAACTCCATCTGTTATCATAAAATACTATAATATAATATAGCTGATACTTTACATCCTAGAGCAAGTCAATTCAGAAATTCATAACTATTATGAGAGATGGGAAATAGTCAATCAACTCAACAAAATCATGGTAGTACAATTGAAGAAGAAGAAAATACTCCTTTGTTAAATAATAATAATAATCATGAAGAGGCAAGTCATCCCACAGAATCAGAACCAAATGAATTGACATCAACTCAAACTCAAACTCAAACTCAATCGCAATCTCAATCTACTTCAGCTAACGACATAGAAGCACAAAATAACCAGGAGGAAAATGAATCTACACCATTGTTGAGTAGAACAGAAATACCCCATTATTCAATATTAAAGAAGATATTTAAACCAAATTGGATTCATTTGATTTTACTACTAGTCATTTTAACAGCATCTATTGCTTATTTGACACTAGATAACATCGAAAATGCAATTAATGACTCTATTGATATAAATATTCATAATACAACTTTAGAAAATTTAACATCACTGGGAGTTAATATAAATGTTCAAGGTTCAATAACATTAGATTATAACAAAATTCAAAATAATTATATACAAAAATCAGTTTTAAAACTAGGTTCATTCTTGGTTGGTGGAATCACAATAAAACTGTTAAAACCAATTCAAATACATGTTAAATTAATTGATGTTGATAGTCCATATTTATATTTATTGGATACTATTCCACCACCAATTTATGTAGATATTAAACAATTACATACAACAAATTTAAATATTTCAAGTAATTGTTCATTAGGTCAAACTCAATTTTTTGAGTTTTTAAAATACTACTATAAATTAAATTCAAATGAAATCAATATGGATTTAAAAATATTTGGTGATGAATTTGAAATTAATACTTTGAAATTTATCAGTTTTAATTTAAAAGATATTGAAATTAATGATCAAATAACTATAAAAAAGGAAGATTTAAAATTACCACCACTGATTTTAAAAATTGAAAAACTTGATATAACTTCATCTACTCCAAATGTTATAGATTTAAATATTAATTTATTAATTGCTAATGATTATGGTCTAACATTAGATTTAAATTTTATGTCATGGGATTTATTATTTAATGATTGTAATAATAAATTAATTAAAGTTGGAAATTGGACAACTTTACCAACAAATATAACTCCTGGTAAATTAATATCAATACAAGTTATTGGACAAATTACTGACGTCCCCAATTGTTTAATGGAAGATTGTTTTGATAGAGTAAGTCCAATAAATCAAATGGTTCAAAATTATTTAAATGAAAATCCAATAAATTTTGCAATTCATTTAAATAATTATCAACCTGATAATAAATTAAATTGGTTATTGGAAAATTTAAAAAAATTACCACCAATTGAATTATCTATAAAATTACCAAGGATTAAAATCCCATTAACTAAAATTGAATCAAATTCAACTGATATTTTAATGAATAATGAAAATAATAAAACTTTTGGTAATGAAATTATTTCAACTATTATAAGTAATAATTCAACTTTTCAATTTTTAAATTCTTTAAATTTACCAATTGATTTAAAAAAATTTAAAATAAATTTTAATATTGGGTTGAGTGATGATTTATTATTAAGTGCATCATCAAAAGATTTTGTTTATTCAACCGTAAATCAAGTAAAAGATTTGATTAATATAGGAATGAGTTTATCAGATTTGGATGTTGAAATTATTAACCCAAGCTATGTTGGTAAAGTAATCAATAAATTAATCAATGACCGTAACGACGATCTTTTAATTTGTGAAGATCTACATATGAATATAAGTTTAACAGATATTGAAATGCTGTTACCTTTAATGAAGAAAGCAAATATAAAACAATTAGATTTAACTCAACTTCAAATTCCTTCAAGATTTGATATTACATCAATTGATTCAAATTTGAATATAGACACAATACTTCAACAACTAAATATAACAATAGATCAAATCTATCTATATGAAGTTTCAAAAAATAGTATTGAATTTTTAATAGAATCATCCATATATAATCCATTAAATATAACATTAGATATTCCTCAAATTAATCAACAAATAATAAATTTAGGTTTATTAGTAAATCAAACAAAAATTGGTGTTATAAAATTTAAAGAAATTTATTTACCAAAACATGAAAAAATTGATTTAATATTAAATATAAAATTTCAATTTAATAAATTATCAGAAAAACAAATTTTACAAGATTTTATAAGTGAATATATAAGTTCAAATTCTTCATCATTAGGAGCTAATCAAATATTAAGTATTGGAAATAATTCAGTTTTAAATAATTATGGATTAGAATTATTTTTGAGAGAAATTTCAATAATTCAATTTTCTTTACCTAATATTACATTCACAATTCCAGAATATAAAGCGACTTATAATGAAATAACAGCTAGATCAACTAATAATGAAATAATACCTAAGTCAACTGATAACGAATTAGCAACACAAGATTTAAAAGTATTTGTACTAGATATAATAATTCATATATTAACATCAGAAATTGAAATAAAAATATATAATCCAATAAAAAATTCTGAAATTAAAATTCAAATATTAAGTTCAATAGCAAAATATGATAATATAATCCTTGGTTATTTAAATAAAATTGAATATCTTATAATACCACCAGGTTTTTATACATCACCTAAATTACCAATAAAAATTTATTATGGATCTTCTAGAGATTTATTAAGAAAGAATCTTAATCAAGATTTAGATATTGATATTTTTGTTGAATTTATTTTAAATTTTGATGATTTTAATTTAAGGTTGTTATATAAAGGTAAAAATTTATCTTCAAAAATTAGATTATAAGTTGTTTGAAAAAGGTATTGATTTAGCTTCAGAAATTAGGTATTATAAGTTGGAGAAATTAGGTGAAAGGTAAAATATTTGGGTTAAGGTTAATTAGTGTTTTTAGTTCGTTTGTTGTTTAGACAGTTAATTTTCATAAGAACTTGTGTATGATTATGGGGCGAATGCTTTGAACCATATAAAATTAATCTCCAACTAAGTATTCCAAATCAAATTTGCTGCTAGCTTAATCGGCAGTCATCATACAAAATTCTGGTATTCTTTTTTTCACTGCAGTGATTTTGGTCCTATAACACCAAGATACAGAAAAACAAAGTATATTCTGTTATTTTGCGGCTTTGGTGTTATAGAATCAAAATTATTGCAGTAAAAGGTTGTACTTACGTTGTTCTTTCTCAAACCTGGTTTGCAATATTTTCATGTTAAGTCATAAAATAATTAGCTTTTACATTAACTTCTTGTATTACCTAATATAGCTCCATAATTTTTAGCGAAGCTGATAAACAGTAGCAGATGAATTTTGAAGATAAATTGATTGAAACAGGAAACATCATATATAGTTATTGTATTGAAGTTGGTAAATAAAGACATATAATTCCTTTTAACCACTTAGCATCAAGAAAACCACCATTAGCTTTCCATAGAACTTCCTGATAAGATCAAAAGACTAATACATCATCCGGATCCCGATGAATAAGCTCATCGAAGATTGAAATAAAACAGCCATGGTGCTTCTTTTTCAATGGTAACAAATTTGATAAGATGCCATGGACTACAGCATCTTTAGAATTGAAGGAAAAATTCCCATCATCAATGTTTTCAGTTGATAGGAATTCAATTCTAAACCAAATCTTGGCTTCCCCTTCCTAATATTCTGATCTTCCTTAAGGTCCATTCACTATGATTATAACGATTACCACCACAAACCTTCAATTTCTTCCATAAACTCAATCAAAATCCCAAGATTTTCATTTCATCCTTAATTTTTGTTGGCAGCCTAATTTCAAGTGAGTAGAATCTATTTGAGGTAGTTGATGTAGCAAAAACCTGGAAGTAAGGGAGTAATTAAATCATGTTTCATGAATTTTTCCTTATCTGGTTGCTCTAATTTTTTTAAAGAAGTATCTCCCCCTGACATCAGTGATACAAGCGTATTCGCGTAAAATACTTAAACTTTGGGTCTAAGTATGTTATATGTCGTTTTATTCTTCTCATGTATTCTCATTGGTTCATAATAATGTCTTTATTTATAAACGAAAGAAAATCAAAGGAAAAAACTCAACAATCTCCTGTTCAATAAGGTTTTGAACACTTATGTTGCATGAATGTCCAAAACTTCATTGAACAGGAGAACTTTGATCTAGAATGTACACATATGGTCCCTAAATTGAAAAAAGTCTATTTTTGCTTGTTATATATTACTTTCATTGAGGAAATCTCTTTTATAATAACCTTGTTCTACTCCTTTGAAGTCTTGCCCTAGTATTTGATACTATTATAGAATGAAGGTTTCTTTTCAGGATATTGAACCTATGAAGTTCAAATAGTAAAAATGATAAAGCAATAATATATTTATCGAGGTTTTTTAACGTATTTCAATTCATCAATATTTAACTTATTATAAACTGATGAAATCCCGGAGCCTTCGTTTGGAGTTGACGTTGCTAATTATCATCAATAAAATCAGGTGGTGATATACCTCCCACTGATGAGCTACCGATTCCTGAAAAAGTCACTAACATTCTCTTCAAGATCTGGTTCACTATTCAAAATGTAGCATATTCCAGAAGTTTCATCAATGAACTCACAATTTTGAGTCATGTTTTTGGACAAGTTAGAATTAAATATTGATGGTTTTGTTGTGCTATCCAAAAATCATCTTTCACTTCATCGACAAAGATAATGAAGGGAAAGATGAAATAAAATACACTAAAAAACCTAGGAAAATATATGACTTAGCCAAGTATCAAGATGGAACTCATTTCTTATGGGAATAACAAGTGAATGAGTTTCTTGCCTGATTAATAATGAAACCTTTTTAATTTTTATTATTAATTGATGAAATTCTGAAATCTCATGTGTGGCGTGGTTGTAGTAATTTTTTAAAGTGCTTCCCCATTGATTTTGGTTATACAAATATTGTTTTAAATTATCAATTAATCTTCCATATAAGTTCCTATTTTGTAATTTTTGGTGAAGATTTTTCTCTGGTTTCAACAAAGTATCTCATTTGGTAGTTCTGTTCGTGAACTAAGTTTGTCAATATTGAACCCTTTTGACACAAAAGTCAATGATTAGTTCTAGACTCAAAAATTAAATAGTAAAGATCTTTGGTACTGCATATACTTTTGTTAATAACGTAGTGTACTTTTAGTAAACAATCTTTCAATTCAACAACATTCAAATTATGAAGTAACAAAAGAAGTATCAACTCATAATTTCAAGGGAGGAAAAGGGTGATTGAAAAGTCTGGATTGGTATAGAGACAAAGACCCGACACTGTTCCAGCTGTCTTATGAAGAGGTGCTAATGCTAAACTAATTACTTAGCCTTTAGCAAGCTATTTATAGTAATAGTAAATTCTCGCACTAATAAATACAATTCTAACACAAAACCCATAAATAATAATAAACAAAAAATTTATTACCAAATTTAGACTTTGACTTTATTCAATGAATTTTTTATTGTATGATTTTTGATACTTACTTCTCTTTCTTTCTTTCTTCTTCAACAAATAGTTAACAAACACTTCATTCAATTGAATTATCTTTATTTGTCAATACCATCATTCGTTTATACATATCTTGATACCCTTCAACTAAATAACTAATCTAAGATTTAAAATCTATTACAAATCTCGGCTATATTTAGAAAATTTTTATAATTTTAATTTATCAACAACAACAACAACAATAATATCAACAAACATAGAAATTTCTACACAACTACATAAAAATGGCTTCATTCACTAAATTTACATTCGTTACTTTAATTACTTCATTATTACAATTACAACAAACTTTAGCTACTCCACCTGCTTGTCTTTTAGCTTGTGTTGCTCAAGTTGAAAAAAATGATGATCAATCTTCAGGTTTAAATGATTTAAGTCATATTTGTTCAAATAAATCAAATGACATTAAACAATGTTTAGATGATATTTGTCCAAATGGTGATGCAGATCAAGCTAAAAAAGCATTTGATTCTTCATGTTCTGGATTTGCAAGTCAATCTTCATCATCTTCTTCTGCTTCTGCTTCTTCATCAGCTTCATCATCAAGTGCATCATCATCAGCTTCAAGTTCATCATCAGCTGCTGCTTCATCAAGTGCTGAAACCAGCTCTTCAGAGTCAGCCGCTGCTTCATCCTCTTCATCATCATCAGAAGAAGCATCAGAATCATCTGCTGCTCCATCTTCATCTGCATCAGCTCCAGTTGAATCTTCATCTTCATCATCAGTCATTGTTGAAGAATCAAGTTCAGCTTCAGCTTCAACCTCAGAAGAATCAGAATCATCATCAACTGTAGCTGCTGAATCATCAACTGCTTCGTCTACTTTAGAAACTTCATCAGTCGTTGAATCAAGTGCTGCTGTACCATCAATTTCACAAACTGTAGTTGAAGGTTCAGGTTCAAATAATAAAGTTGGTTTAGGTGCAATTATTGGTTTAGTTGGTGCTGCTTTATTATAAGTTCTTGTAGCTTATAATTAAAGGCAAGACGGTTAGAAGACGAAATTATACAAAATAACACTGATTAACACTTTGTTTACTAATTTTCTCTTCAACGGTTTTATTCGTTGGTTTCGTTTCATTTTATATAGGTCTATTTAAAAAAATTTAAAAATAAAAATTAATTGACTTTCGTTTAAAGACTTGTTCACTTTACTTTTATTGATCTCTTCAATTGCATTGGTCTTGTATAAACAACCTAAGATCTTCGAGATTTTGCTTGTTTTTTATTTTTTATGTGCAGGGCCGATGGAAGGGTATTGATCAACCCGCTCCGATCTTAAGTACTTTCCTCGATTTTGAAAAATCAAAGATTTAAGAAGAAGATTCACAAGATTATTCAGTAGTCAAATTCAATAAACAATTAAGAATTTGAGTAGGTTTTGAAAAATTCTTCTTGAGAATTACCTTGATATTAGGATTAGTATAAATTTGGATGCAAAAATTGAGAAACCTTATAATAATTTTGCATGGGTAAACATTCATCATTGAAATAAATGAATTCTACATACTTTATTGTAATAGAAGGTTGTTTGTATTTATTTCAATGTATAATATGAAGTAAGATTTTTTGACTTAAAATATATATTTCCAAATTTGATGAATAGAATAAATTCATGATTTTAAAGTATTGACATGAAATTTTTCATTATATGGCGAAAATGGTTATCGAGTTCACTTTCAAATCCAGTCTTGACATTCTTAGTGATGGCTTTGAATTACTTTGAAAGCCTGTAAGTATGGATTTTTATTACTTGAATGATACTAAAATTTTGGAAATTAACTAAGCGGAACAACTTATAACTAAATTCATTATAGATTTTGGATTCTTACACAGATTGATGATCGTCAAGTGAATAAAAAATTTACGAGATTTTGACACATCATTTTGTTTTGAGTAAAGTAAGATATTAAGATTCATATTTACTGTACTTCTTCATCAATTCCTAAAAGCAGCTGAATTCTTAAGATGTATTAGTTTCTGTTTATTCTTACTTTCGATTATGAGCCATCAAAAGTATTGGAGTCATGAAATTTAAATTTACCTGGCACGGCTTCAAATACTACCCCTTAACCACTCATAAAAGCGCAAATTAAATTGAGGAAAATAATTTGACATATTTATTGTTTTTAAAAAAATTGTTTTATATTCGTTGGATTGAAGAGCCAACGTATAAACTTTCATCTCAAAAATATAATGACAGATTATAAACCAATAAATCAAGAGGTACAAGATCAATTTGAAGAATTCAATAATAATCCGCAAGATTTCAACAAGAAAGTGGTTGAAAATACCACCAGCCCTTATTTTCAACAAACACCACCACCACCTTTCCCACCTTTTTCAATCCCAATGAATTACATAAATCAAACAGAAGAATCAGGATCATCACAAGCTGGACAAGACTTACAAAATCAAAATCAAAGACAACAACCACAAGAATGTACACCAAGAGGTTTAAAATTTATATTTTGTATGAGTATTGGTTCTTTATTATTTACTCTTTCATTATTTATGGTAACAATTGGAGAAACTAAAACTATAAGAGTATGGGGTTTATTTACTTTAATTATTGGTTTATATTTAATTTTAACTGCTGGGTCCATAGTATTTGAAGTTGATAAATTTATTGGAAATGAAAAATTTTTGAAATATTTTGGTTTAGGATTTCTTGGATCTATTTTATTGCTGTTGGGTGCTATGATATTAGGTTATTTTTTCTTTTAGAAAATATTATAAAAGGTTGGGATAGTTATTGAGGTTACTTCTTTTATAGAAAAAGTTGTTGATAGAATCTTGAAGTACTATTAAATTTTCCAAAAATTGATCTTACCTTTTATGAAACTCTACTTATAAGGTTTAAAGCTCTTAATAAATTCTTCCTAACATTATTTAACTCGATTATTTTTAAAGTCTTACTCCACTTTAAGTTCTGTAATGGCAAATCGCTACAATCTTCAACAATTTATGGCTACACTCTTCAACTAAATATGACGTATTGTTAACATAAGGGTCTCACAGTTTTTTATATCCAAGAAAAATGCCGTATAAAATTTACGAGATTTTGACAAATTTTTTACGACACAAAAAAAATATAAATATTTAGGCTAAGAGTCAAATGTAAATCTTTTATTATTAAAAACCTCACTCTATTCTTTTCAAAATGACCGAATATAAACCCATAAAACAATTTATCGATAACTTAGGAAGCAATCTCACAAATGATATAATTGAGCACACCAACAATGAGGATAACAAAAATAACACCAACAATCCAACTCCTTTTTATTCAAGTCCACCACCTCCATTCCCACCAACATCATCAACTTCATATGAAATGAACAATATGAATAATCAAGGTGCATCATCTTCTACCTCACAAGCAGAACAAGATTTACAGTCTCAAAAAATTCACCCACAACCTCAACCTTGTTCTCCAGAAGCAAGTAAAATTACATTTTGTTTTGGAGTAAGTTGTATATTATTTTTTTTTTCAACAATAATGTTAACAGCTGGAGAAAATAAATATGTTAGAGTATGGGGTTTATTAGGTATAATAATTGGTGTTTTTTTATTATTTATTGCTGGTTGTATTGTATTTGAAGTTCATGATATTTATGGTAATAAAAAATTTTTAAAATTTGTTGGGTTTGGATTTTTAGGAACTATTTTAATACTGATTGGTGTAATGTTGGCATTTTTAAAACTTGTATAATTTAGATTTTTATAGTTAGAGATTACATAAAGTTAATTTTACAAAGTTTAATTGCTTAGCTTACATTGTTAGCTCAGTATAATGTATTCAAACATTTTGTAGACTTGATATAACGTTTGTTTTCCCATCACTCTTAAAATACTTCACAAGCAACGTAATATATCTAAGAACTTTCATTCAACTGATGAGATTTAGGAAGAGCATATGACCAAAATCAATCAATTAAATTAATTAATCAATAAACAATAAGCTGCGGCAAGACATGATAGTCTTCAAAGCATGATAGTTTTCAATCTTTTTACCATGTGGCTCGAAAATCATAATTCACCACAAAGCCTCTTAAGAAATTTACAATAAAGGAGAAAAGCAAATAGATAAGAATTATATTAATTTACGAGAGAACAATTTTATAATATATAAAAGGCACAAAAGAAGCTAAGACTCAAATTAATTAATTCTTATTCTTCTTTTACCCCATACAAGAATGACTAATTATAAACCTTTAAATCAATCAATTGATGATGATAAAAATAAACATTCTACAGAAAATTTAATTGATACTACAACCGATAATACTAATATTAATAATCCAAGTTCTAATCCTTGGAAGTTCCCAATCTCAATTTCCTTCACTTCTGAACCGAGTGAATCAAATAAAGAAAGATCTGAGCTGAATGGAATAGAACAAGAGACATTTGGACTGGATAAATTGAACCAGGAATCATCGAAACAAGTTAAATCAAATCATGAAACATCAAAACTGAAGAAGTTCCCAATTTCAATTTCTTTTACATCTGAACCAAAAAAAAAAAATGAAGAAATATCTGAACCGGACGAAATCAAACAAGAATCAAACCAGGAATCAATGGAACAAGAGAAACCAAATCATGAAACATCCGAACTGGATATACCACACGAAGAAACATCTGAACTGGATAAATTAAATCAAGAAACATCAACAAAAAATTTGGATGATCTTGAAACACAAAGAGAACAACCACAATTACCATTAACAGGTTCAAAAGCTGGAAAAATTGTATTTTCTTTAGTATCAGGATCTATAATTTTTTTTTCTTCAATAATGATGATATCATTTGGAGAAAATAAATTAGTTAAATGTTTTGGAATATTTGGTTTTAATATTTCAATGTATTTATTATTTATTGCTGGTTGTATTATTTTTGAATTAAATAAAATTCATGGTGAACGTCAATTTTCAGATGTTTTGGGAGCTGCTTTAATTGCTACTATTTTATTTCTGATTGGTATTATTTGGTTAGTTCTTAAATATTTATAAGATTTATTGATATTACATTGCATTCTTTTTGAAATATTTAGAATTAAAAAAAAATTATTAAATTAAACTTAACTTTTATCTATAACTAATCTACCATTACACCATACTTTTGTAGTATTACGATCATCACCACTGAAAACCCATTTACCTAATAAATCTTTAATTTTTTTAAAATTTTCTTCTTCATTGTCTTTAAAATTTGGTATATGCCAATTAAAAATATCAATATTTGAATTTTTACTTGATAAATCAATTAATTGAGCATCAAATTTTTTACCAATATCAAAAGAACCAATTTTATCTTGTAAACCAACTGCTTTTGCTCCTCCCATTGTTGCCATATATAAAGCAGTTGATAATGACAACCTAACATCTTCTTCTTCATCGGTTGATTTATTTTTTTTCATTGATAAATGATGACTAACTAGAATTGAAAATTTAATCATTTGTAAAATACTTGAATCAAATCCTCCACTTACATCTGTTCCCAAAGAAACATTAATATTATATTTATTTAAATATTTATATATAGGAGCTTCACCACTTGATATGAATGTATTTGAAGTAGGACAATGAGATATTGAACATTGTTTTTCTGAAATTAAATTTGATTCTTTTTTAGTTAAATGAATTGCATGAGCTAATATTGTTCTATTATTTAATAATCCTGCTTCATTATACACTTCTGCATAACCTTCACTTTCAGGAAATAATTTTTTAACTAGTTTTATTTCTTCTAAATTTTCACTTATATGAGTTTGAATTGGTAAGTTATATTTTTTACTCATTGATCCCAAAGTATTTAATAAACTTGAAGAACAAACTGGTGCAAATCTTGGAGTTATAATTGGTTTTATTAAGTTTTCCAGTTTGGGATTTATTTCATTACAATAATTTATTAATTCATTCATTGATTGAATACAATCTGATTCACTTTCTTCATATTCTTCATATACATCATTATGATCCATACATACTTTTCCAACAAATCCTCTTTGTCCATATGTTAATAATAAATCAGCAAATAATTTAGTTGTATCTAAATCAATTGTAGTAAAATATGAAGCACAAGTTGTACCATTACTCAAGGTTCTGGCTATAACTTTTGAATAAATCAATTTTGCAAATTCAAATTTAGTAACGGGTGATGAAAATTCATTTTCGACTGGATATGTATATTCTTTTAACCAATCTAATAATGGAACTCCTAATCCAACACCTATATTGGGGTATTGTGATGCATGTATATGAGTATCAATAAATCCAGGAAAGAAAAATTTAGATAAATCTTTTGAGTAGTTGATAAATGTTATATCTTGAAGTTCAATTTTGTTATTGTTTGATTCATTTCTTTTTCGTATAAATGTTTTTTTCAATTCATCCTCGTTTGTTATTTGATTATTGTTTTTATAAATAAAATCAATAGTTCCATTTTGATCTATCCCAACTAATGTAAATAAATTAATTTCTAAATTTGATAAAGTTGGAGTATGAATAAAAGTTCCATAAAATATTGTATATTTTATTGGATCTATGGCTTTTGGCGTTATTGGTTCAGTTGATTCTGGCATTTCCATATATGAGTAAAAACTTAGTATCTATGTGGTATAGTGAATTGTTGTAATTATTAATTTAAAATCTGGGGAAATTTGATTGACTTTTTATAGATAGAAAATATTTGTTTGTTTAAAAGTTGTGTTTATTATATTTATCTTTTTCTTCCGTTGGAGATTCCGATTTCAAATTTTGATCTTCAAAAGCGTTTTTGTGTTTCATTAAGTTGAAGAGATGCTTTCTAATTTGCTCTAACATCTCATTACTCAAAGTGAAGTCAACGATCAGTCATCATCAATTGAGGTGCTAGAAACATTGTTATAACTCCATCATTGAAGTGGTTTCTCAAATTTTTTTTTTTAACTCGTCTTCATAATGGATTCGTTCACGGACTTATACCTTTTCGGTGATGGTGATGAACCATATAGTCCATATGATAAAAGAAAAATGATGCTACAATTTTTTAAACAATTGCAACAACCTAATCTTGAACCATTGTGGTTTGTTCATTATTGGGAAGAATTACAAGAATTTTTATCTGATTATCATAAATCAGAACAAGATGCGTTAATATTTATTGCAATGTTAGATTTAGCAAAATCACCAATACCTGATTTATTTTTTAAACAACCTTATTTTGAAATTGATATTGATCAAGTTAAAGAATTTACTGCAAAAAATGATCCAGAATATTGGGAGCAATGAATGTTTTTTCAAGATAACTCGATAATTAAACGATTTTTACATGATTTTTTTTGGTGTAAATTATTTTTACATGAATTTTTTTGGTGTAAATAAAGTCATTTCTAAGTACCCAGAAAGTCCAGTTATGACCTTTTGAAATCTATGAAATGTTAGGTAGCTTACCCGTCAGTTCATTGGGATTGGTATCTTGTCATTGTTTGAGAGCTATAGGTGCCCAATATATATGTTGAAAAAATCTCCAGTCTATAATCAATTATGCAACTATCTTTAATCAATTATGAAAGAATATGAATTCCCTAATCTTTTGTTGTATGTAGTTTAGCATTTCAATCTTTTAACCTCTCGAGTTTCAAACGATCAAGAAGTTATAAATGTACACGAATGGCTAGATGATAAAATAACATACAAATGACGACTTTGTACTTCCAAGGAAATTATAGAATTCATGCATTTTCGTATAAAAGATTTCATGCATGAGTCAAAATCACACAAAACGATTGCAACAGAATTATTTTCGTAAACTGAATGCTCGAATTACTATTCAAGGCAAATTATATTACTCTCCATGAAGACTCTTGTTTAAAATTTTATATAGGCAAGAAAACACTTTACAATGGCATACCTACGAAATATTTTTTTCAGGTTTTCCAACCTTTCACTCTCATTTCCACCATATTCTCATAGTTATCGAAGGTTTGAAAATAAATTTTACAGAACTTATTCCAAGATCTAGCTCTAATATGATTTAGGATTTAAAATTTATTAATTAAATTCTCAATCTATGATACCTGTAAATCTTCTATCCTACCCGTATTAATTCAATAGGATATAGAGTAATCGGTGAAAATTTTAACGGAAGAACGTTATTAAAAATGGGTAGTAATTATAGATCTTCACCTAAATCAGGTCATCAAACAAGTTAAACATAGAACGATTTTGAAGCGTCTCCTCATTATTTTATTTTGGTACTTTATCTTTCTCGGAATATGGAGCTCTACTTAAAATTTGAATATTGACTGTGGTTGATCAGAAAGAAGTAGTTGCAAATTTTAAATTGTCTTAATTGTCTGTCAATTAGATATATTAGTTTGTTTTATTCAACTCTAATTATTCTGGATTGATGAATTTAACAAGAGTTTTGATTGGTGTTCACATTGTTGAACCATAATCAGTTTTCGATTTCAAATTCAAAGAAATTTTGCTCAATAAACATTGAAAGAAACGGAAGCAACCTTAATTGTCGTTATGATACTTACAATTAATTGTGGTTAAAGTATTTAATAGAAATGGTGGCCTTTTGTTTTCTATGTCTCATGTCTCTATCTCATGTTAAAGTCTTACATTCTATGATTTTCTATTGAATTCATCCCCTATATATTTTTATTATGTGAGTTTGTGTCTTCTATTAATTTTCTGAGACAAAATTAAAATATGAAACACAATTCTCGTGTAAATGTTTATCCTTAAATTTGGGGAAACAAAATTACATATACAACACTACTCATAGAATCGCTTCAACTGCTTAAATCAAGACCGAGCCCGCCGTGGGCTATGACATGTTGAGTCGGAGCCTTAATTCATGTTTGTCTGATTTAAAAATAAATGATGTGGGACAGCGGGAACTATGAATTGGTTGAATTTAAATATCCACAAATCACAGTTGGAGACTCACTTTTTTAATTCGTAGTAACATGAAACATTGGTTTGTATCCACATATTTTCTAACCATTGACATAGCGAATAAACTTTCAAGACCAAATTTAATTGAATTGATAGTATGCTTATAATTTGATCTTATGATTACTAACCACAACTTACACAAATTTAATGCTTTAGAGTATTAATAATATTATTACTAAAATTGATTACATAACTAACTATTAGAGTATTATGTAAGCAACAAATATTTATAATCAAATTTAAACCAAAATACTGCATAATGCCACAGCTTAAATCATATCATTACATTTAAACACTTTTAAACAAATATTCAATTGAATTTAGGAGAATGAGTTCAAAAAATTATAAATACACCATTGAATTTCTCAATTTTTAACATCTTCAATTTCAAACATCAATCAATTCAAATTATAAACTAATTAACTCAATTCAATACAATATATAAATAAAATCAAGCTAATTAATAATGTCAAAAGTATCAATTGCCATATTCGGACTTCATGGATTTTTAGGTGAACCAGTATTAGAAGCAATAAATTCAGGAAAATTTGATTCAAAAATTTCATATCCAATAAAAGCAATAACAAGAAAATCAGATTTAAAAAATACTGAAAAAATTGAATATATTTCAATTCCTGAAATTAAATCAACTGAATCAAAATTAATCTCTGAACTTAAGGGAGTTGATGTTTTAATTGAATTAACAGGTCCAAATCCTCAAGTATTTTCAGAAATTGAAAAAATTGTTGAAGCAGTTAAACCAAAATTAGTTATTCCTTCACAATTTGGTACAGATATTGATCAAGTTGATACTTATGCTCCTGGGTTTTTAGCTTTAAAATCAGAACATTCTGCAAATTTAAGAAAAGTTAAAGGAGTTAAAGTTGTTGATATTATAACTTCATTATTTATTGTTCCTGGAAAATTTTTATATGATTGGGTTGGAGCAGTTGGTATAACTGATAATGGAATAAATGTAATTGGAGATTTAAATCAAAAAATTAATGTTTCAACATTGGCCGATATTGGAAATACTGTTTTAGCTGTATCAACTTTTAAACCAGTTGAAGATTTACCAGATGTATTAAGAATTTCATCAGATACTATTACAGTTCAAGATGTAATTAATCAATATTCAAAAAGACATAATAAAGATTTAAAAATTTTAACTACTATTAGTGCAGAAGAAGGTAAAAAACAATTTCAAGATAAATTAAAAGCTGGTTTTAATCCTGATGATTTTTTCTTTTATTTACAAGTTATTATTGCTCAAGGTTTAGATAAGGGGTTATTATTTAGTAAATTAGATAATGAATTAATTAATCCTGGTGAAAGTGTTTGGAAATGGGGTAAATATGAAAAATGACTAGACAGTAAGATTCAGAAATTCAAACTTGCATTTGAATTTTGAGAGGTAAGTCATATGCAAATTGAATAGTATATAAGTTTTATATATTCTTTAGTTATGAATTCAAACAGTGACATAAATTTAAGTGTAATAAATACTAAATAATTTCGAAATAATATGTAATTTTATCAATAAACTATATATATAAATCTACATACTTAGTAAGTTATATGACTTTTTATAAAATAAGCAAAATTGTAATATGTAAAGTAAAATTTATATTCATTAAAGTAAAGTACTTGTTTTTTCTAATTTTAAGAATCTATAATATCAACTAAACTTTTTAAAACTAATTTTTCATTTGAAAGATTCTTTGAATATGAAGATGAATTAAATGATGATGATGATAAATTTTGTTGTTCCTTTTTATTGTTTTCCTCAGTTAATTCTATAGGTGAATTGTTATCGTTATTCTCATTATTTTCTATATCTTGTTTTATTTCTTCTTCTTCTTTTGATTGTTCTTTATTTTGATGTTGTTTTGCTAATTGATGAACTTTTTCAATTTGTTTTTGTTTAGCTTGTTGATCTTGTTGACTTAATGTATTATGTGATTGTTGTTGTTGTTGAGTAGTTGTAGTTGTTTGTGGTGGTGGCTGTTGTTGTTGAGGTTGAAACAATTGTGGATTGAATGACTGTTGTTTGAATTGATTCGTATAAATTTCTGATGATAAAGAATGTTGTTGTTGATAATAATTTTGATTTAAATCGGGATATGGAGTTTGAAGTAATGAATTATTTTTATTTTCATCATTTATGGGAGCTAATGTATTTTGTAAATCTGCCATGTTTTGATTTTGAAATTCATAAGATTGTGGTTGTTGTAAATTTTGAGAATGAGTTGGAGTTAATTGATATTGAGGTCTATAAAATTGTTGTTGTTGATTTATTGAATTTTGTTCTTGTGGCCAAGTTTGATGATGTTGTAAATTTGAATTTATTTGATTTTGAGAAGTTGGTTGTGATTGTAAACTTAATCTTCTATTATTGATAGCACCACCATTGAAAAGTGTTTGTTGTTGTTGTTGATTTTGTTGAGAAATTCCGAATCCTGGTGGTTGTTGTTGTGAGTGTTGTTGTTGTTGTTGAATTAAATTAGGACTTAAATTTTGATTTTTAAAATTTTCAAAAGGTAATCCAATAACAGCACACATCCAAATTCTTGTTTTATAAATTCTAAATAATTCTCTAACTAAATCTCTAAAATCAATTCTTTTTGAAGTTGAATAATAAAAAATTAATTTTTTTCTATCAAATTGATATTCACTATCAATTAATTTCATTTGTAATAAATCTTGAGTTGTTGGTGATATTGGAGCTCCTGATAATAAACAACTACTTGTTGCATTTGCAATTTTTGCTAAACATAATCTACATGCTTTTTCTTCATCTTGTTTTTTATTTAAAATTTGAAAAATTTCATTTGGTTGAGCAATTGATAATACAGATTTTGGAAATTGTAAAGTTGGAGGAGATATTGATGAACTTTGTTGATGATGAGATAATACTGATGGTAAAAATGAATTTATGGAGTCAGTTGTTCCTGGTGATTGTTGTTGTTGTTGTTGTTGAGACATTGTTTTGACTGATAAATCATCTAAAAAATTATTATCAAAATGTTCATTTAATGCAGCTTGTTGTTCTTGAAATTGTAATAATTTTAATAATCTTGCTTCATCAATTGATACATTTAATTTAAAAACTTTACCTAAATCTCTACCTCTATCAGCTTCAACTATAACAAGATCCCCAAGTTTAATTTCTAAATTATTTATATATGATGATGAATTAGTAGTTCCAGGTGAAGTAGGTGATGAAGTAGATGTAAAAGAAGTTGAAGTTTGAGCACTTGAAGGTAAATAAAAAACATCAATTCTACCAGCTTTGAATCCGACCAACACCAACTGGTAATTTCTTAATGATGATTCAATTGGAAATTTTGGTAATTGATAAGCATCACTTAAATATTTTTCTTCATGAAAAAATCTATCATTTAAAATTTGCATTGTAACTTTAACTCTTTCATGAGGATCAGTTTCAAAATACTCATCAACCATCTTCATTATATTTGCATCATTGAGGTTTACTGTTGAATTGGTTTCTTGATATAATTGTTGTTGTTGAACTGGTGCTGTTGCAGTATCATTTGACAAATTATCAGTATATGACCGTCTTCTTATTATATCATACTTAGTTTGTGGTGATAAAGATCCACCATTAACATAATCACCATTAATTCCATTATTAATTTCATCTAATGTTGGAGCAATTTCAGTTATTGAAAAAGTTCTATTATTGGCATTTGTATTACTTGAAGTATAGTTATTATTAATTAATGAAGTATTTAAATTTAAATTGTAATTCGCATTCGCATTATTCAAATTGTTTTGTTGTTGATTATTATTTTGTTGCAAAAATTTTGGACTTGAAATTTTAGGTGGATTACAAGCTGAATTAGTTGAAGGTGGTGACCAAATATTAGTCGAAACTGGTTGCTCTGATATTGAATTCAGTTGTTTTTGAGACCATATATTACTTGAATCTATATATAAACCTCGTTGAGGATGTTGTTGATATTGATTTGAATTTAATGATAAATTATTTGAATTATTCCACATTGATTGATTGATTGAAGTTGGGATTTTTTGATTTAAACTATAATTTCGATTGTTATCTCTAGGACTATTTAAACTTAAATTTTGAAATTGAGATGAAGATAATTGATCTAAGTTTGAAAATTGATTCATTTGTAGTGGTATATCAAGATAATTTGATCTTATATCAGTATTTTCATCATTTGTTGAAATATTAAATTTAGATTTTAGGTCTGAATTTTTAAAATTAATATCTTTAATTTCAGTACTTTTATCTTGATCATTATTGATTTTGTTATTAAGCGATGATGCTAAATAATCAAAAGCCATCATTTGGTATGAAATTAATTAAATTATTTGAACTTCTATGATGATAAATTGATATATAACGCTGAGCTGATTGTAAATGAACTATGAAGTACTCTCTCTATTTTGTCTCTATCCCTCTTATAAACTGTTCAGCTGTTATGTGGTGAATCTTTTCAGTAATAAATTAGTTTGATTTTAAGAAATCTTTTGATATAAAAAAATGTAAATAAAAAAAATAATATGTTTATAATTAAACGTTTTTGTGTAATTATTGAAAACTCCAGTTAAAAAATCTTAAAGCTATTAACAAAATATAAATCTAATGATCAGAATTTTTGTATTAGTGACTGATTAATCAAGTATAAATTTTAATAAGGTGTAAATACTTAATCTTTAATTGCCAAATTGAATAAAATTTGAAAGGAACGTCAGCTTTTATTTGAGATTGGAATAAAATATGTTGAAAAAAAAAAGTGGTGTGGTTTATTTAATGTAGAATGTATTAAATTAGTTGGCTTTTTCCGGTACCTTTTATTGCAATGATTTGGACCAAATTGAAATCGTTGTAATTAGACTAGTTTTGATCAGTTTTGATCACTGTTATTAAGGCTTTGATTTGTGTAAAACTTTATTTTATGAAGTGAGACTTGCTGAGGTAATGAAAGTTTAAGGAAATTCCAATAATTTAAAGTTTCAACTCCAGTAAAAAATCAATTGTTTTTCCTTTTTTGATCAAGATTTTGTGGAGATGCCGAAGTAAAAACTCAAAGTAGATTGAAATCTAAGCTTAATTCTCAAGTATACGGGAACAGCTGAAATCAATGATTGATGAGATCTTAATTTGACTCAAAATAATTTATAATTTGTAATAGGTTTGTTCAATCTCTTTGATTCTCTAATTAGCTCCACTATGAGTGATGAAAAAAAAGTTACTGTCTATTTTATTTTGAAATTAAGGCTATTTAAATCTAATATTAAATTTATAACGGTTGAAGTTTGATTGTGATTTGCTTGACGTTTGATCTAGGACCGTATTAATTGTAAATCTAATTCTGATAATATGTATAAAGTGTTAAACTTAATTTATTGTTTGATTGCAAAAAAAAAAAAGAAAAATCTGAAACTTATATAAAATTGAAATTGAAATTATCAAATTTGATAAAAGATGAAATCAAAAAGTTGGATCTAAGTTGATTTAAATTTATACTTTGATTTTTATTTTTTTTGAAAAAAATTTCCAAAAAGTTCATAAATCAATTAAGTATGAAATCTTTTATTATGAATTTTATGTAAGTATATGCTTTGTTTTTAAAATAATAATATTAATCAATGAATTTAGATTCTTGACTTCAATTGAAATAATTTATTATCTTTTCACTAATATTATAACACTTAAACAAGGGACTTTTTTAAAAAATAAACATCAAGGTTTGAAAAATAAGTATAAGACCACTATATGTCATTAGTGAGACTGGGTTATAACAGTATATGTTTCTTGATTTAATGTACATTGGAAAATGGAATAAAAATGGGGTATCTCCAGTTGCTATTTTATAAACCTACATGGCTATACATTTACGGCCGGCCATCTTTCAAAATATTGAGATAATTCATAAAGAATCAAGATTTAAGACAATGATTTTGATATAAATTTTAACTTTACGATCAATCAATTTTACTATACTCAGCCATTGCCGGTTATTTCAAATATTATTTTAAATGATTTCTTTAAAGTTTTAAAAGTAATTTATTTATTTTTTGGAAATTTAGTTCATAATTTAGTTAATCTGTCAAAATTTATTATTTCATGAAATTGAACAAGAAAGGTTAAACAACCAAAGACATCTATTCATGTGTAGTTAAATTAAATTTCTCTCGAATCTTCAGAAAAATATATAGGCTTCAACCTACTTACTTTGTTTAATAACTTAGATTTACAAAATTGCGTGTAAATGACACACCATAAAAGAAAAGCAATCACGTACAATTATGTATCGACTAACTTTTCAACAATTCAGATATTTTTAATAAAGAAATTGTTTTTAATTTACATGAATAAGCATATTTAAATGTTGTAGAGTTTGACATCAGGTTTAACTTCGGATGCTCATAATTCTGTCAAAAGAATTCAGACGTCATAATTTATCCGAATTATTGATTGAATAAAATCACAAGATGTCTTATTCGAGATAATATTGAGCATTACCTTAGTAGTGCAGGGTTTTTATTACACAGTCCCGAGTTGGAGCTCCAGATTATAGTTGGTGCATACACTAAAGTTACTGTTTAGCAAGCTAGACTACTGATCTAATAAACAATTAATATTGAAAAAAAAAAAAATGTAGTTGTTTTTACTTTAAGTTTTTGCCAGTTTTGCAAAACATCACAAAGTAATTTAATGTTTTATTCTAGTTTTAGATCTTTGTTGGAGAAAGTAAATGTGCCGTAGATTAGAACAAATTTATGAAGGAGGAGAAGCAAACTTGCTAGAATCAGTCGAATTTGATTATATAGGTGGTAGAAGCTATTTTCAAAAAAACTGACAGTTCTAGACTATGAAATTTGCTTTTCAAATTTGCGCTTTCCAATTTGCAATTGAAAACAACAAATTACACCATCAAGTGGAGAACAATCATGAGGAAAGTATATTGATAAATTTTTTGACCTTATTATTTTGCTTTGTTTTTGATGTAATGCTTAATTTTGAGCTCAAAATTACAATGTAATTTTATTCCAATCGTTATTCTGAAAGTAGTAATTGATGATACTTAATTTGGATATTTTTATATCAGCCTCTTTTACAACTGAATAAGGTAAGTCGGTTGCAAAAAAAAAAAAATTACCCTAGACCTGAAACACGATTTGGATAAAAAGAATAAGAATCGACTAAACCCCATTAGCCTACAAAACTTTCAAAGAAATTTCTGCTGTAAAAATAGCGTAATTTATTAATTAACCTATACAAAAACATGAGCTAATCTAAAAATGCAAAACACATTTTTATTGGAACTGAAAATCAAAAATCAAATCACACAAGGCAAACAAATAAAGCAAGCAAAGTATACCAACAAGTCAGCAACTAAAAAACACATAACATTCAAAAATAACGCCTCAAACAAAATGTGCTCATCTTACAAAGCCCCTAAGATTATTGATATTGTTGTTGATTTGGTATATTATTATTTTGCATATTTGAAAAATAAGCATAATCACCATAAGGTACTTGTTGTTGACCACCAGCACCTTGTTGTTGATTATTTTGTTGTTGTTGTTGCTGTTGTGGTTGACCATAATGTGGTGGTAATACATGAGATTGTAATGGTTGTAGTTGAGGATGTTGAGATTGATTTTGATTTTGAGGAACTTGTTGATGTTGTTGTTGTTGTTGTTGTTGAGCATGTTGAGCTGCTGCTGCAACTGCATTTTGTTGATGTTGTAAATGAGCTTGCTGTTGTTGATGTTGTTGATGATGTTGAGGTTGTTGTTGTTGTTGTTGTTGAGGTTGAGATTGAGGTGGTTGTTGAACTGGTACTGGACTTTGTTCAGGAGATTCAGCTTGTTCTCCATCACTTTGATCACCTTGTTCATTATCTAATCCTTCTTCAGGAGCATTTAAACAAGCTTGAATTAAATTTTTACCTTCTGGTTTAGTAACTAATGGTTGTAATTTTGGAGTAGTAAAAGTATAAACTAACCCAGTTTCTGATACAACTAATAATAAAACTTGAGTACCAGTTAAAACACTTAATTCATAAGCTTTTTTCATTATACCAGCTTTTCTTTTACTAAAAGTAATATGTCTTCTACTTTTATCTTGTATAAATTTAATTTCAATTTTTCTTCTTTCTTTTTGAGTTTTTCCAGTTGATGGACCATCTTCATCATCATCATCATCTGGTGGATTAGATAATGATGCTGAATTTATTTGTGGTTCTCCATTTGAATTTTGATCAAATTCATTAACTTCTTCTGCTTTAGTGGACATCTAAAAAAAAATAAAGTTAGTACAACGAGATTTTTGTTAAAATAAAGCTAAAGCATAATCTTGTTGATAGAATGTTTATAATTCATTGTTTTCACTTCAAATAAGTCTGTATTGACCTTGGATCAACTTTAAAACAATGTTTCAAACTCAAAACACTAATGAAAAAAAAAAATTCTCTCCTATATTCTTCAAGAATCCATTGTCATTTTTTAAACATAATCATCCTAATCTTTTAAATACTTGTCAAATGATAATCAAAAAACATTCAATGCTAAAACAAGTTTTTAACTAGATATTTGTTACATACTTTTTAATTAATACACAAATATGTTTACGTTATTAAAGTGTCTTAATATGTTATTGATAAAAGGGTTTCCTAATTGGTAAAATTGTTTTTTTTTTGGTTTCAACATTTTGCCCAATTTGGATTTTTAAAAAAAGGTCGTGTCATGTGTGACGAAAAACATTCATTATATAAGGTCTACTTATATATACATTACATAAGGATACAATAAGAGGATGTAGATTTTATTAAGGAATGACTAGATTATTATGTCCTCAGTTACTCAGTCCCTCAGTTTTCAGCTCATTAGTTCTCATTCACGATTATTTCGTTTTTCAATGGTGATGTATGATCTTCATCTTTAACATCAGGAATAATGATTACTTCCGATTCAATTGATGATGATGATTCGGGATTTGGAGTAATTTCTGGTGTTGTTACTTCTGGAGTTGTTAATTTAGTACTTTCAACACTTTTTATTTCAAAATCTTCTTCAGTATTTTCTCTAACTACAATTTCCAATTTTTTTAGCACTTTTTCAACATTTTTATAAAATTGTATAGCATCTTTTTCTTCGAGTGGTGATTTTCTTTGATTAAGAATTAATAATCTTAATATTTTACTTTTAGTAATAATAGATTTTGGGATTTCATCAATCATTTTATCAAATTCTTTAAGGTCCTTTTGTAATGATTTATAATTTATTGATTCTGATTCTGATTCATCAATTAAATAATCACTTAAAAATTTAAATTCTAAAGTTTTATATCTCTCCAAAGCTTCATTATAAATTTCAATTAATTCCTGTGAATCAGGTATTTTTGAAAATAAATCTTGTTGTTTCTGTTTTGTTTCATATATATAATTTCCTTCCAATTTATCATATTTATTAAAATCGTCAATTCCCCAATCTGAATCATATTCTAACATTAATTTTCTTTCTTCTTCTTTTTCTCTAACTAATTGTTCCTTTTTAGGGTCCTTTTTTAAAATTATTTTTAATTTTGGATGTTTTTTTGTAGTTGTCGTTGTAGAAGTTTTTTGTTTCTTTTTAGGTGGAGCTTTAACTTCAATAGTATCTTCAAATATATCAAAATCTTCTTCAGAAGGTTCTCCATGAGATCCAAATTTAATAAAAGTTTCCATATCTAAAGGATTACTAGCCATTTCAAAAGCAGTTTCTAATACATTATCTTTTCTTCGTTTTTGAGAACTTTGAGCAAAATGTATTGCTATATCATCTTTACTTAAAGGTTTTAAATCATTAGTCTTCATCCAAAAATAAGTATCATCATTAAAGAATTTTATAGGTAGTACCGTCGGTTCAGATTCTGATGATTGAGATTTAAATTTTGGTTTTTTAGCAAAAATATGATCTGGCAATAATGATTCTTCTAATACCATAGCTGGCCAAGCTGGGTATCCTTTTACTTTGGCTAGTACTATACTACTTGCTGGATACTTCTCTGACATATTGTTCGTTCTATGTTGTTATTGTACTGAATTGGCTTGATCTGGTTGATTCTTGATGCAACTGAAAATATTGAAATATTTTGGTCGCGTTTGGAAAATTAAGCGACATCAAAAAACGATACTGATTTTTGGTACTTACTTATGAATTGGAATAAAATCCATGAACCTCTGCTTAGAGTGATTTGTTTACGCTTAGACTGACATGCCGAGTGAAATTATGTGGAGAAAAGATCTTTGACTGGCAAACAATTCCTAAACAATTATTTTTCTTCAGCGGTGTTGTCAATTGGCTTCTTTATTTGAAGTTTCATAGATATATCGGAAATAAGTAAATAAGTCTCTACTTATACCCGTGGAGTTATCTAATAGATTTAAAACTTTAAAGCTGAAAGTATTCAGTTACTTTTGCCACGTTTATATATTACATCATATGATACTCATATCTAATTTTCAAATAAGTTTATACAAACTGTGAGGAAACTCGCTCGTTATTTCAATGTAATTCGCCTCAAGTGCTAAAGATTCAATATCGATGAAAGTCTTGAATTTATCGAATGATTATTATATGTATATCGTCAAAAACAACATTTGAGCTTCTATTCTTTGTCGATTATCAACTTCTCATTAATTGATAAGACCATCTTTACATTATTTTATTTATTAGCATCGTTATCAGTGTTTTTGGTCCCAAATTTATTCCAATTCTTGGACCAAAGCAATCTACTTATAATTTCAAAGTTTACAACTCCGTAATATCCTTTAACCTTAATTTTAATTTTTAATTTTTGTCTACCCCCCCTTAAGTAATTTTGTGTATTGAAATTTTCTGGTTATCTAAATTATCATAATTTTTAAAAAACATGTTTTAATACGTATAAAACGGAAGGGAGATCTAAAATTATATTTTAAAGACCAGCTCATTCGTATTTTTGCAAGATCTATACTCAATTGCTTTGTTTATTTTAGTTTTGCCACGATCAATTCCTTTTTATACAGTCATTTGTTTGCATTTCAATTGATTTATAGAACTTGAGAATTGTACCACAGTCCAATTTACTAATCAAAGGTTGATTGCTCAATTTAGTCAAAAATATAGAATAACAACTCAAAGTTTGAAGCATTTATAAGTTAACTCAATTTTAATAATCAAAAATATTTCATTCAAAATGTCTATGGATTATCTTACACCTTCAACATTACCACAACCAAAATTAAAAAGAACCAATACTGGATTCACTCCTAATCAAATTATAGCATTAGATGCTGCAATTCCTGAAAGTTGTAAAAAAACATGGTTTAAATATTCTCAATTAGATATATTAGATTCCAATAAAAAACCAAATCCTGATGAAGATGTTAGAGCAATAGTTCATGAACCAGAAAAATTTGAAGAAGAATTTGTAAAACATGTTGAAACTAGTTTAGGAAGATCAATGTATAATTGTGATGATTTAGCTGCTTATCAAGCTGCTTCAAATACTGTTAGAGATGCTTTAATTTTAGATTGGTCAAATACTCAACAAAAACAAACAATTCAAGATGGTAAAAGAGTTTATTATTTAAGTTTAGAATTTTTAATGGGTAGAGCTATGGATAATGCTTTAATTAATTTAAAATGTGAAAATACTACAAGAGCTTCATTAAAAGGTTTAGGATTTAATTTAGAAGATGTATTAGATCAAGAACCTGATGCAGCATTAGGTAATGGTGGATTAGGTAGATTAGCTGCTTGTTTTGTTGATTCATTGTCTTCAAAAAATTATTCTGGTTGGGGTTATGGTTTAAATTATCAATATGGTATTTTTAAACAAAAAATTATTGATAGTTATCAAATTGAAACACCTGATTATTGGTTAAAATATACTAATCCATGGGCTTTAGATAGACATGAAATTCAAATTCCAGTTGATTTTTATGGTTATGTATATGAAGAAAATGATCCAAACACAGGTAAAACTAAAAAGATTTGGAATGGTGGTGAAAGAGTTTTAGCTGTAGCAGCAGATTATCCTATTCCTGGTTTTAATACTGAAAATACAAATAATTTAAGATTATGGAATGCAAAACCAACTAATGAATTTGATTTCACTAAATTTAATGCAGGAGATTATCAACAATCAGTAGCATCACAACAAAGAGCAGAAGCAATCACATCTGTTTTATATCCAAACGATAATTTTGAAAAAGGTAAAGAATTAAGATTAAAACAACAATATTTTTGGGTTGCTGCTTCATTACATGATATTGTTCGTAGATTTAAAAAAAATCATAAAACAAATTGGAAAAAATTTCCAGATCAAGTAGCTATTCAATTAAATGATACTCATCCAACTTTAGCTATTGTTGAATTACAAAGAATCTTGGTTGATTTAGAAGGTTTAGAATGGGATGAAGCTTGGTCTATTGTTGTTAAAGTCTTTGCTTATACTAATCATACAGTTATGACAGAAGCTTTAGAAAAATGGCCAGTTGATGTAGTTGGTAGATTATTACCAAGACATTTAGAAATCATTTATGATATTAATTATTTCTTCTTAAAAGATGTTGAACAAAAATTCCCAAATGATCGTGATTTATTAAGTAGAGTTTCAGCAATTGAAGAAGGTAATCCAAAATCTGTTAGAATGGCATATTTAGCAATTATTGGATCACATAAAGTTAATGGTGTAGCAGAATTACATTCAGAATTAATTAAAACTACAATTTTCAAAGATTTTGTAAAAGTATTTGGTCCAGATAAATTTACAAATGTTACTAATGGTATTACACCAAGACGTTGGTTAAGACAAGCAAATCCTAAATTATCTGCATTAATTGCTAAAAAATTAAATGATCCAAATTATGAATATTTAACTAATTTAGGTAGATTAAAAAAATTAGAACAATTTATTGATGATGATAAATTTTTAAAAGAATGGGATTCAATTAAATTTGATAATAAAAAAAGATTAGCTTTATTAATTAAAGATGAAACTGGAGTTGAAGTAGATCCAACAGTATTATTTGATGTTCAAGTTAAAAGAATTCATGAATATAAAAGACAACAAATGAATATTTTTGCTGTAATTTATAGATATTTAAGAATTAAAGAATTATTAGCTGAAGGAATAAGTATTGATGAAATTAAAGAAAAACATTATATTTCAAAATGTTCAATATTTGGTGGAAAGGCTGCTCCAGGTTATTATATGGCAAAAACTATTATTCATTTAATTTGTAAAGTTGGTGAAGTTGTTAATAATGATACAGAAATTGGTAATCTATTAAAAGTTGTTTTTATTCCTGATTATAATGTATCAAAAGCAGAAATTATATGTCCTGGTTCAGATTTATCTAATCATATTTCAACTGCAGGAACTGAAGCTAGTGGTACATCTAATATGAAATTTGCACTTAATGGTGGATTAATTATTGGAACAGTAGATGGAGCAAATGTTGAAATTACAAGAGAAATTGGAGAAGAAAATATCTTTTTATTTGGTAATTTAGCAGAATCAGTTGATGAAATTAGACATAGACATTTTGTTGATGGTGTTCATATTCCAGAAACTTTAGAAAAAGTATTTCAATCAATTTATGATGGGAAATTTGGTAATCCAGATGATTTTAAACCTTTGATAGATAGTATTAAATATCATGGTGATTATTATCTTGTAAGTGATGATTTTAATTTATTTTTAGATGCTCATAAAAAATTAGAAAATGTATTTGGTCATCATGGAGGAGATTCAGAAGATTCTGATCATTTACATAGATGGGTTAAAAAATGTGTTTGGAGTGTTGCTAATATGGGATTTTTTTCAAGTGATAGATGTATTGATGAATATGCTGAAAATATTTGGAATGTCGAACCTTCAAATTTCTAAGGTTTATAGAAGAAGGGATGAATTGAAAATCTTTTGATTGTCTATTTAATAAAACTAATTTAAGTGTATAGAAAAGTACATTAATTTTTGAGAGTCTATTAACGTAATTTTAAATTGATTACAAAATCTGAAACACACTCATTTTGAAACAAAAAAGTGAGTGTTGTGAAACTAGTCGAATATTGGAGATCCTGAACGACAAACCCTGCGAAATTCGATTCAATTCTAAATTAATTCAAAGGATGCGATCATTACTGGAATGGATTTAGCTGAACAAGGTGGATTCTCCAAATTCAAAATTTACCAAATACTAACTGATCATAGTAGTCATAAAAATTAGTAGTTTCAAAAAAATATGCAAAAAATTTGGAGTGCAAAAAGAATAGTAAGAGGATTAATCCAAAGTCAGTTGTTTCGTGATGGGATATATGAAATGAAGGAATATCTATTGGGAATAAACTAGATTAAATGCTTTATTGGTCTAAATACTCTTTCACGTACGCGTTAAAACACGAATTCAATATTTTTTTTCCTAGAATTTCTTAACAGATCTATTTTGAAACAAAGTTTGATTAAATATATTAAAGAATTGGCTATAAACTCATCTTATATATCAACACCTCAATATTCATATGCCTGATATACTTCAATTGATTATAAATCAATCTTCACCAGATAATAATGTTAGAAGAAGTTCAGAATTAGAATTTAATCAAGTAGTTAAATCAAATCCATCAGAATCTTTTTATTTAATATTAGAAGCTTCAATTAATAATTCACTTCCAATTGATTTACGTCAATCATGTCTTTTAAATTTAAAAAGGTTAGTTCCACAATTTTGGTCATTAGGATTTAATTCTTTTATTGGACCACCAATTACACAAGATCTCAAAAATCTAGTAAGATCTAAACTTTTACAATTAACTATTACAACTGATAATTCAAAATTAAGAAATAGTGCTGCATATGCTATTGTACAAATTGCATCAGTAGATTATCCTGATGAATGGCCAGAATTAATGAATGTATTATATCAATCAACAACAGATTTTAGTAATGTAAATTCAATGTTGGGAGGTTTACAAGTATTAACTGATTTATTTGATGATTTAATAACAGAAGAACAATTTTGGGAAGGAGGAGTTGGAATACAAGTTTGTAATCATTTAGATTTAATTTTTAAAAATGTTAATATTGAAATATCTGTGAAAAATCAAGCTTTAAAATTATATGAAAATGTTTTAGCGATTCTTCGAAGTCCTGAAGCATTTGAAAATTCCAAGAGGAAACAATTTACAATTTCACAAATAAATATTACATTAGAAGCATTTATTAATTTAATATCAATTACTGGAAACAATTTAATTGAATTACAATTTAAAAGTAATTTATTCAAAGTCATATCATTAATTATTGGACAGTTTCATCACCGTATACCTCGAGATGTCAAACTAAGCGTTTTAAAATTAACCCTAGAAACTTTACACTTGTTATCACCTATTTACAACGACATAGCATTAGATACTTATCAAGCACCATTATATTCAGAATTAGAAGCTCTTTCAGTTGTTGGAGAGTTGATTTATTACATATTCCATACAATTGCTAGCATACAATCTGATATTCCTATAGCAGAAATAATACCCATTCCACAATTCCTTAATGATTCTGTTATATGTACAGCATTAGCTAAAACAAAAGTTGAAGAATATGAAAATGATATTAATGTATATGTGAGTGAAATTACAGGTTTATCTGTTGATTTAAATCCAAGAGATGCCATTCTTGATTTATGGGGAGAATTAAATGAAGCAGATGTTAGAATGAGTTGTAATGCATTAATTGATCTGTTTGATGAAAATGATAAAAGAATATTGGAAGCTCAATTATTTACATTACAAGGAATTTTATCAAATGATTGTCAATTACCAGAAGTTCCTTTAAAAAAATTACTTTCATTTATTACATATGAATATAATTTAGTAACTTCAGATTGTTTTTTATTATTACCTAAATATTTTGAAAATTTTATGGAAAAAGAAGCAATTAATGTATTTAATGATATGTTAAAATTTGCAGAAAAAAGTAATGACGCAATTATAAAAATATCAACGTTAGTAAGTTGTACTTATTATCAACATGTTTTTGAATTTTCAAGTCTAAATAAAGAAGCTCAATTAATTTTAATAAAAATAGCGGAGTCTTTAATTGATGAATGTGAAGATGATGGGTTACCCACTTTATTAGAAGCAATAACTCAAGCCATTTCAATTAATCCTGCCAATGCAGCTACTCTCAAAATAAATCCAAATGTCAGTGTTATCGATCTAATCTTCATTATTGCATTCAAAGATCCAGCAAATGTTCAACTAATATCTGAAGCTTCAGAATCATTATCAACTTTATTAAAAAATATTAATATGTCTGAATATATGAAAGCTTGTGAAGATTCATTACCATTTATTTTTGAAAGAATGCAAGAAAGTAATGGAGAATATACTCCACAATTATATTTAAGTTTAGAACTATTAAGTATAATTATTCAATCAGCTCCTGGGGATGATTTACCTTCACAAGTATTTGAATATGCATTTCCAATTTTAAAAAATATATTATTAATTTCTAATGATAATCAAATTTTACAAAGTGGAGGAGAAGTTTTTAATGAATTAATTCAAAAAGGAAGTAAATTATTCTTGGAATATCAAAATCCAACAACAAAAGAATCAGGAATTGAATCAATGATGCAAATCGTTAATAAATTTTTATCACCTGAATTAAGTGATAGTGCAGCAAATAAATGTGGTATTATAGTTTTATCATTAATTAATAAATTTCAAGATTATTTATCACCTGAAATTTTAACAAGATTATTAGAAGCAACTGTAAATAGATTAATTATATCAAAAGAATCAACAACTATTGAAAATTTAATTATGGTATTTTGTCAATTAGTTTTAAAATCTCCAAAGGAAACAATAAATTTTTTAGCTCAAATTACAATTAATAATAAATCAGGTTTACAAACTATATTACCAATTTGGTTTGATTCATATGAAGTTACTCGTGGATTTGAACAAATTAAACAAAATTCATTAGCTTTAGGTCAAATTTTTTCTTTAGGTGATCCAAGAATTGAAAATTTAATAGTTAATGGAGAAATTATTCCATATGAAGGTGAAAAAATTATAACAAGATCAATGGCTAAAACCATGCCTGATAAATATACTCAAATATCTGCATCATTAAAAATTTTAAAATTATTAGTTGGTGAATTACAATTTCAATGTCAACAACCAAATGCAGGAGATTATTTACCAGAAGAAGAAGATGAAGATGAAGAAGATGAAACACATCCAAAAGCAATTCAAGAAAATGACAATTTGAACGAAGATGACGATGAAGGTTGGGAAGATATGGAAGATATTGGAGTCCCCAATTTTGCAAAATTAAAGTCATATGTTGAAGATAATGAAAAAGATTTAGGTGGAGATAATAGTTTAAAAAATTTATTAATTGAATTTTTTAAAGAATGTACTTCTAAAAATTTAGGAAATTTTGGTATTTATTATGAAGAATTAAATGAAAATGAAAAACGATTGATTAGTGAATGTTTAATTTTTTAGATTTGATTAATGACAAATTTGCATCATATTATGTTATAGATTTTTTTTGTTTCGTAAATATGCACAAAATCGATTATCATCTCTTCTCTAATAATGAATCATAGTCATAATTAATGAGATGTATTAGGAGAACAATGTCAACAACTACAACTACTACTACTCCAATAAATACCAGAATATTAAGAGTTAATCCTGAATCTATAGTGTTTAAAAAGGATCAAATACTACCGCATATCTTAGATAAAGAAACTGAAGATAATTTAAATATAGCTTCGGAACAACTAAAATCTTTAAATGTAATTGGTTTTCCAACTGAAACTGTATATGGGTTAGGAGGATCAGCTTTATCAGATAAAAGTGTTCAACCAATATATAGAGCGAAAAACAGACCTGCTGATAATCCATTAATTGTACATATATCATCAATTCAACAATTAAAATCAAAATTATTACCATCAAATACAGAAATACCAAATATATATAAACCATTAATTGATAAATTTTGGCCAGGTCCATTAACTATATTACTACGAAATGATCCTCAAAATTCACCAATATCATCTTTTGTTACAGGAAATCAAGATACTTTTGCAGTAAGAATGCCTCAACATCCCGTAGCAAGAGCTTTAATTGCAATTAGTGATTTACCATTAGCTGCACCATCAGCAAATTCATCAACTAAACCAAGTCCAACAATGGCAAAACATGTATATTTTGATTTAAATGGGAAAATTCCTTTAATATTAGATGGTGGTTCAAGTAATGTTGGAGTTGAATCTACGGTAGTTGATGGATTAAGTTCACCACCTATGTTATTAAGACCTGGAGGAATATCATTAGAAGAAATAAAGGAAGTTGGTGGAAAGCAATGGGAAAATATTCAAATTGCTAAAAATTTAAAAGATGATAGTAATGAAAAAGCTAAAACACCTGGAATGAAATATAAACATTATTCCCCCAATGCTAAAGTTATATTATTTATAAATTGTGGAGACGGTTTGAAAATAATGAAAGAATATATAGAGAAACATAATTTAGAAAAGTCCAAAATAGCGATTTTAAAAACTAGAAATTTTCAAAATTTAGAAGGAATTGAAATCATTAAAAGTTTGGGAGTTGTTGGTGAAGAAATATCAAGAAACTTATTTAAATTACTTCGAGAAGTTGATGAAGAAGCAAATATTGATTATATATTTGTTGAAGGAATTGATGAAACAAATGAAGGATTAGCAATAATGAATAGATTAAATAAAGCAGCTGTAGAAGTTATAAAATTGTAAATAGTCAAGGACATTTTTAATGAATATTTGTATTAGTACGATAGATACATACATTTGAAGTAGGCTATACTAACATAATTACTTAACAGTAATAACCTAACTTAGTAATTTCTCGCAGTCGGACTTTTTCAATCAATTTTTATGCGATCAATTAATTAGTAATAATCAATTTGATGCCATGTCTTTGAAGTGTTGTGAAATATACAGATTGACCGACTGAAGGAAGCAAATAATACAATATAGGTTCAGCTGTATTGCAACAGTCAAGTTATATAGGCTATTGTTAGTTGAGATTGAATCATTTCAACACGTAATTATTACTCTCTTCATCTATTTTCCCTTCAATCTTTGTGATATTTGTTATCAGATTTTGAAAAATGCAATTTTTTTCAATTTTCATCAACCATTATTCAAAGTAATATAGCATCAAAAGAAGCAATACAACAGCTTAATCCACGTCCCTAATCTCACATCCATATCAAGCTGAAACTAAATAGATCAGAAGAACAACTCAAATCAGTATTGTATCCATCATACGAGAGTAAGGACTATAGATTATTTCATCAAATCATAATATACCTTTTTACAACCAAAATATGAGTAGTAATCCATATGATATAAATACAGATCAATTAAAACTACCACATAGAGCAAATACACCATCACTAAAGTTTTGTTCAAAAACAATTGAAGAAACAGCATCAGAATTAAATACTGATATAAAATTAGGTTTAACAAATAATCAAGATGTTTTAAATCGAAAATCTATATATGGATCAAATGAATTAAATAATAAAGAAGAAGAAAGTTTAATATGGAAATTTATACAATCATTTTATCAAGATCCTTTAATTTTATTATTAATTGGTTCTGCAATAATAAGTTTTTGGATGGGTAATAAAGATGATGCAATAAGTATAACATTAGCAATTACAATAGTTGTTACAGTGGGGTTTGTACAAGAATATAGATCTGAAAAATCATTAGAAGCTTTGAATAAATTAGTACCAGCAGAAGCAAAATTAACAAGAAATGGAAATACTTCACATGTATTAGCTTCAACTTTAATACCTGGAGATTTAGTTCATTTTTCTCAAGGTGATAGAATTCCAGCAGATATAAGGTTAACTAATGCAGTATATTTAACAATTGATGAAAGTAATTTAACTGGAGAAAATAGACCTGTTAAAAAAACAACTGATATTGTTACAATGAAAGATCCTGGTGTAACTGATAGAACAGATATAGCATATATGGGTACATTAGTAAGAGATGGACATGGAAGTGGGATAGTTGTTGGAACAGGTGCACAAACTGTATTTGGTACAGTATTTGAAATGATGAGTGAAATTGAAAAACCAAAAACTCCATTACAACAAGCAATGGATAAATTAGGTAAAGATTTAAGTGTTTTCAGTTTTATAATTATTGGTATAATATGTTTAATTGGTATTTTCCAAGGTAGATCATGGTTAGATATGTTTCAAATTTCAGTATCTTTAGCAGTTGCTGCAATACCTGAGGGATTACCAATTATAGTTACAGTTACATTAGCTTTAGGGGTGCTAAGAATGGCAAAACAAAAAGCAATTGTAAAAAGATTGCCAAGTGTTGAAACTTTAGGAAGTGTTAATGTTATATGTTCAGATAAAACAGGAACTTTAACTCAAAATCATATGACAGTTACCAAGATATGGACAACTGATTTTAAAGGAAGTTTTAATACTCCATTTCTTATAGTTGAAAGATTAGATGATAATACTTTACATCATCAATTAACTGATAATATTAAAAAAGTATTAGAATGTGGGAATATATGTAATAATGCAAGATATTCAACTGAAAATGAAAAATATGTTGGAAATCCAAGTGATATAGCCCTTGTTGAATGTTTACCACATTTTGGTTTAGAAGATATTAGAGGTCAAACTGAAAGAATTTATGAATTACCTTTTTCATCAAATAGAAAATATATGGCAGTTTGTGTTCATAGTGGAGATATGAATAAATCAGAAACTTTTGCAAAAGGAGCAACTGAAAGAATTTTAAATCAATGTACTAAATATTTTGATGAACAGGGGAATATAAAACCATTAACTGAAGAAATAGAAAATCAAATTCATGAAAAATCAAAAACGTTAGCAAATGATGGGTTACGAGTATTAGCATTTGCTCAAAATAATAAAAAATTTATAAATGAAAAAGATGAAAATAGTCAACCACAAGAGCTTATATTTAGTGGATTAATTGGAATGAAAGATCCTCCAAGACCAAATGTAAATAAAGCAATTTCAATGTTAATGAATGGTGGAGTACATGTTATTATGATTACTGGTGATTCACCTTCTACAGCAATGAATATTGCAAAACAAATTGGAATGCCAATAACTGGAGATCATTCAGTAATGACAAGTGATCAATTAGAATCTTTAAAAGAAGGTAGTGATGCATTATCTGAAGCAATTCATAATGTTTCTGTTTTTGCAAGAACAACTCCAGAAGATAAAGTAACTATTGTAAAAGCTTTACAAAGAAGAGGTGATATAGTTGCAATGACAGGAGATGGAGTTAATGATGCACCAGCATTAAAATTAGCAGATATTGGAATAGCAATGGGAAAAAATGGTACTGATGTTGCAAAAGAAGCAGCAGATATGGTATTAACAGATGATGATTTTAGTACTATATTAAGTGCAATTGAAGAAGGTAAAGGAATTTTCCATAATATTCAAAATTTTATAACTTTTCAATTAAGTACTTCAATAGCTGCATTAACTTTAATTGCATTATCAACATTTTTTGGTTTACCAAATCCTTTAAATGCAATGCAAATTTTATGGATTAATATATTAATGGATGGTCCACCTGCACAATCTTTAGGAGTTGAACCTGTTGATCATGAAGTAATGAATAAACCACCTCGTAAAAGAAATGATAAAATTTTAACAAATTCATTAATTAAAAGAGTTTTACAATCAGCTTGCATTATTATATTGGGAACATTGTATATATTTATAAAAGAAATGAAAGATGGTGAAGTAACAGCAAGAGATACAACAATGACTTTTACATGTTTTGTATTTTTTGATATGTTTAATGCCTTATCATGTAGATCATATACAAAATCAATTTTTACAATGGGATTAAATAATCAAATGTTTAATTTTGCCGTGTTGGGTTCAATAATTGGACAATTTTGTGCTATATATATTCCTTTTTTTCAAAGTATATTTCAAACTGAATCATTATCATTTAATGATATTTTACATTTAATTATTTTAACTAGTACTGTTTTTATTGCTGATGAAATAAGGAAATTTTTATTAAGAAGAAAGACAATAACAACTAATAATTATAATTATGGTGTGTAAGGAGAGGGATTTAGTTATAATGATAATAACGATGACGATGATGATGGTATATTTATGATAAATAAATAAGTAATACATAATATAATAGAGGTATTCTACTTTTTTATTTTTTAATAATATTGTTAATGTAATTTTGAATATAATGTATTTTCTGTATCAATTCCATCAATTAATCTTGAAATAATATCATCATGATTCCAATTTTTTAATTCATATTGGTCTATTCTTTTTTTCAAATTTATTAACTTTTCATTTAATTCAGGATAATATTTACTTGAATCTTCTAATTTTGGAAATTTTGAATTATATAATAAATTATCAAATTCATCTTGATCATCATCTTCTGTTTGTTGTTCCTCTTCATCTTCATTTCCCCTCTCTTCATTTTGTAATTTAATTCTTGCAAAATTATTTACAATAATTGAAATTAAATTAAATAATGAATTAATTTTATCTTTATTTGATGTTGATAAATCCATTAAATTTATTGGATTTTCACATAATTGTTTTGCTTTTGAACGTAAATGATATTTTATAGGATCATGTTCAATATCATTACAAATTTCAAATAACCAAATTAAATTTTTTTGTATTTCTTCTGAGTTAATTTCAATTAATTTTGAATATTTAAAATTTTTTAATTTTAATATGGATTTTTTCAATAAGGAATATTTTGATGTACCACTTGGATATCTTGAATATACATTTTTTTGTAACTCTATTGATGGTTCGGGGAAATTTTCAAAATTTTTTGTTAATTCTGATGATATTTTAATATTTGGAACTTTTAATTTATATAATATTCCTTTTATATTAGCCCAATGAACAGAACTTTTTAAAGCAATTAAAATATCTATTGAATTTAATGCTTCTTCTCCAAAATATTCATTAATATAGTGAATCATATATTCACCTTCTAATTTTGTTCCAATATGATGATCAGTATGTAAAAAATTTAATTTTGAACAAATTAATAAATTTAAACCCCATTCAATATGTTTTGAACTAATTGGATTTTGCTTTATATATTCATCAGCTTCATCTTTTAAAATTCTTGGATCTTTAATACAATTTTTAAAATGAATAATTGAAGAATTTTCAATTTCAAACCAATTATTTTTTTCAATTTCTAAAGCTATAGCTAATATAGTACAACAAAATTCAGGTTGTGTATTTAATAAATCATTAATACTAAATAAAATTTGAAAAGCAGAATAAAATGAAATTTTTAGCTCTGGTTGTTCAGGGTATATTATTAAATGTTTATCTTCTTGTCTTATTCTTTGAAATGAATTATTTATAAATTTATATTTTCTACCTTTTTTATTATATTCTAATTTTGTTAATTCATCTATTTCTTCTTCTAAAATATATTGACAATATTGAATTAAAGCATCTGATGATGATAGTAGATTTGAGTTTGACTCGGTTGTTATAACGTTGTTGTCCGTTGTTGTTGTTACTGTATTATTTGTTGCAACTTCACTTGACATTTTATCGTTGGTTGTTGCAACTTCAATTTGATTAATTTGGTACCTTAAATCGAATGTGATTATGTTTTTGTTTGTCTGTTTACATTTTTTAACATTTGACGCGTAAAGTCTCAAATATATTTTTAGACACAAAAAAAGCGACAATAAAATTCTGAGTATAAATTTCAACCAAAATTAAAAGAAGAAAAAAGAACAACAATTGGAGGAAGAACATTTAACAAACGAGTAATAGTATTTCTATTCACTTGCTGTTATTTTCATGTTCATGTTATGAAGGTCACACTTCGATCACCTCATGGAATTGGAAATTTGATCATAAGCACCACCGGAACATCTATTTTAAATTCCGCTTATTATTCAACTGAAGCTGATAAACGCGTGAAAGAAGCACTTTTTCATGAAAAACTAGACAGTGGAGCCTTGATAGATGCACAATTAGGGAGTTGTTGGTTAGTCTCTCTGTGTTTGATGTTGGTATGAAAAGTATAAGCTAAGGGTGGTTGTGGACCTACGTAACTGCACTGATTTTACGCAAGTCAACAATTAGTCTTGGCTTTATATTTTTTGATACGTACAACAAATACAGAGGCTAACCAAACCGTGTACATATTAACAGGGGAAGCACCTAATACCAAATATACAATCCTCACGGCTGTTTTTAACTTTTGTTTTATAGTCAGCTTATCATCAAATCGCTCAGTAGGTCTACAATCATCAAAGAAGTTTGACATTACATATATGGGATCATTAATTTACTATTCTACCTTCCGGTGCATTAAAAAGTGTATGAGTTGTTACTAATATCTTTCTCAATTCCACATTTTATTAAGCAGAAAATATCAACAGTCACAAATGAACATAATTCACCATTAACAGATTTAATTTAGAATTCAAGAAAATAGTTAACATCAGGAAAGCAGGGTGATATGGAATGTATCACATTTGATTTACATTCGTGTCTTTAACTGTTGATTTTTTTGAAGAAAGTTTTAAACAAAACTAAGTTTTGTTTATAATGATTTCAAATTCATTAGCATTGTCAAAGAGGATCTTAATATTTTTGAAAGGTAATCTACTAAGTTATCATTGTTATACTGGACAAATGTTGATTAATAAGTCATTTGAATAATTGAGGGATTATACTAATATACTCGTTGTTACTACTTTTATGAGATAGAAATCAAATTATAATTGCTGGTGAATTATCAGTTAATGATACAATGTTTTTGATTGGAGGAGCTTGTGCATATTCATACCTAAAGATAAGATTTTAGATGAGAAAATAGCTAGTCTAACTGCTTGTGCAATTAATAGGTGTTGAACTGTTTTAGTCACTCCAAGTTTTCATGGCACACTTGTTTTTTTAATACTTCTAACTGAATGCTGTTGATGCTATTTCAAAAACATGAATGGTGTACCTGGTTTAATGATATTAGATATGCCATTCATAAGTAACTATTCCTCCACAGCTTTTGCTAGAAAAATAAAATGCATCAAACTATATGGCTGAGCTTATTATAAGATGGTCGAAACTCCAAAGTTTATGTGTCCTGCAACAATGTTGAAACAAATCTTTAATTCATATTGGGAACATCGATCATTACATTCCATTAATAGTGGGTTTGACTAGTGTCATTTGTATATTGTCGAGTATAAATCATATTGACAAGGTTTTGACATTTTTTACTTGTTTCAACTATTATTATAAAACCGGATCATTCCTCTATTAGATTCTCCCAACCTTCAACATCTAATAGAATTATAATGATAATTGATTCAAGTCAAAAATGTCTAAATCTTTTGCACCAGTAACGACGGCAGCTAAATTGGCAACTCCCATAACTGTAGCTTAATGATTATTTGATTTAGACTTCAACCAAAAGCAAGTGGTATAAGCTTATTGAAAAATACTTTTACTAAAATTTATATTAAAATTGGCGAATTTAGTTTAATTTTTGACTATTGCATTAGTCAGGTAAATTACCAACGTGAGATAAAAAATATTAGTAATTTTAAAATGACTTAATGTATTGATTTTCCATTAAACACTTAATGTAATATAAGAATATGAAAAACACAACAGGAATCTCTTAACGTAAATTCAGAATATTGATGTATTATAATAATAAATTTTGAGATATTAAGAAATAATCATTATTATTTAAAAAATGAGATCATTTATTTATGTAGTATTTATATTCTATTAGGAAACTTTTTTTGAAGCAAAGCAATAAATTGATATTTACTTGAGCTTCATAGATTAAAGTATCTCTCTACTATTGTTTCTATATCATTAGAGACTATAATCTATTGTTTGTATTGATAAGATGGTCCAAAACAAAGAGTATCTACTTATTAAATCCTGTATACTATTATAGACGTATTATTTATCCGAATAATAAAATTACGAGATACATAAACAAAATAAGGCAACATTAGTCTTTTTATATACAGAACTCAAGATTTTAGATGATATAATATGAATTAGATCTAGTAGTCAACCATTACTAAGTATTTCAAAAACAATAGCTCAGATCTCTTAATTCAGTAGTACCAAGATCTTATAGCTTTGTTTGTACTATAGTTTTAGAAGTAAACTTTATTTGCATTTACCACATTCTTTGTTTCGCCTAAATGGATAAAAAAATAAAAAAAAATAAAAAATTATTAGGAAGTAGTTGATTTTAAAATTCTGTTACATTTTTACTAAATATCTAATCTGTGATTTTCTTGTATGATTAGTTTGTAAATGTCGTCATTATAATTGAATTGGTATCAGGTTATTCTCTAAACTTTTCTTCTTCTTTAACTTACTTCTTCTTCAACTCTTTTAAACTTCATTTTCCTTCGGTTAATAATTTCTTTTTACTCCAGAAAATCTAAATTCATATTTGTGTAATTTCTATATTGAAATAAGAAATTAAGAGATTAAAAAATTTTTCTTTTTCATATTTCTATCATTTATTTACAATTGATTCTTCAACTCATATCTATTATTTCTTATTATTCAACAAATTAATTTTCAAATTTAAATATCATTCATTGAATCTTAGTATTTTATCGGATCTTACTACACTCCCGAATCTACAATCGAACTTTATTTAATCAATTCATTCCTTTCTTTTCAGCTACTACTACTGCCATTACTGAACATAGTCTACGTCAAACTAATCATTACTTTATAGAAATTCAAATAATCCATTCGTTATGTCGATAAATACAAACACAAGTCAAGAAGAAGTGAAATTAACGAATCTATCAGATTTAAATAATCATGATTCTAATAATCAACAAAATTCTCATAATTCTCAATTTCAAACTGAAAATGAAAAACAACAACAAGAACCTTATAACATAGAAAATGATAATTCAAGTTCAAATTCTAAAATTGAAGATCAAGAAATTCAAAAATTTTTAGAAGATGATACAACTTCTTCAGAAAATTTTGATATGATTGAATTAGAAGCAAATGATGAAATATTACATTTAAAAATGAAATTGATAAATGATACAATTGATGAAATTGGTTTTACTCCTTATCATTTAAAATTATTTTTTTTAAATGGTATGGGATATTGGACAGATACTCAATTAACTTATTTAGAAAGTACTGTTAGAACTTTTATAAATTATCAATTTAATTATAAATTCCCAGTTAGTGCTGAATGTTATGCTGGTGGAATGATTTTAGGAGCATTAGTTTGGGGATTTGGTGCTGATTTAATTGGTAGAAAATTAGCTTTTAATTTAAGTTTATTATTAAGTGCAATTTTCACTATAATGACAGGAATGATGGGTAATATGTCAAGTTATTGTTTATTTGTTTTATTATCTGCTTTTGCTGCTGGTGGAAATTTAGTATTAGATACTTGTGTATTTTTAGAATTTTTACCTCATAAAGATCAATGGTTATTAACATTTTTTGCATTTTTTTGGGGTATTGGTCAAACAGTTGCTGTTGCTTTAGGTTATGCTTTTTTACCAAATAATTCTTGTGATTCTTATGAAAATTGTCCTTCAAGTGAAAATCATGGCTGGAGATATGTTTGGTATACAAATGGTTGTATTGTTTTAGCAATGGCTATATTAAGAGTAACAGTAATAAGATTAAAAGAAACTCCAAAATTTTTAATTGCAAATAATAGAGATTCTGAAGCTGTTCAAGTATTACAAGAAATTGCAAAAAAATATAATAGACCATGTTCATTAACTTTAGATCAATTATTAGAATGTGGTACAATAAAATCAAATCATGATTATAGAAAAAATTTTAGTGTGATGGGTACATTCAAATTAATGTTTCAACATTTAAAAATTTTATTTGCAACTTCAAAAGCTATAAGATCAACTATTTTATTATTTATTTCTTGGGCATTTTTAGGGATAAGTTATCCATTATATTCATCATTTTTACCACAATATTTAGCAACGAGAGGTGCAAATATAAGTGCAGATACTATAGGAGGAGTCTATAGAGATAATTTAATTGCAAATGTTTGTTCTATAGGTGGACCAATTATTGCAGGATTAATGTTATATTTTTTACCATCATGGGTTGGAAGAAGAGGTGTATTATTTATTGGTGGTATATCAACAATGGCTTTATTATTTGGTTATACTCAAGTTAAAACAAGAGCTGAAAATGTTGGTTTTACTTCTTCTGTTTATTGTTGTCTTTATATTTATTATGCTGTTATTTTCGCTTATACTCCAGAAGTAATGCCAAGTGCAGCAAGAGCTACAGGAAATTGTTTATGTTTATTTGCAACAAGAATTTGTACTGCTATGGTTCCAATTATAGCTTATTTTTCAAATACTTCAAGTTCTATACCTATTTGGATTTGTGGTGCTTTTGTTGGAGTTATTGGAGTTATTGCTTTATTTTTACCTTTTGAACCAAGTAAACAAAGGGTTGTTTAAAAAAGAGAGGGAGAAAGAAGTTATTTCATTATAGACTAATATTTACTAGCTTGTTATTATTTATTCGTTTTTCATTTATTTATTTTTGCATATTTGATTATTTTGCATTGTAAAAGACGTTGATTTTGAAATGTCTTTATTTATTTTTTATACATGTATATTGTTTAATTCCAAATCAATCAATTTAAAATTAAGTTTAATGAGTTGGTTGATTTCTGATATAAAGTGTGAAGAATAACTGGCCCTATTGTGATAATACATGTGAAACAAAGTAGATAATTCGGAAATTTTAGAACGGCTATAACGAACGAGCACAAACGAGATAAAACGTCTTACACAAATTCTAACGAGAACGTCAGACAAAGAAACGGACTTATTATTGAAAGAACAATAATAGTGTAGGTCTCATTCCCAATACTAATTGAACTTCTTAGTTGATACAACTCCATGGGTATGATAGGCTTGCGCATTTTTCTCACTCTGTATGCTATCTGAAAATCTGTGATAATCTTGTCTAATAATTAATACATGATTTTATTCCTTCACATGACAAACAAATGACTACTAACCTGATATGAAGCTATCATCAAGTAATACACATGAAGAATAGATCCAAAAGAAAAGTAGCTAGACTACTTTCATAAAGTACTATAGAACTACAAATAACTATTCTCTTACTAAATATTCATTAATGAAATATAATTTAGTGGTCTTCTCCTCAGTTGTAGAATTTAGTACTTTATAGTGTGATAATTAAATATATCTCATCGAATATGATATTTGGTATTATCAGTTTATGGTTATGTATAAATATTGGGCTGAAAATTGATATGCATTTAATTTAACTTGAAATGAATCAAAACGTGGACCTTTTTTCATTTATTGTATACAATGTAAAGCGGCTTTATCTTATTTTATTTTTTTTTTTTTTTCCAAGTGAAGAAATCGTATCTCGGTAAGATTTCGAGATCAAGGAATTAAGATTCACGAGATCATAAGATTCAATTGATCAACTCTCTTGTAGAGGATAGATAGATTAATTAAATTGCCAAGATTGACTTATAGATATTGGTAAAAAAAGAAAAAGTATTCTCAGTTTAGAAATTCTCTAACTCAAAATAAGGGTTTAAGATTAATTTCAAATATGAAGAAACAAAATTAAAATGAAATGCAATTGTTAACCCAAATAAGTAATAATACGTTTTTCTATAATCGATCCAAGTCAAAAAATTTATAATTGTACTTAGAATCTAAAAAAGTGGAACAATAACAGTAACAAAATTAATACGGAATTATTTATAGTTTAACACATTTTTAAAATTGACATGTATTTAAAAATTTTCCTTCTTTTATATAAATAATATCCTGTTGAATCTATTTGAAAAATTTCTTATCAATTTATTTACTAAATTTAACCACTTAGTTTTCATTCATTTAACTCAATTTATACTTTACTTGGTATATCAATTATATCTTAATTAAATCAAGTAGTTGGAGATAAGAGAGCTTAAGTAATTAGCGAGATTTCAAAACTAAGCGATATTATTATTATTATTATCCGAGTTTCATAATTATTTATTTTTTTTTTTAATTCCTTTTGACGTGTTTATTTTCTACCTTTTTTATTATATTCTAATTTTGTTAATTCATCTATTTCTTCTTCTAAAATATATTGACAATATTGAATTAAAGCATCTGATGATGATAGTAGATTTGAGTTTGACTCGGTTGTTATAACGTTGTTGTCCGTTGTTGTTGTTACTGTATTATTTGTTGCAACTTCACTTGACATTTTATCGTTGGTTGTTGCAACTTCAATTTGATTAATTTGGTACCTTAAATCGAATGTGATTATGTTTTTGTTTGTCTGTTTACATTTTTTAACATTTGACGCGTAAAGTCTCAAATATATTTTTAGACACAAAAAAAGCGACAATAAAATTCTGAGTATAAATTTCAACCAAAATTAAAAGAAGAAAAAAGAACAACAATTGGAGGAAGAACATTTAACAAACGAGTAATAGTATTTCTATTCACTTGCTGTTATTTTCATGTTCATGTTATGAAGGTCACACTTCGATCACCTCATGGAATTGGAAATTTGATCATAAGCACCACCGGAACATCTATTTTAAATTCCGCTTATTATTCAACTGAAGCTGATAAACGCGTGAAAGAAGCACTTTTTCATGAAAAACTAGACAGTGGAGCCTTGATAGATGCACAATTAGGGAGTTGTTGGTTAGTCTCTCTGTGTTTGATGTTGGTATGAAAAGTATAAGCTAAGGGTGGTTGTGGACCTACGTAACTGCACTGATTTTACGCAAGTCAACAATTAGTCTTGGCTTTATATTTTTTGATACGTACAACAAATACAGAGGCTAACCAAACCGTGTACATATTAACAGGGGAAGCACCTAATACCAAATATACAATCCTCACGGCTGTTTTTAACTTTTGTTTTATAGTCAGCTTATCATCAAATCGCTCAGTAGGTCTACAATCATCAAAGAAGTTTGACATTACATATATGGGATCATTAATTTACTATTCTACCTTCCGGTGCATTAAAAAGTGTATGAGTTGTTACTAATATCTTTCTCAATTCCACATTTTATTAAGCAGAAAATATCAACAGTCACAAATGAACATAATTCACCATTAACAGATTTAATTTAGAATTCAAGAAAATAGTTAACATCAGGAAAGCAGGGTGATATGGAATGTATCACATTTGATTTACATTCGTGTCTTTAACTGTTGATTTTTTTGAAGAAAGTTTTAAACAAAACTAAGTTTTGTTTATAATGATTTCAAATTCATTAGCATTGTCAAAGAGGATCTTAATATTTTTGAAAGGTAATCTACTAAGTTATCATTGTTATACTGGACAAATGTTGATTAATAAGTCATTTGAATAATTGAGGGATTATACTAATATACTCGTTGTTACTACTTTTATGAGATAGAAATCAAATTATAATTGCTGGTGAATTATCAGTTAATGATACAATGTTTTTGATTGGAGGAGCTTGTGCATATTCATACCTAAAGATAAGATTTTAGATGAGAAAATAGCTAGTCTAACTGCTTGTGCAATTAATAGGTGTTGAACTGTTTTAGTCACTCCAAGTTTTCATGGCACACTTGTTTTTTTAATACTTCTAACTGAATGCTGTTGATGCTATTTCAAAAACATGAATGGTGTACCTGGTTTAATGATATTAGATATGCCATTCATAAGTAACTATTCCTCCACAGCTTTTGCTAGAAAAATAAAATGCATCAAACTATATGGCTGAGCTTATTATAAGATGGTCGAAACTCCAAAGTTTATGTGTCCTGCAACAATGTTGAAACAAATCTTTAATTCATATTGGGAACATCGATCATTACATTCCATTAATAGTGGGTTTGACTAGTGTCATTTGTATATTGTCGAGTATAAATCATATTGACAAGGTTTTGACATTTTTTACTTGTTTCAACTATTATTATAAAACCGGATCATTCCTCTATTAGATTCTCCCAACCTTCAACATCTAATAGAATTATAATGATAATTGATTCAAGTCAAAAATGTCTAAATCTTTTGCACCAGTAACGACGGCAGCTAAATTGGCAACTCCCATAACTGTAGCTTAATGATTATTTGATTTAGACTTCAACCAAAAGCAAGTGGTATAAGCTTATTGAAAAATACTTTTACTAAAATTTATATTAAAATTGGCGAATTTAGTTTAATTTTTGACTATTGCATTAGTCAGGTAAATTACCAACGTGAGATAAAAAATATTAGTAATTTTAAAATGACTTAATGTATTGATTTTCCATTAAACACTTAATGTAATATAAGAATATGAAAAACACAACAGGAATCTCTTAACGTAAATTCAGAATATTGATGTATTATAATAATAAATTTTGAGATATTAAGAAATAATCATTATTATTTAAAAAATGAGATCATTTATTTATGTAGTATTTATATTCTATTAGGAAACTTTTTTTGAAGCAAAGCAATAAATTGATATTTACTTGAGCTTCATAGATTAAAGTATCTCTCTACTATTGTTTCTATATCATTAGAGACTATAATCTATTGTTTGTATTGATAAGATGGTCCAAAACAAAGAGTATCTACTTATTAAATCCTGTATACTATTATAGACGTATTATTTATCCGAATAATAAAATTACGAGATACATAAACAAAATAAGGCAACATTAGTCTTTTTATATACAGAACTCAAGATTTTAGATGATATAATATGAATTAGATCTAGTAGTCAACCATTACTAAGTATTTCAAAAACAATAGCTCAGATCTCTTAATTCAGTAGTACCAAGATCTTATAGCTTTGTTTGTACTATAGTTTTAGAAGTAAACTTTATTTGCATTTACCACATTCTTTGTTTCGCCTAAATGGATAAAAAAATAAAAAAAAATAAAAAATTATTAGGAAGTAGTTGATTTTAAAATTCTGTTACATTTTTACTAAATATCTAATCTGTGATTTTCTTGTATGATTAGTTTGTAAATGTCGTCATTATAATTGAATTGGTATCAGGTTATTCTCTAAACTTTTCTTCTTCTTTAACTTACTTCTTCTTCAACTCTTTTAAACTTCATTTTCCTTCGGTTAATAATTTCTTTTTACTCCAGAAAATCTAAATTCATATTTGTGTAATTTCTATATTGAAATAAGAAATTAAGAGATTAAAAAATTTTTCTTTTTCATATTTCTATCATTTATTTACAATTGATTCTTCAACTCATATCTATTATTTCTTATTATTCAACAAATTAATTTTCAAATTTAAATATCATTCATTGAATCTTAGTATTTTATCGGATCTTACTACACTCCCGAATCTACAATCGAACTTTATTTAATCAATTCATTCCTTTCTTTTCAGCTACTACTACTGCCATTACTGAACATAGTCTACGTCAAACTAATCATTACTTTATAGAAATTCAAATAATCCATTCGTTATGTCGATAAATACAAACACAAGTCAAGAAGAAGTGAAATTAACGAATCTATCAGATTTAAATAATCATGATTCTAATAATCAACAAAATTCTCATAATTCTCAATTTCAAACTGAAAATGAAAAACAACAACAAGAACCTTATAACATAGAAAATGATAATTCAAGTTCAAATTCTAAAATTGAAGATCAAGAAATTCAAAAATTTTTAGAAGATGATACAACTTCTTCAGAAAATTTTGATATGATTGAATTAGAAGCAAATGATGAAATATTACATTTAAAAATGAAATTGATAAATGATACAATTGATGAAATTGGTTTTACTCCTTATCATTTAAAATTATTTTTTTTAAATGGTATGGGATATTGGACAGATACTCAATTAACTTATTTAGAAAGTTCAGTAAGAACTTTTATAAATTATCAATTTGGTTATAAATTCCCCATATCTAATGAAATGTTAGCTGCTGGATTATTAGTTGGTGCTATATTTTGGGGATTTTCTGCTGATTTAATTGGTAGAAAAATTGCATTTAATTTAAGTTTATTACTAAGTGGTTTATTTACAATTATAACTGGTACAATGTCATCAATGGCAAGTTATTGTATATTTGTATTTTTATCATGTTTTGCTGCTGGTGGGAATTTAGTATTAGATACTTGTATATTTTTAGAATATTTACCTCATAAAAATCAATGGTTATTAACATTTTTTGCATTTTTTTGGGGTATTGGACAAGTTATTGCAGTTGCTTTAGCTTATGCTTTTTTACCTGGTAATTCATGTGAAAGTGAATCAAATTGTCCAAGTCATGAAAATAGAGGTTGGAGATATGTTTATTATACAAATGGATCAATTGTTTTATTTATGTCAATTTTAAGATTAACTGTTGTTAATTTAAAAGAAACCCCCAAATTTTTAGTTTCAAATAATAGAGATTCTGAAGCTATTGAAATTTTACATAATATTGCAAAAAAATATAATAGACCATGTTCTTTAACTTTAGAAGATTTAGAAAATTTAGGTTCAATAAAAATTAATGATGATTATAGAAAACATGTTAATATATTGGGATTAATTAACTTGGTAAAACATCATATTTCAATATTATTTAGTAGCAAAAAAATGGCAAGATCAACTACTTTAGTATTTTTATCATGGTTATTATTAGGTATAAGTTATCCATTATTTAGGTATGTTTAACTCATTATAAAAACCACTTATCAAAACTTACTAACATTACTAGTTCTTTTTTACCTCAATATTTAGCAACAAGAGGTGCAAATATTTCAGCCCCAGATGTTAAAGGAGTATATAGAGATAGTTTAATTTCAAATACTGTATCAATGGGTGGACCAATAATAGCAGGAGGATTATTATATTTTTTCCCCATATTAGGTAGAAGAGGTGTATTATGTATTGGAGGAGTATCAGCAATGGCATTTTTATTTGGTTATACACAAATTAAAAATCGTGCTCAAAATGTTGCATTATCTTCATTATCATTTGCTGCAATTTATATATATTATGCTGTATTATATGCTTATACTCCTGAAGTTTTTCCAAGTCATGCAAGAGGTACTGGTAATGCATTAGCTATTGGTTGTACAAGAGTTGCAACTGTTATTGTACCTTTAATTGCTTATTATTCAAATACTGCTAGTTCTGTACCTATATGGATTTGTGGTGCATTTGTTGGAGTTATTGGATTTTTAGCATTATTATTTCCTTATGAACCAAGTAAACAAAGAGTTGTTTAATTTAGATGATTTCGTATTTATTAGTAATGATAAATTTTTAATTAAATTGTAATTTGTAGAATCATGCTGGTGCTACTTTTAAACAATACATTCTAACAGGATATAATTCTTTTGGTAAACCTTTTTGTAAATCACTTGCAATTAATTTAAAACCTGAATCAATAAATAATTGTCTAAATTTTGAATCAGTTCTTGTTACTGATGAATCAGTTTCATCAAATATATCATTAATTGGAGCAATATTTTCTTTAACAATCATTGTACCATTTTCAACTAGGGAATTTTTACATTTGATCCAAAATTTTATTAATTCATCATCTGGTAATTGTCCAACACACCATTGACACCAAATTAACCAATATTTTTTTGAAGGTATCCAATCTTGCATTCCAATTGGGTATATATCTCCCAATTTACCTTTTTCTTTAACTAATTTTAATTCTATTGGAATTTGATTTACAAATGGTTTAACAGGTTCTAATAAATCAACGGAATCACTAATTTTCCATAATAAATCTCTTGTAATTCTACCAATTCCAGCACCCATATCAATTGTTATCTTGGGCTGATCAGCGGTAGGTGGTTGCATTCTTGTTTGTAATTTTCTTAAAAAAGTTTGTGATCCTATAATATCCAGTTTAGGAACAGATGTTTGTTCTCCATAACCTCCTAATACTCCATTTATTGATGCTGGTACTGATGACCAATATTCTATTGCATCATTATAATTTATTTGTGAATCTGGTTGTTCTTGTTGTTCTTGTTGAGGATCTGAATCTAGTGTGTTTTCATCTTCTTTTTGGAAAGTTTTCACAGCCATTTGTTAATATATATGAAGTAGTTGATTTGAGGTTGGTTAAGATGGAGGATGTTGTCAGTGAGATTTTGTAATTATTGATTTTCCTCTATGAACGAGTGCGGTTGTACTGGTTATGTCTTGTTTAAAATAAATTGTTTCAGAAATGTATGAAAAAAAGATGAGATTAAAAACAGTTTTATTTTTTCAAAGTTTATATTTTTTTTTACTGCGAAAAAAAGTACCAAGTTACATGTTGCAAAATAATTGACTAGATCTACGGATCAAGTTATCATGAAGTTGCGGACTTAATGAGATGATATTACGATATAGTGAAGAGTCAGGTATAAGACAAAATAAAATATAAAAAATAAAAAATTGGTATATTAATTTTTATTAAGCTAAGCTATAAACATGATATTATAATTAATGATCAAATCTTTTTCTAAATAAAATACTTTCTTCATCTTCAACATCTTCAATAGTTGGAGAATTTGATTTTTTAATCTTATTTGCTGTATTTAAATTTGAATTTGAATTTAAATTTTTATTAGATTTATTAATAATAGCATTAGCTGATGTTTTTGATTTTGATGAATCTATTGAATTAGATGATTTTAAATTATTTGGTTTTTGAGGTTTTTGAGGTTGTGGTTGTTGATGTTGATTTTGCTTAGGTTGTGGTTTTTTAGTTTGTTGTTGTTGTTGTTGTTGTTGATGATGAACTTGTGGTTGATGAACTTGTGGTTGATGAACTTGTGGAATATTATTAAATAAAACTGGACCTAAATTATAACCAAATAATTTATTTAAATATTCTTGTTGTTGTAATTGTTGAGGAGTTAAACCATACCCATTATTTTGATGTTGTTGATGTGGTTGTTGTTGAGATTTTTGCTCTTTTAATTGTTCTTCATCTTGTTCATGTTGTTCCTCTTCATTTTCATCATCATCTTCATCTTCACGATCTAATTGATGTTGTTTAATTAATCTTTCTAAATCTAATTGAGCTTGTTTAATTTTTTCTTCTTCTTCTTTTTGTTTTAATTCAAATTGTTTTCTTTGATTTTCAATTTCTTGTTTTCTTTTTATTATTTCTAATTGTTTTTGTTTTTTAGCTTCTGCTTTGGCTTTAGCTTTTGCTTCTTTCTCAGCTTTAGCTTTAGCTGCAGCATCTGCCTCAGCTTTTGCTTTAGCCTCTTCTTCTTTACTTCTTCTCTCTTCTTCTTCAATTTGTTGTTTTCTTTTAGCCTCTGTTTCAGCGTCAATAGCAGCTAATTCTTTTTCTCTTTTTTCAGAATCTTGTTCTTCTAATTTTTTACCTTTTGAAGCAGCTTCTTTACCAACTTTTTCAGCTAATTTTTTAGCATTTGGATCCTCTGGTTCTAATTTATCAGGTAAATTACCATTTGATTTATTATTACCTTTGTTATTAGAATTACTTGAAATTAATGAAGTTATTGCATCTTTAATTAATTTATCATGATCATTAATTGAATTTTGTAAATTTTCATCTCTTTGATCTTCATTTTCATCAGCTTCATCTTCTTCTTCTGGATAATCTTCTTCAATTTCATGTTGGTAAGCATCAAAATTTTTAGATTCTTCTTCTTCATAATTTAAATATTCCTGAGAATTTTTAGGTAATGAATCAATTAAATGATTTAAAATTTCATCATAATGATTTATAAAATGTAATTTCTTGGGGATATTTAAAATTAAAATATTATTTTGTTTATACCATTTCCAATTTATATTACCAATATCAATATAATTTAAATTAAATTTAAATTCAATTTTAAAATTATCTTCTTTTGAATATATAATTAAATTTATAATTGGTTGATTTGGGTTTGATTGTTTTATTATAACTTCATAATTATTATAATTTCCAATTGGTTTATAAATTTGAATTTGAAATTCATCTTCTGTTTCTAATTTTTTGATAATTCTTGGTTTTATATTTTGATTTGATTTTTGAATTTGATTATTTAAATAATTTTCCAATTGATTTTTTTGAAGTTGTTGATATTGAGGGTGTTGTTGTTGAAGTTGTTGTTGATGTTGTTGATAATGTTGTTGATAGTGTTGTTGTTGTTGTTGTCTTTGATGATCTTCAATTGTTTGATTATTTAATAAATTTATTAAATCATTAAAATTAAAACCATTTGAATAATTTGGTGAAGTTGTATAATAATAAGACATAGTTGATTGAGTATTTCTTCTTTAATTGACTTTCAAGTAGCAGCTAGTAAGATAAATTGAAAATTAGTTGAAATAATAAAAGAAAGAATTGAGTTGTGTTGAATTATGAAAAAGAAAAAGAAATATCAAAGTATTAACATTGATTATTTAATCTTCTTTATATATTTAATGAAAAAACTAAAATGTAAAACGTTCCCACATGGTTATTAGTAATATTGGTATGGTTTTAGTTAATTGTGGTCATACTATAACTCCTTACTTAATAATGCAGAATATTAAAGAATTAATTAGATTAAAAATGGCTGCAAAAAAAAAGGCAATGATCAAAAACTAAGTAATAGATTTTACTAGACTATTCTAGAAGTGGATGCTACCATATTTTAATGTATTTACTCATTAAGTTAAAACAGACCAAGTTTCAAAGTTTCAGATTTTACTACGATAGTCAACATTAAAGATACGAGTTTACGATAATAGGGTATGCTAGATATCCAGTAATATGCAAGTTTTAAAAAAACTTTGATACTTCATTTTGCTGAACAATCTACATTTTTGGATATTATAGCTCGGCTTGTCGTAAAGACATTACTTTATTCCAAGACATTAAAAGTTTCCGACATTAAAAACTCTTGGTCGTGTTTACGTAGTATACGGACCAAAAAAAAAAGCATGATTTAATTAGAGATCAAACTTGTAACAACATACACTACCAACTATATTAATTATTATACGAACCCAAAAAAAATGTATAATAATAGATACAAATCTGAAACAATCGAAAGGGGAAAATTATATTGTAATTTGTACGTGAATTTTTAAGCGGTTTTTGAACTTCTGAATTGTCAAGTAATACATGTGATCTTGCTTCTATTATATTTCTCAAATCCTGAGTTTCCTAGATTACAGGAATCTTTCTATTTAAAAGCTTTGTAGATTAATTAAATCTTAAAATACGAAAGATTCGGTACCAATTTTTGTATTTATAGATATACAATTACAAAAGCCTTTTTTCATTTCGTTAACTATTACAAACTAATCTACAAGCGGTCGATTCAACATAGCAATAGTATTGAACTTTTAAAATTATGAATATGGGGTCAGCTTACTTTACGTTTGGTGTATCTCTTTACAATAGTATATCCATCAATTGGTGTTACTATTAATAAACTCTCTAGATCTAAACCACAATACTTAATAAAGTGGAATTTAAACGGTTAATAAATCAATGTAAACAGTTACACAAAATGCGTAATATTTTTATTAATTATAATAATATTTTTATAAGCTAATAATTTTGAAGTTATAATAATATATCGTTCACGTTTGAATGACTTGTTTATACAAAACTTTAACTACTAGATATACATTGGCTATTACTTTACTTCTTATCTTCTTCTTTCTCCTGTTCTCGTATATCTTCCGTTTGAAATCAAATTTTTATATTGTATTGATTGAAAAAAACTTTATTTGTAAAATAAATAAAAAATAAAAAAAAATAAAAAATAAAATCAAATTAAAAATTTTTTAATTCTCATTCAAAACCAAACTTCAAATCAATAAAATATTCAAATCAGCTATAGTATTGTTTGTTGAAACCTCATTTTTACTATTTCATTAACTTCATTATCATTCGTTTCATAAATCTAATCATCTAAATCAAAAAACCAGACCTAAACTACCTCACACTCACACATATTTAAAAGAAACTTTCAACATTCCATCTATTTCTTTTATTTTATCACAGCCCACACCAATTTTAGGAGATAGAAATTTTGAAATTTTAAACGAATTTTGATTGGTATTTGGATTTTAGTATAGAACTTTACAAGTATCAAACTTTTAAACAATCTACCCTATTGAAAACTTACTAGACAGTCAAGTAAAAGGGGATTCCAAATCCACAATTTATACGATTTTGACTCATACCTAAATATATACGAGCTTTGAACTTTGCCAGGAGGAATAAATTTACATAGATACATACATCATAACTATTCAAATATGGAGAAAGAAATACCCTATCATTCAATAAATGAAATACCAAACAACACAAATCGTTCCACTAAATCATATATTTTTAAAAGTATATTAAGTATAGGAATTTTCTTGTCTTTAATCTATCTTTATTTAAATAATTCAAATTGTCAATTTATAACAAATTCATCAACATACACATCAACAACAAATTCATTACAAAATATATCAAAATTAGAAAATAATACTTCAATAAGTAATTTTAGTTTTAATCTTAAAAATTTAAATTTCAATAAAATTATAATTGATCATGAAAAAAGAGCAGATAATACAACCACCACATCAGGTTCAGGTTCAAGTTCAACTGGATTTGGAGGTAATGGAGGTCAATCTTCATCAAATGGTATATCAAATAATGGATTTGATCAATCTTCATCATTTAATTCATTTTTATCATCATCTCAACAAAATCAACAATCTTCTTTTAATGGTGGTTCATCATCATTTATAGAAAGTTCAACTACTGAAAATGGATTTGAAAGTTCTTCTTTTGCAACTTCATCAAATGGATTTGCTTCTGAAACTGGTGAGACATCAGCTAGTAGTTCTAGTAGTTCATCATCATCAACTACAAGCTCTTCCAGCTCATCATCATCTTCTTCAAGTTCAAGTTCAAGTTCCACAGAAGCAGAAGAAACTTCAGAAACTACTTCATCTTCAAGTTCTTCCTCATCATCATCTTCATCATCTTCTTCAAGTTCATCAGAAAGAGAATCATCATCATCAGTATCAAGACAAGTAACAACATTAAGTTCAGTTCAAGGAGGTTCAACAATAGTTATAACACAAACATCAATAATTTCATCAAATCCAACATCAGATTCATCCCTGAATAATTCAACAAATAGAAATAATGATTCAAATGGAGGATTATCACAAACAAATAAAATTGTTGTTGGTGTTGTAGTTGGAGTTGGTGGATCAATTTTAATTGGATTAATTATAATATTATTTTATTTGAAAAAACGTAATAACAAGAATAATGAAAATGGTTGGACTTTTTGGAGAAAAAATGAAAAATTAGGTAGTGATGAATTTTTTAATGGTGAATTAGGTGTTAGAGATAGAAATATTAATCAAGGTTCTAATTTTTAAACTATATTTATTAAGTTAGATTAGAAAGATAGTATAAAGAGATGATGTTTAATACATTTTCAAATATATATTTTACACTAAATTTTGAATATTTTTTTTTGATTATAGAGAGGTTTATCTTTTGTAGAATTGATGAAGTTGTAGAGAAGTAGAAGTTTATAGTTTGATTTTTCTATTTAAATTCTAGTCAGTTGTAGCAGATATTTACCTTCCAAATAAGTTCTAAATTTTTAGGCCGAGCCCAGTTCATCAAGTAGACCAATTTATATTACGAAAATGTACTAATAAGTGTTAGACTAAAGTACAAATTCATCACATAACATTAAATACTTAAATCAGATATATTTCAAAATGATAGGATTTACAATTTTTTGGCCTATCTGTCTGATGAATACATCATTTTTGTGACAAATTCTGCGTGATTCGAAATTATAATCTTTTGTATGATTGGATTGTAATGTATTTAGTTAGATGAATCATGAAAAATCCATGCAAAACATTATAAATTCATATCATGCAAGAACTTTTACAACCCAGAGGTATGCATCAAACAAACAAGCCCAAAGTATCTTTAAAATTGAAGTAAATAAAAGTGTCCATTTACATTTATATTGCATCAATATAGTCATGTTGAAAGATATCAAAGACTTCAGCTGTGCCTAATTTCAAGATATCATATTGTCGTCATTTTGTTCCTTTAAATGAAATGAAAATGCCTTAAATGTTGATCACATATCACTAAAATTTAAATGTCATTAATACTTAAAACAAACATATTCAAATGATAATATAAACGATTTCCCTCAAATTTGTTAATGAATACATTTGTCAGACTTATAGGTGAAAATTGAAATTTGAAATTACAACCAGATCGTTCAAACATCATACATGACGACAGTACAATATATTGCTATTAGACTTAAAGAAAGCATTCGATAATATCCAACATAACTATATTAATATGATGCAATATTAATGTAAATATATTTGAATCTATTTGGCGATTTGCAATTAAATCTCATGACATATTTTGATCGATTTGTATGCATTATGTTAATTGTGATTAGGCCAATAATATATATGACTAGCTCTTGATATCAAGGGATTGAATAGATTCTTTTCAGAATGAATTGATTTCACAATTGACTAAAGACACTTGCTCCACCTGTTTGTATTTAGTGTTGTCCTTGATTGTTTGCATTCAAATGAGAGAAAACTCAAAAGCACTAACACATGAGTCTAGGGCCATGCCATTCAAATGATTATAATTATAGTATGAATTTGAAATTGTAATAATTGAAATATAATTTTATTTTGGAATTGAATCAGTTGGTTTTTTGAATGCAGCACTCTACTATTCCCATAATACTTAGATAATAACTATTGGTGTTAAATATCATTATTCGTTGTGCCCTTCTGTTTGCTTGATTGACTTGCTTATGCCTATTTTACCTCCCAATTTTCAAACTGCTCCTGTACAATTAATTTCCATAGCTTTGACTAGGTGATTACATTGTAAAGAAGAATGAAAGCAATTAGTTTTCCCCATGGGAATTCATCCATATAACTTATAAAACACTCTAAAACTAACAGTAATATAAAATTAAAATGTGGTTTAAAAAAATCAATCCCACATGGTAGAGTTGCTCTGTCTAAATTTATTAGTCTAACTCTTATCCTTAAATTTCCGGAGTTATCAAACAATCAAATAATATTTAGTTGAAAATGGATACGAAAGGTCAATCCAAGTTCATCCATAGTAATTAATATTCACTCAATTCCAAGTATTCAGACTGATATTGTTAAAATCCTTTACAGACTAGGTCGTGAAAATGACGCTTAAGTTTGGAAGAATTGATATTCTTTCAAAACAAGGAATCAATATAGGATTTATGGGATGGAATATCATGCTTACATTCATCATATTAATATTTACAACTATAATTTTACTTAAATCTAATCCAAAACAAAATATGACTCAAAAATTTAAATCAAGTTGGAATGAATTGAATGAAATTTATTCATCTAAAAAATCAAAATCAATTTGGAATTATATTGTGCCTCCTAGTCATATTTATGCAATTTTATTATTATTTATTGGAAATTTATTATTAATATTTTTTACATATATTATTCATTTACCTAAAATTGGAGCTATTATTGTAAGCATACTTATATTTATTGCTGTAATTTCATCATCAAGAGCTGCTCAATTAGAACGTTCAAGTGAATAAGTGGAAATAAATTTTTTTAAAAAAAGTTCAAATATCACGATGGATAACATAATAATTAATGATGATATTCTCATTGTATTTTGTTGATAAAAAGGTCCAATAAAATAAGATTCGTTACCATTAGGTTCATTATCATGACCTTCCAATATTGAGACCTTAACAAATAAATTTGTTCGAGAATGTCAAACCATCCCACTTTTCCTTTTATGTGTGACTTGTTATGGTTAGTGGAATGATTCAAGAATGTAAAAAATTTGTACGTTTCTGTTCAAATCACAAATCATTTACATCCTTTTGAATGACAAATGACGCTTACAACAATGTTCCATTAGCTATTTGCACTTCAATTAATTGCACAGGTATTTAGTGATTATTAAAGAGTAAGATGATGAAGCTGAGTTCAATAGCTTGATCCGTTATAAAACAAATTAACTATTTCCGGTAAATCAATGATTATACGGTACACCTTTTAATCGTTTTCTCCTTATTTAGTTAGGAAAGTATCCATCACATAACCAAGTTAAAAAATTTTCAGATCCTATCTTCTTATTTGTAGATTAAATCCAATCTTATTTTTGAAATGATAATCTTTCCTATAATGAATTGGTAGATGTTACACCGAACTAATATGTACCATCCGTACGAGAACTAAGGTGCCAAGTTGATGAATACTTTTTTAAGTAAATTCTTCTTGATGCAATATCATCCTTTTCAAATTTGACCTTGATTATTAAGAAATGAAAAACAAACCTCTCTCTTTCAACAAATTTGTCCCTAAGAATTTTGGACTGCCCCTTTTGATTTGAATCCAATTGTTGCGCCATAGTTGACGATGCTTCTCTTTAGGTTTTGTCCATTTTCGGTTGAGGTTGATTTGATTTCTTTGAAATTTTGATAACTTTTGAAGTCGTTTTGGTTGTTGATTGAATTAGCAACAAATTTGCTGAATGTATTTCAAGTTTCTCAATTATCAACGCCAAGTTCGAGAAGGATTATAATGTAACTGAAGAATTTGCACCAAAATAAGCAACATTGGAAGGACCATCAGTACCAATCGGAAGAATAAAGTGTTGTACTTTAGAACCAGATCAAAAAGAACTTAGTAAAGACAAGTCACATTAGAGAGAAAAAAAAAAAGTCACATCAAAAGTATTGAATTAAAAAAATCACACAAAATTAGACGCGTTATTTACTTTTTTTAAATCTTTAAAACTTCAAAATTCCCGTCTTAAATATTAGAATATATCATTCCTAATCCACATCATTCAACCAAATACTATCATCAACAAGATCATCGAAACAAAAGAATGTCAAAATTAGATGTATATCAACAACTACGACAAAATGATAATTACATATACAAATTAATTCAACTTCCACCACAACTTCAATCACATTTATCAAAATTAAAGAATAATTTACAATTAAAATCAACTAATAATGGAAATGTATTGTTAGTAACAGAAGATAAAACTTTTAAATTAAGACAAAATAATCAATCAAATACTATATTATTAATGCGTCATGAAAATGATAAATTAATAGGATATGATAAATGTTTTTATCAATATGAATTAAATGAAATATTGGGGAAAATTATTAATAGTAGTGATATAGATATACCAATTTATGAAAATGAAAAATCAATACAGAAAATTACGAAGAAACTAACTAAACAACAATTATTTAATTTAAGTCCTTGTTCAAAATTTGAATTTGAAAAATTATGGATAGAGATGAATTATATAAATATTGAAAATCAAGTATTTAAAATTTCAAATAATTTAATAACTGAAATTTTATATGATTTAATTACTTTTTTAATCAGTAAAAATAAATTAGAAGAATTTAGAAAAGAAGATATTGAAATATCATATGATTCAAATCTTGTAAATTCAATATTTTTAAATTTTACAATCACTACTAAAGATAATAAATATAAATTAAATGATGAAAAAATTATAAATTGGTTTGGTATAAATGAATTAAAAAAATTAAAAATTGAAGAAGAAAATCAAATAAAATTAAATGATTTTTATTTAAATTGGAAAAGTTCATTACCTTCATTTTATAATGTTTCATTATCAATAACTTCCCTTAGAGGTAATTATTTAACAAAGACAATTAATAAAATTGAATTTATTAAATATGTTCCCCTTGAAAATTTATCTCAAGATCCAATTATAAAATTTAAACAATTAATTTTAATTGAACCTATTTGGAAATATGATGAAATTTTATATTTCTTTAGTGATTTTATAAAGAGTGGTAAAAAAATTGATTCAATTATTTTAAAATATGGTAAAAAGAAAAAAATTGGTTCAAAATTTATTGTTTGTAGTAGATAATTTAAAGAAATATCACGTTCTTTCTTTAAAAGCTACAAAAGTTTTGTTTTATTCTCTAAATTATATATTATGAAGTAAAAGTAAATAAAATTAAAAACTCTCTAAATTATTTATTATCATTATCAATATCCATATTATCATCATTATCATTAATTTCAGTAATTTGATTCAGTTTATATTGTAATACAGTACTTTCAGTCATTGATCTATTATTCATTTGAGGTCTAATCATATTATTTAATAAAGGATTATTTATTAAAGATTCTAATGATGATGGTATTGAATTTGAATCTTTTAATTTACCATCTGATGTTAAATTTATTGATGATGATGATTTTGATTGTGTGAAATGTGGGGGAAGATTTGATTGTTGATGATGTTGTGAATGAGACAGTGAATTATATTGTTGTTGTTGAAATGAATTATATCCATTATTTATACTACTTGATGATGATGAAGGTCTTGATGGTGAACTATTTTGTGATCTATTATTTCCATTACTATTACCATTATGAGGACTTGATGAACCATTTGATTTTATTGATGAATTTTTTTTTAATTTTTTTGCAAAATCAGAAGTTCTATTATTATTATTTTGTTTTGATAATTCTTTTAATTGATTTATATTATGAATACATTTATTAATAGTTTGCATTAATAATTTTGGTTTTAAAGGTTTTGAAACATAATCATCCATTCCTTTCGCTAAAGATTTTTCACGATCTCCTAACATTGCATGAGCAGTTAATGCAATTATAGGAGTTCTAAAAGTTAATGAATCAATTGGATTTGATTTTTTTTCCCATTGTCTTATTTTTTCAACTGATTCAAATCCTCCCATTACTGGCATTTGAACATCCATTAAAACAACATCATATTTTGATTTTTGTATAGCTTCAAAAGCTTCTAAACCATTTTCAACTACTTCTACTTTATGACCTTGTTTTTCCAAAATTCTAACTGCTAATTTTTGATTAACTAAATTATCTTCAGCTAATAAAATATTATAACTTACAGATTCATCAAGATTTTGTGAAATAGATCTTGATTCTAATGCAGGTATTAAAGCACTTGCTAAATCTGTTATTGAACATGGTGTATTACCATATGATGATATACCTAAATCAATACAAACTCTCATATTTAATTCAGGTATTGAGTGATGAACTAATACTAATGGAATATATTTAACTTCTGATAATAATCTTAATTTTTTAGCTGTTTCAATTGAATCAATCATTATAATATCATATTTTATTGGTTCTTGTAAATTAGCATCTTCAATATTATGAACTATAATTGGATTTAAACCTAATTCAATTATACCATCTTTAATTTCTTGTAATTCTTCATTACTATGATCAGTTGATACAAATAATACATAATGACTACTAAATGGTAATAATTGTTCAGTTTGTCTTGTATATCTTATATTTGATGGTGAAACACAAACAGTAAAATAAAAATTTGAACCAGAACCATATTCTGATGTTACCCAAATTTCTCCTCCCATTAAATGAATTAATTGTTTTGATATAGATAATCCTAATCCTGTACCACCAAATTTTCTTGTTGTTGAACCATCAGCTTGACAAAATGTATCAAAAATTAAACCTAATTTATCTTTTTCAATACCAATTCCAGTATCACTAACACAAACTTCTAATAATAATTTATCATTATCATCATCTTCAACTTCAACTATTTTATCTGATTTTTTAACACTAACACTAACTTTTCCTTCTTTTGTAAATTTTATTGCATTTCCTGCTAAATTTAATATAACTTGTCTTAATCTAAATGAATCACCAATTAAATTATCTGGGAATGAAGAATCACATTGATAAGTTAAATCTAAATTTTTTTCAATTGCTTTTACTGCTAAAGTTTTTAATGCTCCAAATACTGTACCTCTTAATGAAAAATCAATTTGTTCAACAGTCATTCTATTTGCTTCAATTTTAGAAATATCTAATATATCATCAATAATAGTTAATAAACTATTAGCTAAATTATGAACAATTGATAACATTTCTCTTTGATATTGAGTTAATTCTGTATCTAAAGATAATTGAGTCATTCCTATAATACCATTTAAAGGAGTTCTAATTTCATGAGACATATTTGCTAAAAATTCTGATTTTGCACTATTAGCTAATTCAGCAGCTTCTCTTGCAGCTGTATTTCTTTGAATTGATTCTCTTAAATTAAGAACCATTTGATTAATTTTTGTTTTTAAAGCATCCATTTCTCCCGAAGCTTCAACTGTAATAAATCTTGTAAAATCACCATCAGTTGCAGCAGCAGTAATTTGAGCAAATGCTCTAACTTGTGAAGTTAAATTTGAAGCCATTGTATTTACATTTGAAGTAATTTCTTTCCATAAACCATCTACATCACTAACTTGAGCTTGAATACCTAATTTACCATTTATACCAACATCTCTTGCAACTTTTGAAACTTCTGAAGCAAATAATTGTAAAGAATCCACCATTTTATTTATAGTATTTTTTAATTGTAAAATTTCACCTTGTGCATGAACATCAATTTTTTGTGATAAATCACCATGAGCAACAGCTGTTGTAACTGTTGCAATAGATCTAACTTGATTTGTTAAATTTGTTGCCATTAAATTAACATTTTCAGTAACAGCTTTCCATGCTCCTTCAACATCTTGAACATTTGCTTGTCCACCTAATATACCTAATGTACCAACTTCTCTTGATAATGTTGTAACTTCAGAAGCAAATTTTAATAATCTATCAACCATTTGATTTATAGTTAATTTTAAATTTAAAATTTCTCCTTTACAATCTGCTGTAACTTTTTTTGATAAATCACCTTTTGCAACAGCAGTCGTAACATTTGCAATATTTCTAACTTGTGTTGTTAAATTTAAAGCCATTGCATTTACATTATCAGTTAATTCTTTCCATATACCTTCAACATTTTCAATTAAAGCTTGACCACCTAATATACCTAAAACACCAACATCTCTTGCAACTTTTGATACTTCAAAAGCAAAAGTTCTTAATTGATCAACCATAGTATTTATAGTCATTTGTAACTGTAAAATTTCTCCTTGAGCATGAACATTAATTTTTCTTGATAAATCACCTCTTGCAACAGCTCTTGTAACATCAGCAATTTCTCTAACTTGATTTGTTAAATTTAATGCCATAATATTTACATTATCAGTTAATGATCTCCATATACCAACACTACCTTCATTTTTAGCTTGACCACCTAATTCACCATTTGCAACTTCTGTTGCAACTTTTGTAACTTCATTAGCAAAAGTTTGTAATTGATCCATCATTGTATTTATTGTAATTTTAACTTTTAAAATTTCAGGATCACTTTCAACTGAATGAATTTCAACTTTTTTTGATAAATCTCCCATTGCAACTGATATAACAACTGTACCAATTTCTGATAAAGCTTGTTTAAAAGCTTTATTTGCAGTTTTACAAACTTCTAATTCATTTTTATTATCATTTATTATTAAATCTTGTTGATTAAAAAGTTTTATTAAATCATTTCTAATTTCCATATGTTTTTGTTGATATAATACTGGATCTTGTAAAATTTTTAATATTTCAATTTGAGAATAAGATGAATTTAACATTTTTGGAATTGAAGAAGAATCTTCTGTTGTTGAATCTGTTGATGATGAAGGTGAAGTTATTTTAAAAGATGGTGAAATTGGTGAATTTATATTTAAATTAAAATTATTAAAATTTGAATCTACAGGTGAGGAATAATTAGATTGATTTTGATGTGGTTGTGGTTGTTGTTGATTGAATGTGTTTGGAGATGGAGTGCTATTACTACTAACTTTTCTATTTGTAGTTTCCGATGTTGATGAAGAAGATGCTGTTGATATTGAAGATGAATCTGATGAAGATGTTGGAGGTGATGAAGTTGAAGTTGAAGTTGATGTTGATGAAGTTGAAGATAACTTCAATTTTTTAACTGGTGGAATAATTTTGAATAGATTTTATTTATATAAACTTCTCTTTTTAATAGTTGAATGATCTCAAAGAAGTTTATTTAAAAAGGGAAGTGGATCAATGAAATTATGGGAAGTAAATAAAGTTTTTAAAGGTTAAACAAAGAAACAAAAAATCCTTTAAACTTCTTGAAATCGATTGATTGTGTGAACAAAATAAGAAGTATATGACGATTCCTCCTTTTTGGTAATGTAAGATATAACAATCAATCCTTATGAGTTGTATGTATATTATGAATGATATATTAGTATTAAATTGGTTGTAAATAAATGTTGAGATAATTTAAAAAAATTATTATCATTAGAAAGGGGAAAAATTTATTTTTAGTTTCACTCTACTCTAATTAATTTAATACGAAACATATTCTAAAAACAATAGAGATATTTACAATTAAGAATGAACTAAGAAATTAAATTATTGAGATAGTATAGCTATTAGCGTAGTAATCATTCGTCAACATCATCATCATCATATTGTGAAAACTAGCATGTTATAGAAATAGACATATATATTAGTTGGTACCTGAAATTATTATCTAAATAAATTTATTTGTTTACAATATTGGCTACTAATAAATCAATGTTTCATTTTAATGTTAGTATGATGTCATACATTTAATATATTATTGTTTAGACAAACCACCATTAAAGATATACTAACAACACGCTTTCAAAAACTAAATGAAATTCTGACTGGATCGGATTACCAAAACAAAACTTATTGAAAAAAAAGTTAAACATACAATAGAATGAAAAAAATCATTGATGTTGTTTCAATAATTATTTGTATTTGGTCCCTTGTTAATCTTTATAAATTTACGAGTTGTACACGACTTTAATGGTAGTATCAACAGTTCAAATCTTGATATTGAAATAAGCAGATTCACGTATCATCAACAATAAAACCAAGTGGGAAAAAACTCTTAATTTCTTTTGATTCGAATCAACCATTCTGGACTAACCGTACTATGGTTGGTGGATTTAACTCATTGTTGAAGCAAAGTATGCCTATATTTGCTCCATCTGAAGTACAACTGATACAAATTTTGACGAGAATTTATTTTTTTCCAATTTGTCTACGAAATCATAGTTTTATTTACACAAATAGATAATGTTTTGAAACTTGACAATTCGACCCCTAGTTCAGAAAAGGATAAAAAACTATTTCATGGTTTTAGATGACTATTTTCAACTACATCACAAGGTTCTTCAAACAATTTTGAATGTTATTTGTATGGGAATATTGAAAATATTTCGTGAATCTGATGGATTTTTTTAGCTTCATAATCATTTTTTTCTTTTGAAACAAATCTTCAATTTCCCTTTTCGTAATTTTTTTCTACATAAAAAATGTGCTGGTGACGGACCATCCAACTTGGGGTAAAAATTTTGAATTATTCAAATTCAAAATTCTCTAAATTTCACTTTATAACTTAGAAGCTTTCAAACGTTATTTGTATGAGTGATTTAAATTGTTTTTGCTAAGTTTATGTATTGAAAGGATAGTCTATGAAAATATTTAGCCGTTCTCAATCCATAATAATACTGCAGGTAACAGAAATCACACACATTCAAAGTATAGCAGTTCCCCTAATGAATTCAAAGTCTTGACCTCACTCAGTGCAAACAATCTTTACAAATTGAATATACCGTCAAATTTTAATTAGTATCAACACCTAAATTAAGTATTCATTAATAGCTAATTTGATAGAACAAAAGTAAGATTCAGATCTACTCGTGCGGCTTTATTGCCTATTTGAAATTTTTGAAAAAATAGACTTGAATTCGAAATTGAAAAAAACTCCGAATTAGCATGACTTTTTACAAAAAAATTTTTTAAACCTTGTATCTAATTTCAAATTTATTTGAGATAAATAATTTATCCTATTTTGAATGTTATTCACTTTGGGAGATTTGTCAATGCTCAATTGATTGGAGCTTTAACGAAGAGATTGATCGACAAGAATTGTTGCGGCTTTATTTCCCAATGTGTACAGTCAAATCGGAAATTTTTCCTGATTAAATATTTTATTTTTGTGTTTTACGACACGATAAAAATACGACTCTTGAAAATAATTTATGAAGAAGATAAATTTAATTTATCAAGAAATTAACTAAAATAAAATCCTGATTTTGAATTAATAAAATCCTAAACCTTCATTCTAATTTTCTCGCTCTCCCAGAATAATTTTTCCTCCGGTAAGTATGCTCTTTGCGCCCCAACCTTGCGCATTATTTTTAGTCCATCAGCGAGAAAATTTAAATTAACATTTATGATTTTATTATTTCAAAATCTGGATTATTTGTTAGTTCAATTCTTGATAATTAATATAATTTTTCTATATAAATTTAATTCTAAAGTCGCATTATATTTATGTCGTAAAACATAAAAATAAAATTAATTATCAGGATAAATTTCCGATTTGACTGTATATTCAAATATCCGACGTCAACGATGTTATGAATTCGAGCACATTTTTCGAATTCTACGACTATGTCTTTCATTTATGTCAAACAGCATAAACTTTTAATGTGGAGTTATCACTTTTGTTTTAATTAAAATGTTATAGATATAGTCGAACGTTAAATACGATGAAACAACGTTTCAAATTTTTAGCGTATCCATTTTTTTTCTCTTAAATTTGATTTTATTTCTACCTCAAGAAGAATTAAATGAGTACAAGATCTCAGGAGCAATGAGAAAATTACATTTAGTATTTACGAAGCAAGTTGCATATTTCCAGTTTTTGAGCGACCTAAAAATCAAACTTAGTTTCAAGTTAATTTGTAAACTCATACTCAGATACAATTTCTATTGCAGTTGAGATGTTCCAAATTTTGCAGTACGGAGGTCTGCGGTACAGATGTTTGAGGTACGAATGTATTTTTGAAACCAGCTTCAACAAAACTAATCCTAACTATATCGACCGTTGCAAAAATGCAGAGGTATTTGCATAGCTTATTTTAGACTCTGATATTATGTTTTTACAGGTCGAGTTGGTTTAGAAAAATTAATGCAAGTTCCTCAAGATAAAGTTATATTACCTATTTACTGTAATTATATCATAAAATTAGCTGCAAAATTGGTCGATAAAGTCGAACAAGATCCGCATGTTTAGATTTTAACCATGAATTTAAACAACAAAATTGAAACAACGCGTCAGTACTCTCTTAAAGCGGGTTTTTACCACGCATGATTTATAAAACGACGTCAAAAGTAATGATACTACTAGATTTATTGTTTCGATACACCAATCTATTCTGGTCGTGGTAATTTTTCAATACATAGAATAAAAAAAAATTTATCAAAAGTTCAAAAGCAAATGATAGAGATCATTTAATTCAAGATCCACTTTAGTAAAATCATATCCCTTCAAAGTTCATATACACAAATAACAAGCAAAATAATGGTAGAATCAACATCGTCAAAAAGATATCAAATAACATTATCAGATGAATCAAAAGAAAGAATAATAAAAGTTTTAGATTATTCAAAAACAATTGCTCATTATGGTTTTATTCCTTTAGTATTATATTTAGGTTGGTCTGCTTCATCAAATAAACCATCTATATTAAATTTATTATCTCCTTTCCCATCAGCTTAAATTTGATCGAGATTTAAATTGTGCATTGGAACAAAAATAAGAAATTAAGGAGTTTATGATGACAGATTTTACGTTTTGGAAAATGAAATGATGAAAATGGAACAGTTCGATTAGATGAATCTTGTACATACATATTGTTGGCATACCTGTGATTTTTGTTTAAATAGAGGATAAATAAACGGAGTTTGCTAGTGAATATGACGAGTTCGAAGTCATACTATTATGTCAAGATTATGAATCAAGACATAATTCTTGAATTGTATTATCGTGTACATTGGGATTTCTTGATAAATGGGTTGATTAATGGAGCCTACGGTCAAATTTTCAATTTCTACCGGTGTCTACTTAGCTTCTTTGTTTTCCAAAAGGATATATCCCTAATGTCATAGTCTTTGACCCTACGATCGAAGCTGGGCCAGTCTTAACACCTCTCGATTTTTTGGCATATTTTCATCAAAATTTATGAAAATACTAAAATTACAAATTCGTAATTTTTTTTCAATTTGATAAAACCGTTACCTCTTCAAATCATCACAAACACTAAACAAAATGACAAGCCAACGTCTTCAATAACACAATTATATCATATCATTCAAGAAATATAAACAATAATGGGCGAGATACGGCATCATAGAAAACAAAAGTTCACATCTAGACAGATTGAAACTTTGTCTGGTTTAGCAGCAGGTTTTACTACTACTATAGTTACACATCCATTAGATGTTTTGAAAATTCGACTACAGTTAAACCATAACAAGTTAGAATTGAGATCAAAACCTTTCCAATCAGTGATTGAAATAATACGACAACTTAATAAAGATGCAAGATCATCAACGTATTTAAATTTAAAACATCAACGATGTAAAACACCATTTCCTATGAATTATTTAGCTCAATATTATCGAGGTTTGACACCAAATCTTATAGGAAATATATCAGCATGGGGATTATATTTTTCATTATATGCTGAATTTAAGAAGAATTTAAATTTAAGAAATCAATCAATCAATTATTTTTTAAGTTCAACTTTAGCAGGTATATCTACTTCAATTTTAACAAATCCTATTTGGGTTTTAAAAACACGTATATTATCAAGTTCCAAAACAACTGAAAATGCATACAAATCAACAATTGATGGAATAAAACAAATGCTTAATCAAGAAGGTATTTTAAGTTTTTGGAAAGGTTGTATACCAAGTATGTTTCAAGTATTTCAAGCAAGTTTACAAATTACCATATATGATAATTTAAAGAATTATATTGTTTCCAAAAAAGATAAAAATTTACATTCAAATCATCACGAGTTACATATGTTGACTACATGGCAATATTTATATACTTCAGCAGTTTCCAAAATTATAAGTACTTTAATTTTTTATCCAACTCAAGTTGTTAAAAGTAGATTACAAAATTATAGAAGTACAATAGAAATCTCAAAAAAAATTTCAATAAGTTCTGTAATAAAAGATTTATATTTTAAAGAAGGTGGAATATCAGCATTTTATAAAGGGTTAAGTGCAAATATTTTAAGAGTTCTTCCAGCTACTTGTATCACATTTGTAGTTTATGAAAATGTAAAAAAATGGTTAATAGAATTATAGACACGTCATAATATAGCTTTCTTTGTATATATTCATTCATTCACTTCTTTTGCATTCTAAATTAACAATTATTCTAATTATATTTACCAATTAATTCATTAACAAATTCAATATATTGTTTTTCAGCATCTTCTTTAGAAGTACCTTCTAAATCTTTCCAACTTTGCCATTTATATTTACCTTTAAAATCAAAAGTACCTGGTTTTTGAGTAGTATTATCACCAGCTGTAGCTTGTTTATATAAACCATATAATTTTAATAATTCATCATCATTTGGTCTTGTTTTTAAATTTGAAACTGTATTTGCCTTTATGTTTTGTTAATATTTATATTCTTTCTAAATTGTGAAATTTAAATTCAAGTTAATTGAGGAATTGATTGATACATACTTTTTCTTTAAATTCTGCTGAAACCATCTTGTATATATTAGTTCAATTTGAGTTTGTTATTTGAGTAAGAAAACTTGATTTTTTAAAATTAGTTTGTTGGCAATAATAATAAAAATATCAAACTTGAATTTATTTTAAAATTATTACACTAAATTGAGTGAGCTGTGTAACTCCTTAAATTTACAATCAAAGGATCTCCATACTTTTCCTTTAAATAAGGAACTTGAATTGCGATTAGGTTAGAATATACAAATTCGAATTCGAAAAAATAATGTGTTCAGGTTTGAGTTGTCTTGTAGGAGTTAAGTTGTTTTGAATGCAAAATATGGGGAAACTCAACCCCCTACATCACGCTTAATTTTTTACAAGATTTGAATTAATACGCCAAGCTATTAAACAGAGGTCGATCGATCCTAGGCATTACCGCAAGGAAAACTCTGTTCAACGCGGAAAGCGTTTCAAGTGACACATGAGAATTGCTCAGATACTTTATTCTAAAAGAATGTGTAGGATCTTTTGAAATGATTAAGAATACACAAAGTCTACGTAAGGAAGTTTATGATTCGAATTCTGGACTTCATTTGTTAGAACTGAAAACTAAAATTAATGTTGCATGCGTGTATTGAATTAAATATACTTGTTCTTTTATTAAAACATAGAAATAGTTGATATATGTATATGCCTAATTATTGATGTTCTCCATTTGAAACAATATTATAATGACTAGTAATCACAAAATACAGAATTTGAACTGAATGGTAATCGTTTTCCAAATCGATGTAGATTTTTGGGATTAGAAAGATATCCGACAATCTATCGTGCATTTAATTTCATTTCCAATGAGCATTGTATATGACAAAATTGACCGTACCTTGAACTTCATTTGCTGAATCTTAAATATTAGGTGATACGTGGTGGTGATAGAATTATAATAATGAGTCAAAATCATATAACACCTCCACCTAGGTCAGCCAATCCATCATCTTCATAAGTATCATCAAAATAATGACTAAAAGTGTAAATTGTTGCATAAATTAAAAGTCCCCCAATAATCGTCAATATACTTGCCATTCTAGTTAAAATTAATGAATGGTGTAATATAAAAGGTAAATAAAACCCAGTAACTAATAAAAATGAAGATAAAAATTGTCCAAATTCAACAATTATATTAGCATTTGTAGTAGATTGATCAAAATTAAAATCGTAATCTGATGAATTTGTTAAAGACTTCGTTATAACTATAGGTAAATGAGCAACAGCAAAAATTAAACCTATTATTATTGGAAACCAATTTCCATATATACCTGCTAGTATCACTAGTAAAAAACCCACTGATAGTACTACCGATAGACCTATTATTTTATTCAATGGATTGACTTTAAATGATGATGTAGAATTCATTATTTGAATTAAATAAGCAATTGAATGTATTTAAATTGTAGTGATGATATAAAACTCTCAGATTATGGTGAGATACCTATATGAATTGAATTTAATGGAGTATTCAGAATGCAGTAGTTGTAGCAATTGTGTGATATTATATGATTCTTTTATCAAGCTAAATGTGCCTTCAATTCTTATTTTTTGTTCGTAAAAAAAGATTCAGCAGCCAAAGTTTAATCGAAATCAAATTCAAGATCAAAACTGTTGACCAAAATTATATCATTGCAATTGTGAAATACACAAACTTACTAATCTAACCATTCTAACCCAGTTGATTAATATGACGAATCAAAGATATGACGAAATTTTAAAACCCGAATTATTTGCTTCACCTAATTCAGATTCTTTACCTTCACCTCCTGGATATATAACGAATTCAAATTCATCAGTAAGTAAAACAACATCAAATAAGATATCAAAAAAGGATTCGAATGAAATGAAAACACTAAAATCGAAGAAAATTTGGGAATTGGCAAGTGGTCCCGCAAAATCAGTGCCAATGAATGCATTCATGAGTTATATGACCGGTAATTCGTTACAAATGATACCAGTTACAATGACATTAATGTTACTTTGGAATCCAATTAAAAGTATCTTTAACGACACTAATCCATTATTTTCAAAATTAAAGAGTAATGATAACTTCAAAGAGATTCTAATTGCAAAATGTGTATTTATTTTATTGCAACTTTTAAATATGAGTATCGGAGTTTATAAATTATACAAAATGGGATTAATACCTCATACAGAAGCAGATTGGTTAGCTTGGATGGATTATAAACCAAGTCCACAAATTTTATATAATTAATAATATTTTCCAAAATCTTCATTATGATTTGATTGTTTTGTCATATATTTGTTGTAAATTAAATTTACTGTATTTCAAATAATCTTCGACAACACTCATTCCAACATTGGTTTTATAACATTCAACAATTATCAATTTATCATAGTTTTTTAAATCAACTGTATGATTATGATCTCGACCAATGGTTTCAGCCACAAGTTTTTTAATTTCATCTGAAGTTAAGATACTAAAATTCTTCCTAGATACTTGTATTGCAAATTTTATTGGTTTCTGATCTTTTTCGTTATGAAAATGAGGTTTTAAAATTCTTTGAGATAATAATTTTAATTGTTCTGTTGGATTTTCTCCAGTTGCAGAACATGAATCAGTAATTGGAGTTAATTTTTGAGTATATCTTGTATTTTTTACTCCAGAATTATAACAATCTTTTGAAATATCATACACTAATTTCACTGGATCTATGGGTTTTTTAGTTTTGATAAATACTACACATTCACAATCTAGTTTACTTGGTTGTAGTAAATTTGATTTTTTATTTTTTGTAGTTACTTCCAACTCTAGAAGTTCAGCTTTGATTTTCTCTTCAATTGACAACTCTTTCTTGGTTTCGTCATTGTCTTCATCGTCCAGTTTTTCAATCAAGTCTTCTACTTTCTCTGAAAGTATTGACATTAACTCTTCTATTGCCAATTTTTCTTTGTTTCTTGCACACGTTACATATATCCCTGACGTATTTGGATCCAATGTGGTTGATGAGTTGGGTTTCTGTTTCTTATATGACGAACTTTTCAGATTTTCTATATGTTTTCTTTTAGCCATTTTCAAAATTCAGATTTGTAGTAACCATCATGACTCTGCTTATTGAAAAAAAAAAGTTCCTATTTTAGTCTAATTTCGCGTTGATTATTAAGTTTGGAAATTGGCTGCAAAATATATTGCAATCTCTACAAACGAATTTCAATCTCTTGCTTGAATATTTAATTGCACGGAAGATATTAAGATAGACTGATGAATTTGAATTAGATTGTAAATGGTTGTAGAAAAAGCGACAGTCAAAGTTCTGATCCTGAACGTATAAAGTTTTGGGACCATTTTCATGGTATGAAATTTGGGAATTACAGAAAAGGCTATGACTGAGTACAACGTGTAATACAACCTCATCTACTAATAATCCCGGTCCTTATTGATTTTGAGACTGTCTTTCAACATAAGTTTTCACATAGCTTAATAGAGCTAGTTGATGTTGGTAACTAAGATTGAAGTAACGTAAATGACACATTCAAGAAAACCTAAAATGAGAGCATTGAAGCGTTAGGTAAATCAATGACGAGCAAAGCAAAATAGTTCAACGGCACTCCATTGGCATTAGATAGGAATACTGTATCAAGATGTTCCAAAATGTGATCCAAATTAGGTACGTATTGCATATATTTTTTGTGCATTATTTCTTACCACTTAATTCAGTTTTAATATTCACACACAAAAATGTGTAAGAATTTTCAATAGAAAACATAATAGTTTAATGATAATGCAAACACATGATCTCAACAATCATTTAACCATATGACTACCTATAATCAGAGATATAAATGCTGACGTTACCACTAGACTTAATTCTTCACATAATAGATGTAGGTGGTCTTGACTTAAAAGATGTCTTTGGTCTATATCAGGTAAATAAATTACTCAGACAGAAATTATATCACCCATATTTTTGGCATGTTGTTTATAACAAAACAATTAAACCACTTTTTGACCAGTTGGAGATAGAAAGGAAAGTTTCAAATTATTTCGACGAATGCAAGATTTTTTATCATTGTGAGTTAGAATTGCAACATAAGTTGAACAACTTGAGAGATACGGCTATGCCAGATCCTACAGGACTTATCACACTATTGATGAAATTACTTTGTAGTTCTTATTCAAGGATTGAAGAGTTCTGTAAAAACACATATTATTTACCAGCTTTGTTGAAAATTATGAGAACAGAAGAATTTCACGTGTGGAATTGCTTAATAGAGGCGGAGTATGACTTTACATTTAATCGAATTTGCCCCAAAAATTTGACTGACACTTCGGTGCAGAAGTCTATGCTTTTTGACATCTCAACTGAAAAGGCTAGTATTGTCCAATTTTTCATCCACAGTCAATTCTATGAGATAGCGACACAACATATGAAATCCTTCGACATTTCAAATCTATCTCCAATAGTTTATGAGAAAGTTTTGTTTTATGCAAGTCTACTGGAAGAGTCAAATTATAGAAGTCTTTTCTATCGCGGCCGCTTTATCAATGATTGGAAAATGATAATGAAGAATAAGATACTACCTAAAATACTACCGTACTATCATGAAATACCTATTGAAGAGTTGTTTTTGTTGTATTTGGATACTTGTATAAGGAGTATGCTATCAGTCTTGGCGGCTAAAACAGTGAATCATAATCAACCTTACGTTGAACATATGGACATTATGAAGTTGTATAATGGACATGGGAAAGTTTGTTCATGGGTAGTCTATGCTTTTGTTTTAAAAGTGATTTATGAGACTTGGGATTCCTTTAATTTTGGCGTCTCATCAACAAGTTTAACTCATGCAATTTGTACCACATCAGGCATAATAGCAGGAAGTTTTGCTTACGTTATAATAAACCAGAAACTATACTATGAAAGACTTGGGAATAGCGAAAACTTTAAAAGATCAAAACTAAACGTTGAATCACTTTGGATTTTTTATAAATGCCTCCAAGAAAATAGGTTTTTATCTTTAAGATCTGTAGAGATCGAAAATGGAATCAAAGATAATTTGGATTTCCGCTATTCGAATACAGATTTTATGACCACATCTGTTCAAATATTATTCAAGTTGAGTAATTCCACTGGTGATAAAAATTATCCTGAAGATATTATTAGCACATCCAATCCATTCAGAAGAATTTGCTATGCAATTGAAGAATTTGATTCTAAATCTCGTGGCGAGGTTGTGAAGACCAGAGCTAGCTATGGTATAGTTCTAAGACGAATTGGAGACCACCAAAAAGTTTATAATATCACTGGATGTATTGAGAATGTATCGAATGAGAATATAGTTCCTTGGAAATTTGAGGACTCAGATGATATCATATCTTTGATTGCATTGATAAGATTTAACAATTTATTTTTAAATTGCTTTAAAGCTTTAAGAATTGATTTTGACAATAGAACTCTCAAATTTATTTCATATAAATAGATATATAGTTGTATAAATATCTTGAGTGAGCATTTAGTTACGATTCATATTCTCAATTGGTAGTAAAATTTCTATCTTTTTCTGTTAGTAATCCTTAAATCTTTATGATGTCATTAATAGGATCTTTACAATTCAACTCATAGTAAATGTTACTAAATACCAGAAGACGAGGTACTAATTTGATTTTAAGAAGATTCAAGCATGTGTTGGGAATTGATTTAGGAACAACTAATTCAGCTGTTGCCACCGTTGGTTCAAGTAATGAGCCTTATATACTAGAAAATGAAGAAGGTAAAAGAACTACTCCATCAATTGTGGCATTCAAAGGTGACGAGACTTTAATTGGATTACCTGCTAAAAGACAAGCCTTACTCAATCCAAGAAATACATTTTTTGCAACAAAAAGATTAATTGGTAGAAAATTTGAAGATCAAGAGGTTCAACGAGATATAAGAAATGTACCATATAAAATAATACCTGATAAAACTGGAGATGCAATTTTACAAACTTCCGAGAACAAGAAAATAACTCCATCAGAAATTGGCGGGCTAATTTTGAATAAGATGAGAGATGTAGCTGAAAAGCAATTGGATTTGAAAAATATTAATCAAGCAGTCGTGACTGTTCCAGCATACTTCAATGACAGTCAAAGACAAGCAACGAAAAATTCAGGCAAATCAGTAGGGATTGATATATTACGAGTCATAAATGAACCCACAGCTGCTGCTTTAGCATACGGATGTGACAAATCAAGAAAAGAAGGTATAGTTGCAGTGTTCGATTTTGGAGGTGGAACATTTGACATCTCAATATTAGAAATTGAGGATGGAGTTTTTGAAGTGAGAGCTACTAATGGTAATACACATTTAGGGGGTGAAGATTTTGATATTGTTTTAATGAATTATATACTAAATGATTTTAAACAAAAATATGATATTGATTTATCCAATGATCATTTAGCTGTTCAAAGAATAAGAGAGGCCGCAGAAGAAGCGAAGATTGAGTTATCCAAGGTTCCCCAGACGGAGATCAAAATTCCTTTCATTCATGGAGACAAACACTTAGATATAACATTGACTGAAGACCAATTGGATGAGATGACCTTACCATTGATCGAGAAAGTAATAGAGCCAGTAAAGAAATGTGTGAGGGATGCTGATTTGAAATTTAAAGATATTGATGAGGTTTTGTTGGTTGGAGGGATGACAAGAATGCCTAAAATGAGAAAAGTTGTAGAAGAGTTGTTCGGAAAAAAGCCAAGTACTGCAGTGAACCCAGATGAAGCTGTTGCACTTGGAGCTGCAATACAAGGAGCAGTACTTGCAGGTCAAGTTAAAGATGTTGTGTTGCTAGATGTGACTCCTCTATCATTAGGAATTGAAACATACGGAGGTATCTTTAGTCCTTTGATACCTAGAAATTCAGCCGTACCTATCAAGAAAGAGCAAATGTTTTCAACAGCAGTTGATGGTCAAACAGGAGTGGAAATAAGAGTATATCAAGGGGAAAGAATGTTGATTAAAGACAATAAATTGATTGGTCATTTTAAATTATCAAATATACCGAAAGGTCCAAAGGGAACTCCACAAATTGCAGTGGAGTTTGAGATTGATGCTGATGGGATAATCAGTGTCAGTGCGTCTGATAAGACACCTTATCCCAAGGACTCACCTCATTATGGGAAACCTAATAAAGTCTCAATTCAAGTAACTGAGGTAGGATTGACAGATGCTGATGTTGAAAGAATGATTACTGAAAGTAATAGAAACAAAAAGCAGGATGAAGAAATGAGAAAATTATATGAGCATGCTTCAAGAGCAGAACTTTTATGTACAGATACTGAAATAGCATTAATACAGTTTGGTGAGCTAATGGAAGAGTCAGAAGTTAAATCAATCAAAAGATTGATGGAAAAATCTAAAGAAATGATTGACAACATTAGGAATCATAAATTGAAAGATCCCAAAGTACTTAATGATACACTTAATGAGATGCAAAAGGAGTGCATGGAAGCTATAAAAAAAGTCGCCATAAAACAGGAAAAGGAGAAGGTGAAAGAAAATGGGGAAAACAAATTGTAAATAGAGGCTATAGAATACAATCATGTAAGCTTTTGACATTTTTTCTTTTGTGTATTACTTTATTCGTCAGTTTCCATTCTATCACCACTTTCATCAGTGTTTTGTGGTGGTTGATCTTCCGAAGGTTGTTCATCATTATCACCCTGATTACTCGTCCTATTTCTTTCATTCGTAACAGAATCTAATTTATCTAGCCATTGCTGAACATTTTCCCCATCATATGTTACAAATTCCTGATCTTTTCCAACAATTGCCACGCTAGTATTTTTTGAAGTTAATTCTACATCTTGACTCAATGTATCTCTCAAAGCATATAATCCATGAGTTATTAATTGTTCAGTGGACTCACTTGATTTAATTTCATCCAAATTCCTTTCCAAATACGTTCTTGCTGCTTGAGATCTAGCTCCAATTGCAGCCCCATAGTATTCTAATACAGATCCAGAAGGTAAGAATTCTAATAAATGAGCACCGGTTTCATCATAACCTGCAATTAATAACCCCACACCATAAGGTCTTGATCCATAGCTTTGAGTATTTTCTTGAGCTTTATCAGCTATCGTTAAAGCTGCTTTGTATGTTTGTATAGGACGATTAAAAATCATTTTACATTGCATTGCTTGTTTTCTTAAATAATTAGATAAAACTCTTGCATCAGGTGCCAAACCAGCTAACGCCACTCCCATATGATTGTCAATTTTTATAATTTTCTTTTGATATGATCCTAACTCTTCTGCATTTCGTTTCAATGCAACCAATACGACATGATTTTTAGAAATCAATCCCACTGCAGCACTTCCTTGTTTAATGGCTTCTAATGCATATTCTACTTGAAACAATCTTCCAGTGGGTGAGTATGTCACTGAATCGTTGTCGTAATTATTTCTAAACATTACTTGGGTGATCAATTGATTGGGAAATGGTTCAAACTTGGATGAATTTTGCCACTACAGGGATTATATAATTCAAAATGTGAGTTTAACTTTTTTCGCATTGTTGAAAAGTAGACACAAAAGTTACCGCGAGTGCTACCATATTCTATGGTTGATCTATATCGACACATCCAAATTCTACAATTAACTTATACAGTATATATGAATAAAATATAATCATGCGATGGAAGTATACATATATCTAATCAAATAGAAAACTTTAAAAGGTAGCGTTATATAAGATTCAAAGCCCTCAAAACGTCACAATTGGGCATAGGCATGTTTTCAGCTTGTTTTAGTTTTTCCGTATCTGTAGAAAACCAACCAATTGCATCTTCTATTAATTGATCTTTTCGTATTTGTTCTCTTGAGCATTTCGCCCTTTTATCTTGTATAAATAAGTTCTCTACTTTTACATCATAATTTCTTAATTGCTTTCTTGATTTGTTTTCATATTTTTTAGTAAACTGATCATTCACAAAAAATGGTATATCATGACGTGGCGTTCTTCTTTCTATGTTGTACTCTCTACTAGGTGTGAATGAATAGTCTGGGGTTGAGTCGTCTGAAAATAAAGCTGATAATATAGGAACAATGAGGATAATGAGAATTGGGAATAAACCTTTTAATCCTTCCCAAAGTGATTGTGGTGGTTGTGGTGAATCTCCTGATTGTTGAGTTGGTCTTGGAGCCGTTCTTCTTGCTGTACGTCTATGCCTCATGAAAGGATCCTGTCCTCCCCCAAAAGATTGAAAAGTAAATCCATTTCCTCCAAATGTAAAAGTAGGTCCTTGTCCTCCTCCACCAAAGAACATGTTAAATATATCTTCTTCAAAAGCATTATGCCCGCCTCTACCAGCACTTGCAAATCCAGATCTACCAGATGCAAATGGACTAGAACTAGAATTAGAAACTCCAGAAAACCTCGAGGTCGGATCAGAACCGGTTTGATCAAATATAGTTTTCTTCTGAGGATCACTCAAGACTTCCCATGCTTTATTAACTACTTTGAAAGCCTCAGAAGACCTAGGATGTGGATTTTTATCAGGATGACACTTTATTGCTAGTTTTCTATAAGATCTTTTTATTTCACCTTCTTCAGAAGTTTTTTTAACTGATAATATTTCATAAAACTGATGACTTTTATACGAAAGAACTTTGAGTACAATTGCTTCTTGTTCTTTTGTATATGACATTTCCGTAATACACTTGTGATTTGAATTAATGAGTAGGGTATACAAGTTTTCGTATTGGTGGTTTGATTTCTTCGATTAATTATTTCATGAAATATTAAAGATTCAACTTAATTATTTTTAATAGAGTGGCATAATCTTATTTCTACAGACAAAAAAAATTAGATTTAAAACAAATTATTCAATACTGTTTTCATAAACTTTAGTGCGCACTAAATGAACCCTTCTTCCTGTTGTTATCATGCTGTTGTTTAAAGTACGTTATAGTGATAATCGAATCGATCTAATAAGTCTTTGCATTGATCGGTATGAATTTAAAAGCAAGGTTCCGATGTATCACCGCTCAACAAACACTTCTCATGTATTAACACTAAATGATACAAAAGTACTCTACCAAAACTGAAACAAATTTATTTACTTATCAGTTTAAATCATAGAATAAGATCCGCAGCAATTAGTCATTCAATAGTATTGCAACGACAACAACATCATTCCACTTATATCTCAATATGGCTAACTCAACGAACTACGTTGTGAATTCTTTGTTGGATACAGACTTATATAAGATATTTATGCATGCTGCGGTTCACAAAAATTTCCCAAACGTACCTGTTAAATATGGTTATACAAATAGAACTCCTCAAATGAAATTGAACACAGAAGCAGTTGATTGGTTAAAAAACCAAATCAATCATTTGGCTGATTTGAGGTTTTCTGATGAAGAATTGCAATATTTGGAGAAAACTTTACCCCAATTACCAAAAGCATACTTAGAATATTTGAAAGGTTTTAAATTTGATCCTAAAAGACAGATTAATTATATTGAGTCAGATGAAGAAAATTTTGGTTTGGAGATAGTTGGGAATTGGGATGAAACAATTTTGTATGAAATACCAATTTTGGCATTGATCTCAGAGGCATATTTTAAATTTGTAGATACTGATTGGGATTACAATAATCAATATGAAATCGCAAAATCGAAGGCAGAACAATTAATACAGAATGGATGTAATTTCAGTGAATTTGGAACTAGAAGAAGGCGTTCTTTTGAAGCTCAAGAAATTATCATCAAGGCAATTAAAGATGTTTCAGATGAGAAAGTAGCTGGTACCTCAAATGTATACTTTGCTATGAAATACAACCTACACCCTATTGGTACTGTTGCACATGAATGGTATATGGGTATAGCGTCAATTACTCAAGATTACTTACACGCAAATAAATTAGCCATGGATTACTGGATTGACACATTCACAGCAAAATATGCCGGATTAGCGTTAACTGATACTTTTGGTACTGACAACTATTTAAAATATTTTGTTGCACCTTATGTCAATGAGTATACTGGAGTGAGACAAGATTCTGGGGATCCGGAGTTGTATGCTGCAAAGATTGCAGTACATTATGAAAAATTAGGTATTCCTAAAAATTCAAAAACAATATGTTTTAGTGACTCCTTGAATATTGAGAAATGTATCAAATTTAAACACACTGCTGAAAACCTAGGGTTAAAAAGTACTTTTGGAATCGGAACTTACTTTACGAATGATTTCAAAAATTTAACAACGGGTGAAAAATCTCAGCCTTTGAATATTGTGATAAAGATAAAGGAAGCAAATGGTAATCCGTCTATAAAAATTAGTGATAATATCGGGAAAAACACAGGAGATGCGAAGACGGTCCAAAAAGTCAAAGAGGAGTTGGGGTATACCGAAAGAGTCTGGGAAGAAGGTGATGAGTCTCATCGGTGGTAGGTATATAGGCTTTTAGGTTCATAATTATTTATTAAGGATGCATACATAGTTGCAATATGTAGAATCGAAATTCGTTGGTAGCGTGAATTATTTTTCATGATCTTTACATACCGTTTTCTTGTTAATTTGTGCATCAATCATCTTGGAAAAAGACTATGGAACTCAACCATGACAACGTTACAAAAGTTTTATCTTTTGCATCCTCGTTTGATAATAAATCCCAGCAGCAAGAGGCGGAACGTCAATTGAAACAATGGGAGGTACAAGTTGGCTATCACTTATTGTTGCAAAACATCTACACAACTCAAACTGAAGACTTGCAAATTCGTTGGCTAGCCACAATATGTTTCAAAAATGGGATAGATAAATATTGGAGACTGTCGAGACAACATGCTCTTACGAAAGAAGAAAAGGGTCAAATTATTTTGAGAGCATTAGACTCAATATCAGAACCAAATGAACAGTTGATAATTCAATATGCTGATGCAATTGCTACAATTGCAAGATTTGAATATCCCAATGGGTGGAATATATTCGAAAATTTGATTCTGAAACTTCAAAAGGCAGTGGAAACTGAGGATGTCTTTACGCTCAAAAACACTTTGGTTGTAATGAATCTTGTAATTAAAATAATATCAAGCGTTAGAATCGGGAGTTCACGAAAGGAAATGCATACAAGAAGTCCAGAAATTGTTTCAATACTCAAGCAATTGTACGATCAATTTTTTTACATGTGGACTGAGTCAGCCAATGAGACATTGATGCGAATTTGTTACTTATGCTTAAAAAATTTGCGAAGAATTATGCCAGAAGGAATTGAACAGTATCATAAGAACCAAGTGGTCTCCGAATTTATTGAATCTACAATTGCTCACTTTCAATTGCTTTTATCAAATAAAGAGAAACACTCTCAAGGAGTTATTGACAAATTTGTGAATTCTTATAGTAAGCTTTACATTTCAATGCTTAATTATAATCCAACCAGCTTTATACTACTTAAAAGCTCTGACGAAGTTATAGCGTCAAATTTATTGATTATTAATTCCCAGGCACAAACCATTTATGAAGGTGATGAATTGTACGAAAAACTAGCTTTGAAAAGTTTTAGTATCATGAAGAGATTGACTTCGTTCTTGTTTAAAAAAGGTGCCTTATCATTGAAACAAAAAAGTGGAAAAGAAGATGTACATTTGGCAATTACAAAGTTGAATGATAGATTTTTCCAAACTGACGATATCATTAGACTCTGTGATACAATTACACTTTGGTACATGAGATTAAGAGAGCAGGATTTGGAAGCTTGGAAAGATGAACCGGAAGAGTGGTTTAATCAAGAACTTTCTAGTAGCTGGGAATTTGACATTAGAGCTAGTGCCGAAAATTACTTTCAAGATTTGATTAAGTATTTCCCAAATCAGTTGACCGAATATCTACTTCGCAAAATAAGCAAGGAATTAAAGTCCGATGATGTACTCACTCAAGATGCTTTATTATGTAGTTTGCAATTGTCTTCTTATTCGATTGCGAATAACATTGACTTTAACACCGTGTTACAAGAGTCTTTGATTCCAAATTGTCACAATTCCAACATTCTTCAACGAAGAATATGTTTGGTTATATCTGAATGGGTAGGTGTACAATGTTCAAAAGAACTGAGAAAACTAATTTATGAAATGTTGTCACGTTTTATTCATTTGGGTGACATGGTGGTAAAGCTTTCCGCAGTAAGTTGCTTGAAATCATTAGTGGATGATTGGGATTTTGATAAACTAGATTTTGCCCCGTTTATTGAAAGTTTTTTACTGTCGTTACTCCGTTTGTTTGAAGAACTGACTACCACTGAATCAAAATTATTCGTAATGAATACTTTATCCCTGATAATCGAGAAATGCAATCCGATGATTGAACATGGTGTTTTGTTGAAAATTTTGCAGTTAATTCCACTGTATTGGGAGTCTAAAGATGATGGGTTCATATTGAAATCAGCAATATTAAGAATGTTCAAAAATTTAATTGTTTCAATGAATGAGGATTCATACCACGCGGTTCCACTTGCAACAGAATTAATAAGACTTACTTGCACACCAGAGTCTTCTTTATACTCGACTACTTCAGAAGATGGATATGAAGTTTGGTTAATTCTATTACAACATTTGCCCACCGATGTCAAAGATTCAGAAGTGAAAAATTTGTTTAAATTGGTACCCTCAGCACTTTTAAATTCCACCGAAATACTACCTACTATTTTATCGATTATTAGAAGCTATACTTTATACATGCCTGAGCTTTTTGTTCAGGACGCACCATTCGAGATATTAGCAAAGTATTTGAATGACATGAGAGATGACTCCTATGATATTTTTGTAATTTTAATGGAAATTTTGATAATAAATCCTGATGATCTGATTATAAGAAAAATGCATTTAAGTGGTTTACTAGAAAGTATGTTCAGATATGGCGTGAATGATGAGAACAGTTTAATCTTAACTAGTCGAATGTTCATATTATTTAGTCGATTAACAATGCTGTCATATTTTCGAGAAATGATCGATGAAGGGGTAGACGTTGCATTCTTTACCAAATGGGTAAAAAATCTTGAATATCAAAATAATGCTCGAGATAAGAAGATAAATTTGATTGGATTACTCAATCGTATCAAAAATTTGCCTCAAAACTTAAAATTAGATGTGATTAGAAAAACCTTATACTTTTTAGAGGAACACAACGAAGATAATTATGGAAGTTGTGAGCATTATAAAGGACATTACCTATATTCCGATATTGATGAATATTCATTTTTGGATTCTAATATTAAAGCACCTTATGAAAAAATAAGATATCAAAAATTAATGGATGATTTTGATTACGTTTGTTCAATAAATTTATTCCAATATTTGGGGAACTCAATAGGAGTCTTGAGAGAGACAATGACAACTCAAGATTTGAAAGTTTTGTTTTCATCAATGGATGAATATATAGTTGAGCATTTGAGTAAAATAGATAAGTTAAATCTGCGTTAATCACGTGATCAATTTTTTTTTTGTCATAGAAAAACAAAAGTGTTGCAAAAATAAATGTTACTTGTTTCACAACAAACCACATCAACAATTCATATGCCAAAATAACAAAATGACAGGTTCTGTCAAAGTGTTAGTCGATAACTTTGAGCAATTGAACAACCATATTAAGGACAGGAATGGTGAATTATCACAAACTGCAATTGGTTTAAGCAAATTGGAATTTCATAAAGTCAATTCAAATATACAACAATTGAATCAAAATACAGTTGCCACCAATAAAGATGTTTTAGCATTGAAAAACTGCATAGAAAAATTTATATTATTAATATACCTGGAGACTATTTTTGACAGTAGAATTAGTTGGATCTTAATTACATTATACGTCAATCCATTTATGAGGACTCATTTACTAAAAGAGATTAAATTACTTTGGCCAATTTATTTGAAAATTAGAATTGAAACAGAAGATGTTATATCGTTAAATAATTTGATTCATGATGCCTTGATCAATTCTCCATCGTTGAGCTGGTTGAGCTCTAGAGTGTTATTAAATTTGAGCGATGACAATACTTTATTCACAACAATCAAAAAACAGATTAATACAAAAGAAAATCTTGCATTGTTTGACCACATGATTAATTTAAATCGAAGCTTTTCAACAATTATGAATTTGATTCAATTATTTACAAAACTCGGACTAGAAAATATTTTTCTTCCAAATTGGACTGGGCCACAGATCAATTATATTCGATCAAGAAATCCTAATTTCAAAAATTTATTGCAATGTAGCATCAAGTCTAATTTTGAATCATTTAATGGAAAATGTTTAATTCAACCAATTGATTATCATTTACTTAATTTATGGATTTCTTCAGAAAATTCAATGATATGTCACTATATAAATTTAAAAGCATTTGATTCCTATAAAACCTTACCTCAAAATACAATTAAATTAAAATTTGTAACTACAGGTGAAAGAAAAACTAGATCCATGACTCAGCTGGTGGAAAATTATTTAAAATCATTTGCTGCTAGAACGTGTAATGGTGTTGATGTGGAAAATTTGACAATTGATGTTACGATTAGTGAAACCTTACATTACAATTGGATGATTAACTATTTGAAAACTTTTAAAAAATTTAAACAGCTGAAAATTACAGAAATTATTGAATCACCCGAGATTTCAAAAGTTCCTTCAACTCATGAAAAATTGAAAGTTTTTGAAGCTAGATCACGTAAACTGACATATAAAACAAAGAGAAGTAAAAGAAAAAGATTGGCAAGTGAATGGGATTTAACATCAGATATTGATTCAGTTGATGCTATTGTTGATTCTAGCGCAAAATCTACAAACTTTGTTGAAAATAAAAAAGCAGAATCTATTTCAGAACGTAATAGTGCTGGAGCTAACTATAATTTGAATTATGATTTGGAAACTCAAGATGATGTGGGACCAGAAGATACCTTTTTGAAAAAAGTGATGAACGAATCAATGTCAAAACCTTCAATTGTTAAACCTAAACATGTCATGAGTAGAGCAAAAACTGCACCAACAAATACCCCAACTAACAAGGTAACTACTGCTGCCGATATTTATGCTACTCCATCAATTACAAATATCGAAAATTCAACAATTATAGATAGTCAAGGTCTGGAAATAGTAAAAGCTCCAACGAGAAAGAAGAAACGAAGAGTTGGAAGAGCTACAACGGCATATGCTAGAACTTCCACACCAGTATATACTGAACCAACTGAATATATTAATAATACCACAGAAATGGTTAAGTTTGATGATCCAATAAATGTCATGGATGAAAGCTTGCAATTATTCAGATCAAATTTAATAAATAAGATGAAGATGGTTGAATTTCATTTTTTCAAAAAGCAAAATGATTTACAAATGGAAATGGAAGAAGAATTTGAAAAATTGCACCTGAAACAAAGAGCTAAATTAAAGGAACTTCAAGAATATTGTTCAAATGAATTAAATAAAATTAATATCCCAAAAATTTAAATATGGCTCTAGCAAATTGAGGTGGGTTATCAAGGTATAAATGATGACCTGCATTTTTTATAATTTTAAATGATGCTAAATTTTTGAGATGTTTTTCTCTAGATATTTTGTTTATTTCATTTGTCATCTCAAGACCTGCTTCATCATTCATCCAATCCTTGTCACCATATAACCATAGCGTAGGTAAGTTCATATCCACAAACTTTTGAGGACATCTATCTATAAGTGGTAATTTGGCCAATGCACCAACCGATAATATTCTTGTTATTGCATATTCTCCTGATCCCTTACCGTTAAATACCCTATAAATATAATCATGCATATTCTGAAAATTTTTTTCATTTTGATAATAAACATGAGCAAATCTATGTGTGGTCCATCTTGAAATCATTTTAGATTTCACAGGACCAGAATTTCTAATGATTGCAAATGGTGAATAATTATGTTCCCACATATAATCAAAAACTTTTCTTCCTCTTGATTTAGGTGCTTCTTCTATTGGTTTGCCTTCGACTATGTCTTCTTGATCCGCCAACATTTCTTGTTCTATTGAGATTTTTGGTTCAGTTTTGGAATTGTCCAATAATGAAAACTTACTCGTTTCAACTCCAACTGGACTTATAAGCACCAATTTGTCTATAATGTTTGATGTGAAGCCTTTGTTAGTTTGTTGGTTGTACTTTAGAGCGTAAGCGCAACTTAAATATCCCCCAAAACTATGACCCATTAATACAAACCTTTTAATATTTCTTTTTAGTCTCCATGTCTCTAACGAATCAATAAACCAATCCTCGACCTTGTAAATATCTGATTTTGTTTTAGCTGGCAATTGTGGAAATTTTGGTCTTGAACTTAGTCCAAAACCTAGCAAATCAATAGCATGTATCTTACAACCAGGTATAGAACTTAGTTGATCAAAGTTGTCTATAAATAAACCCAATGAAGCAGCATATCCATGTATCAACACAAATTCTTTACATACACTGGGATTAGGATCCTTTTCTAAATTTTCAATATATAGCTCATGAATGTATTGATTATTTCCAATATCTGTATTTATAATTGATGCTCTTCTTTTCCCATCGCTCTCAGGAAAGAATGATAATTGTGATAACAACCTACTTTCTATTTTTGCATCGTCATAGTCTGAACTCCAACTTTGCTTAAACCAATCCTTCCAACTTTGAGTCCATGTATACACTGGCTTTTGTCTACCGTCTTGAAATTCATTTATTTTTTTGGGTTTCTGTTGAGATCCAGTTGATGATGTGGTGGCGGTTGTGTCTGAAGATATAGCTGATGCTGATGAAGTTTGTAAACCTGGATTATTTCGAGATTGGTCTTGAGTTGTTGACATTCCTGTAAGCTTTTCACCTAGTCTATATTTGTCTATTGAAGTTGAAGAAGAAATAAGTGTGCTTTTTCAAGCTTATCATCTAGACTATCTGAATAATTTTAAATTCGGTGGAGATAAAATTATACTTCACGTCAAGCGAAGGAGATAAGAGATCTCGGAAAAATGAAAAAAAATTACCGTTAACCGTTTGATAAAATTATCTTTCCGAATAAATACCAAATAAGTTAGTCATGTTAGCATTCAACAAGACTTAATAATATAAATGCTCATGTTCTGCCCTGTTGTTGAAGTCACCTAATGAAAACCATAACGGTAAATACAATATCGACTTCACTAGTTTGTTACACTTCACTAGATGTTTTTCTCCATTTTGATTGAGAATGTTTCAACCAACTCCTGATGATTTTGATTTGTATAAAGAACCCTTTGTATTTAGTTCGATCTAATTACAGAGCACATACCAACACGAATTTAAACGATTGGTTTAAGCCTGATATTAAATTGGGCCAGCAATGAAATTTTGGTCGAAAATAATTGAATACGATGATTCCGTAGAGTATTATTAAGAGTTGCATTCGTTTAGTCTAAATTTGGGATTAACATTAGCAGGTCTCTCATTTGAACTTTTGCCAAAGATAAATGGAACGACTTTAGGTAGAGTATCTGCTCACATTTCCAATAGGGTCCGCGTCATATTCTTCCCAAAATGAATTTCTTTGATGATTCCGATAGTTTTAGTTCTTTCATCATGAGGTAGGTAAAAACAGTTGTCTTCAACGGTTCTCATAAGCTAGAAACAATATTCTTCAACGGTTCCCATAAGTTCCCCACTATATCAATTTATTAAGTTTTCTGATTTAACATTGTAAACTTACAAAATAAATGTATCTAATTCGTCTGCATTTAAGCACGTTTTGAAATTCCTCGATGAAATGTTCAAAACCCCAAAGCTTGACTAGATAAATGATTACGAATATCTCTCAAGCTAATATATTGATGTGGTGATCAATGGTGAATAAAATGATGAATATATAACGATTCAGTATTTTGAACTTGATCACACGAACTTTTTTTTTTTCTCTTACGCACTCAAATTCTATACACTCATTGAAATTTTCAATCATAAAGAAAATGAAAAAAAAAATTTAATCTTTTCATTTAATCAATCAGAAGATCATACAATTAATCAAGATGGTATGTACCAAGGAAAATGACTAGTTGATGGATATAAGATGGAATACTAACTTACAACTTAAAGGACACTAAAACCCCAGTTACTTTAGCCAAAGTTATCAAAGTATTAGGTAGAACCGGTTCAAGAGGTGGTGTTACTCAAGTTAGAGTTGAATTTTTAGAAGATTCAACCAGAACCATCGTCAGAAACGTCAAAGGTCCAGTTAGAGAAAATGACATTTTATGTTTAATGGAATCAGAAAGAGAAGCCAGAAGATTACGTTAATTTCATTCGATTTTATCAAAGCAACAAATTTTTATCATCAGTCAAACAATCAAAAATATGATGAAATCATCCCATGCATTTACACAACCAACCAACAACTAAAGAGGGGGAAACGAGAGATGAAAGAGGAGAAGAGGTAGAGTTTTCAATCACAATTTTCATGATGTGGGTTAATATTAGATAATTATTAACATTTTAATACATATCAAGTTATTTTAAAATATCATTGGGGCAAGAGCAGCTCTACGTCAGAATTTTTAATCACACAGCAGATGTAAAGACTGTTGCTTGTAGTGATTCTGTTGTAGTATTAACTCTCCACTTAAATTAACTAATTGAGTGAAAAGTCACGTGTGTAGATATACGGTACGGGCTGAACCCTGAAAGCTTGTTTTTTGACGCAAACTTGCACAACGAGACATTAAAATCTAAGACAAAACTTCAATCTCGTTTCATTTATTAACGCGACACTCATAAAACGACAATGTTACCAAAATGGAAAGGCTAAACTTGGAAATAAGAAACTAAGCTCATTTAAGTACAGTTGATTAATTCAATCAACTTCATAAGAATCAAACATCAATCACTACAAGTCAATCACTTACATACGGCGACTTTATACATTTCATATTAGTACGAATAGCAATTTTAAACATGTCTGATTTAGAAGATGATTTATTAGCTTTAGCAGGTGGAGAAGATTATGAATCTGAAGAAGAAATATCACTGTCAAAACGTAAAATAACGAGAGATTATTCAGAAGATGAAAATGAAGATGATACGGTATTAGCCAAACGGAGAAAAGTTGAGACTGATGATTACGATGATGGATCAGACGATGATAATGATGAAGAGGAAGAAGAGGAGTTAGTCAATCCATATCCCTTAGAAGGTAAATATAAAGACGAGCAAGATCGAGATGATTTGGAAGATATGGATGAAGTTAAAAGGGAACAAATTCTATTCGAAAGAGAGCAAGAAATGGATAGATATAATGAAAAGAAATATTTACAACAACGTATGAAATCTCAAAATCAACAAACTAAAAAATCTAGTGAAAAATTAAGAAGCTCAAGTCGTGTTAAAGCCGGAACTGGTAAATCGAATAAAGAAAACAAACTTAGTGAATTGAAAAAGCAAAGAGAAAAAGCTTCAAGAAGAAGAACTAGAAGAGAAGAAGAATATGATGATGGATCTGAAGAAGAGGATGAAGACGAAGAAGATGAAGAATCATTAGGTTCAGAAAATGACTACTTAGATGATGAAAATCAAGAAATATGGGGAGGTGTATCAAAATCAAGACATAAAAAACTGACAACTTTAGGAAAATTGGAAGATATAAATCGTATTAGAGTTGGTAGAAGTTTATTGGCTCAATATTGTTATCACTCAGGATTTGAAGATGCTGTTGTAGATACATATACCAAAGTTAATGTTGGTATGGATAGAGCAACTAGACAACCAATGTATAGGATGGTTAAAATAATAGAATCAAAATCTAGACCAGAAAAACCTTATAAAATTGGAAATTCAAAATATGATTTATATTTTTTAGTAAGTCAAAATAAAAATCAAAAAAAACCATTTCCAATGAATATGTTTTCAGATTCACCAATAACGAAAGAAGAATTAAATAAATATTTAATAGAATTAGATAAAACTGGAGAATCAATAGATTTTCTTGAGGATATTAATGAAAAACATAAACAGTTACAACAATTATTCAATAAAGGTCTTACAGATAAAGATATAAATGAAATGATTGCTAAAAAACAACAAATACAACAAGAAAAAGGAAATTATACAACTTATGATGCAGTAAAACAAAAGGCTAAATTAATGGATGAATTAAAAATCAATAAACAACAAGGTAATTTAGAAAATACTAAACATATAATTGAAGAAATCAAAAACATAGAAAATATATTAGATAATAAACCTGATTTACCACAAAATCAATCAAAAAAGCAAAATATATCAAAAGTAAATGAAAGAAATCGAAAATATAATTTAGATAATATAAGAAAAGCAGAAATAAAATTTAAATCAGATTTAAATAATTCAAATTTTGATTCTGGTGATCCTTTTTCAAGATTAAAAACAACAACAAGAATGTTCTATCAAGATTTAATAAATCAAGAAAATGAAAAAGCTTTAAAAAATTTAAATATGCAAGAATTAATTAATGAAAAATCAAAACAAGAAGCTAAAATTGCTGATTCTACTTATAGAGATTTAGGAGTATTGGATAAATTAATTAATTCAATTGATTTAGAAATTGAATTGTTTATATAAAGAATTGAATAAATATTTTTATTTTTTTTTTTAAATTCTGTTGAAATAGGATTGTTTATGAGACGGAACTTGTTCGTTATCGGTTTTGGTATGGACTTATTAATCAATTTACATCATCAATGTGAGAGGCTATTGGTCGTATCTTCAACAATACAATGTTAATTTATTTCCAAAGTCATGATTGTTTGATTTGATCAAAATTCAGAATAAAATGTTACTTCACGATCAATTTCTTATAAGATCAGTAGTCTAGATTGCTAAACAGCAAAGGTATGAACTTTGAAAAGGTAATACTTCTAACTCAAATATTCTATACTTTCATCTCATAAAATAATCTTACTTTAGCGTTTTTCTTTTAGACCAAATAGAGAATCCAAACTTGATGTCGAGTTGAATAAATTTTACATCTATAAAACAAAGGTCTCATACTCAAAATACTTTGACTTCCAAAAATTAAAGTATTCTACATTTCTATTTGAAGGACTTTAGACTATAATATTTGGATAATAATTGACCCTACAATAAAATTATTTACCATTGCCAAATTTGAATGGTATTTGAATCACAATTTATGCAGCTATGAGTCTCAAAATCAAATGCAAGACTTATGTAATTACGAACAATGTAGAAATCGATCTGAAACTCTTTTGTGTTACATAATGATCAATAACGGATTATCCCGAATCGATTGAAACGAGAAGTCGTTCCAATTACTGACCAAAATTGTAATGTACGAGTCGGGACTTTTTCATAATTCCGGAAAAAAAGAAAATCTAAAGATCAACGGCCGTTTCAGCAATTATTTTTTAACTTATTTTAAAGAAATCAATCAATCTAAATTTTTGTTGAGCAAGAAAAGTTCAAGTAAAAAAACTAAACACTCAAGACCAAAGACTAAACGTGGTAACTATCTTTTGCCATTAATTTTACCTCTAGGTGAACCACTTGACAACCATTTTTGTTAATTGGACTCGAAATTTAATTCTTAATTTGTATTATAGATTCTACATAGAAACGAGCTAAAAATTTTAAACAGACTTCCCTCCACAAAATACAAATCTAACTCAATATTTTAAACAATACATATCAACCATTACTATTCTAGTTGTCTATACTACATGAATAGAATGAGTAAGCCCAAGTAAATTGTGGTTCTTCTAATCATACCTACTCTTTTGAACTCAAGTATCAACAGAGTTCTTGCTGTATTTTTCTATATTAACCCTTAATAAGGGAGTGCTTTAACAAGAAAATATAGTAGAACTAAATTTGATCAGCGGTTAATTATTACTTGATTGGTATTAGATAATAGGATTGTACTTGTGTTAAGACTAATTACTAATAGAAAAAAAAAATTTTCAGGTAAAGGAAAAAAAAAAAAACTTTTTCTATTGTTAAAAGACTCACACTCATACTCATACCTTATATATATATTATAAGTATCATAGCTATATATATTTAAACAAGTATCACATCTCATACTCATAGCCATACATATTAGATATTTTATCAACAACATACATCAATCTAAATACTACTGTTAAGGAATCAATACAATATTTCATGTATAATAGAAATTAATTTTACCTAAAGTCAACAACTATATTAAATTCAAAGAGATCAAATAAGGAAAAATGAGTTTTCATCCAAATAATTATATAAATGGTTTAAATTTAGAATTTGATCCAATATCTTTATCAAATCCTGAAGATAATAATGACATTGCATCAATAGATGATGGATTTTTCTATAATGATTCAGATTTAACAAAACAAGAAGAATTACAACAACATCTTGAATTATTTAGTGAAGCAGCAATAAATGATTTTTATTCATTAATTGTTATGAATGATAATGTTATAATACCTAATAAACCTCAATTACAACATCAAGAAATCAAACAAGAAGAAATAGTGGAAAATGACTTGATATCTCCAAAAATCAAACAAGAAGAGCAATCACAACAATCATTACAAGATTATCATAATTCTTTAAATAATCAACAACAATTACCTTCATTTGTAAATAGCAACAGTGTCAATAATAAATCTACTGCTTCTACACCTTATTCAATAGCGACAACTTCTTCAACTTCACCAATTTATCAAATTAATAGTAATACTACTAATTCAACTTCACAACATCAAACACCACAAAATTCATTATCATCATCAGCAACACAAGCAGCAAATGATGATAAAAAAAAGAGAAATACAGCAGCATCAGCTAGATTTAGAATTAAAAAAAAATTAAAAGAACAAGAAATGGAAAAAAAATCAAAAGAATTAGAAGAAAAAGTTGAAATTTTAGAAAAAAAATTAAAAACTATAGAAATGGAAAATAAATGTTTAAAAAATATAATATTTCAACAAAATGAAAAAAAAAATAATGATTTATTAGAAACTATAAAACAAAAATCAATAATTAATAAAAATTCTTCCTCTTTTGAATTTACTGTATGATAATTAATTAATTTGATTATACAAATATTGTGAAATTGTATTTTTTCATTTGTCTTCAACATGCAAATGAATAATACTAATTTTTACATTTTGTTCAAAAGAAACCTAGCTTAATTTTCAATAAAAAGCAAAAAATTTAACGAAAACCAATGACAACTTCAAATCAAAGGGTCATTTTACTAATATGATGATTATAATAATGATGATTATGATTTTTTTTTTATTCAATTCGAGATCCAACTCTCGTAATATGGTGTTGGTATATTATTATTAATATTGAAAAGTTTCTCTAACTTTGTTCAATACGATTTGTTTTTTTATTTCAGTATTTAATTCGACGATTTAGTTTAGAATATTATAAAGTTTAATAGTTGATACAATGGCTTTTTCCATTAGCTTTGTTTATTAATAGAAAAAGTTTATTATTAGTTCCATAATTTAATAATATAAATGGATTCTTTTATTGTTTCTCCAAAAAAGTATTTAATCTGATATCGATAAACTCTTCAGCAACAACTAACTAGTAGTTAAACAAAATCTAGTTTAGAGGATCTAGATTCGAACTTAGGTCCTAATTACACTTATTGACGAGTAGGAAAAATTTGGTGCGAAATATCAGCAGAAAAAAAATTTTTGTTACACAAAAACAACCTAAGCACCATGTTTTTTAAAAGATTTGAACCTAAGACCTGGAATTCAAAATTTCAAGTAGGAAAAAGTTGGCGAGAAGTTGCAGCAGAAAAAATGTATTTTATTACACAAAAACAACCTAGGGGCTTTTAAAAGATTTGAACCCAAGATATGTAAGTTGAAAATTCAAGTAGGAAATATTTGGTGCGAAAATGCAGCAGAAAAAAAGTAATTTATTACACAAACTCTGGAATCTATACCGACCAATTTTTTTTCACGAAAGAGAGTTAATGATGTGGACAAGATTGAGAATATGATCGAAGTTATGTCTGTAGATACTACTCATTAAAATTAGAAAAGCTATTATGATTTTGAATTGAAGCTATAATAGAAATATTCATCATTTCTATATTTGCAATGTCCATTACCCTGATTTGATAAATAAATGACCAATTTGAAAAGTGAAGAGTTTGCTCATTGTATCTTCATGTAAAATTTAAATTTGCTAGTTTCTTGTAAATTGAAATTTATAATGAAATACTTCGAATAGTTACTGTTATATCATTGACTCATAGCAAGCTTGAAACATTATTTACAAACTTATTAATAAATTCTCACAACTATAAAGTTTTATTTCTATGCTTTCCATTCATTAATTTGAGTTCTTATTGATAATCAATTAAGCCTACGATAAAAGAACTTTTCATAGTTATCTCGAAGTCGTAGGATTTCCATCTCAGTCTGTGAATTGGTGAAAACTCCGTAAACAAATGGAATAGTTCTATTAACAGGTCTATCAGTTGATAAAGATTGAAAAGATGTATTCCATTTGCTAACACAGATTCCGCCAATTCATAAACTTAAATTTCTTTCAGTAGGATTTGCGCCTAGTAAAACCCAGCTGTGTAATTTCTTCGTTGGAGGTGATAACAATGCACTTCACTTGCAAGTCCAAATAGGAGTAATCTATACTCATAAAGTGGTTCGTACTTGGAGATGATTCTTCAAATTTCTCAAAAGTTCAAAGAATGAAAACAAGACATTGGAATCTTCATATGAACAGTTGAAAAATTGTGAAGAAACTTGAAATTTTTAATTGCAATCCAAGATGTTATTTTTGTACGTACTAACTTTCTGTGATTCCTTCTAATTGAATAAAATAGTCTCATCTTTTAAGCCAAATTTTCATTCTTATATAGGAATATAAACACACAAGGCATTATCGTGTTCCATAAACAAGAATCCTGAAATATAGCGTTCGACATCAATTGGAGTGCCCATATTCTTGTTGATAAAATATAATCAAATTATGAATACTTGAAGTCAACAGTATAAGATGGCTGAAAAAATATCATCGATGCTTATGTATTACCAACTATCGATCTCCACTTTGTTGAACCCCCGATAAATATTTTAGAATCTTAAGTCTCCAGTCTTGGATGAATGGTTGTAGATATACAAAAACTTTCTTAACATAACCAAGTGTGCAACATGATCCTATTCAGATACAAATATTATTCCACCACCTAATGGCAGGTATTTAGGATAGATATTTCTTTACAAAGATGTCCGTATTTCTCTTGTTTCTCGGAAATAGTGTGAGCTCGAGTTCCAATCCTAGTTCTTTTGACCTCTTATTTAACCAAACATTCATATCAGACCATACCGGTTCAGGGGTAATGTTAACATGTTTAAAAAATTATACAAAGTTCCAATTCGGATGGTATAACTATTTATGTGAAATAAATTTACAATTTTTGTGCCAGAAAAGCTTATTACACAAAAACAACAAAAGCTAGTAATATTATTATTATAATAGATACATATTATAAGAAAAGAATACATACTAAAAGCCTATTAATGAACTATTGTATGATCAATAAACATTACAAAGATAATACATACTTATTTAAAGATTTTCACAATTCATTTCAAAAAACCTCGTTTCAGAAGATCCATAATTGATTCCGATGGATTCAAATAATGAGAGGAAAGGCGACAATCAAAAGTTCCCGTTTCATGAATCTGTATTTAAAGATCCCTCAAAACATCATTTTTATGAAAAAGAAAGATCGATTTCTCCACAACATCAACAATCTAATGATAATATCACTAAAGATGTAGTTTCAACACAACAATTGAGTCAAGAACGATTGGAAAATAACTTAGATCAAGGTCAAAATCAGGAGATAAGTCAAGATAATAATCAAGCTATAGATCGACCTAAACCTTTTACTTTACAAAAAGTACAAGATAATGAAGGACCAGGATATAATGATCAAACTTCATCATATAAAAGTCTCGAAGAACAAATAGATTTGAGATTAGCCTCACTGAATAATCCGACTATAATTATGGAACTAGATCTAGACGGAAACGTTCGATATCTTTCTCAAAACTGGGAACATATAGTAGGAACTTCAATTAGAAAAATAGTGAATAAACCAATATCGAAAATCATAATTGGAAGTAACGATGATGATTATCAAGTATTTAAGAAGGCGATTGATTCTATGATTGTTGATGATGCAAGTTATAAAGTTAAATTTATTACGGGGACAAATCGTACAAAACAAGACATCCATGGAGAGGAAATTAAAGGAGATCTTGAGGACATTTTGGGAAGTCATGAGAATGCAAATTCAGATGGACAAATTACGCCAAATAATTCCGCTGAAAACCTCGAAGATTTGAGCTTACCAATTGAAGATTATGTTCCTCTGCATCAAACTGAAAATAATACTGATGTATCAAATACATTGGAGATTTTATCAAGAGCTAGTTCTATGTCTTCAAAGCTATCAAACGATGGAGATTTTATTGAATTGGAAACTCAAGGTATTCTTATACATGATACTCAAACACAATTGCCTACACATTCGATGTGGACAATTCGACCTTTTGTTCATATAGATTTGGACTTATCAATTCCTTTGACATTAATCGATCTTTTAGGATTTGGTTCTGAAATATTTGAAGGGTATCTAATGAATTTGAAAAATTTGGGAATAGTGTATGAAGAAAGTGTACCACAGCCAAAAACTATATTGTGTAGAATTTGTGAAAACAATATCCCTGCATGGTTTATTGAGAAACATTCTGATTTATGCATTATTGAACATCGAGCTGATGAACATTTACAACAGTGTCAAGACGCAATACTTGAACAAAGAGATTTAATAAATAAAATTATTGAAAGTTTAGAAATACAAGCTCAAATTCCTACATATCAACAGACTCAACAATTTTCATCGAATCACCAATCATCCCCTAGATCACTGTCACTGTCTCCAAGACTGATACTGCCTATAGCTTCATCACATCTGTCTATGTCTCTGAGTTCATCTGATGACGAAAATAATGCATCTTCACAATTGGTATATGAATATAAAGGAATTCCATTACCACAAGTATCTACTACTGAAAATTCATCACCAAGATTAGCAAATAAAGTTTTATCCAAAAATTTTCATGCAAGAAATAAAAGTTTAATGTACTCAAAAAAATTTCCATTCGGTACTTTGCAAAAGATAAAAGATTTATGTGATGAAGCATTATCAATAAATCCCCCATCAACAACCGAAACCAACTCTGACAAAATGAATTTTATATCATTTTCCCCAGGTTCAGAAAAATCTTTAAATTTTGTCATTAATCCTACACCAATTGAAACATCAGATTTAGCTATAAGGCAAATTGCAGAAGATACGAAAGCTTTGATTGATGAAAAATTGGAAATATTAACAAGATTAGCATCTGTTTTGCAATATCTGTCCAAAATCAAGAGAGAAGTTGATTTGTTGGTTCTTGAAACTGTTAGAGAAACGGTAGAAAAAATAAAAAATCAAACAGTTGCAAAGTTATCTAGAAGTTGTACCCCAGTTTCCGGTTTACAAGATCAAGTTAACCCTTTAGTGGATTCAAAAAATCACCAGAAAAGTCAAGATGAAAGTCAGAATAGTCTTAGTCAAACATCTAAACAAGAGGACAGCTTAAAACTCGTAGCGCCAAAACCATCTAGAAGTAAAAGTCCGATGGATTTATTAGCAGATGGAACTGGTGAGAATGCTTTAACTCCAAAGGATTTTTTGAGGAAAGAACCTTCGAATCAATCTGAAAATTCAAGCTCGTCATCAATAAAGAGCCCAAGATCCAGTTTTAATATGCTCAATAATCATCAACAACTTCCCCAAGAGCCCAATCGATCTTCGTCGAAAGAATTACTTGAAATTTATGATCACTCGGGAAAATCTTCAGGTAATAACTCCAACTATTCATCTCCTAGAAGGTATTTATCACCTGGTCCATATGAAAAAAATAATTTGACATCAATACAAAGAAGTAGTACCATAAAATCTTCACCGATATCATCACCAATGGTAGATGCTACTCAAAGCAATAATTTGCAGCATTCAGATAAACGAATCACGAGATTGTCATTGGATACTACTCAACAACAAACGAACGAAACCAAATCTCCATCACAGTCTCAATATACTCCGAACAGTCAGAAGAGTTCAATTAATCGACCTCCCTTATCTCCTTTACTTGTTTCAACTCAACAACCTTCATCTAAGACTACTACAATTAAAGATTATGAGGTCATTAAGCCTATTAGCAAGGGTGCATTTGGATCAGTATTTTTAGCTAAAAGAAAATTGACTGGTGATTATGTAGCCATCAAATGTTTACGTAAACGAGATATGATTGCAAAAAATCAAGTTTTGAATGTAAAGTCAGAAAGGGCAGTAATGATGAGACAATCAGATTCTCCTTATGTTGCACAATTATATTCCAGTTTTCAATCAAAAAATTATTTATATTTAGTAATGGAATATTTGAATGGAGGAGATTGTGGAAATTTAATTAAGGCATTAGGTACATTGGGTCCTGAATGGGCTGCGAAATATACTGCAGAAATAATAATTGGAGTAAATGATTTACATTTAAGAGGTATAATTCATCGAGATTTAAAACCTGACAACATATTGATAGATAAAAATGGTCATTTGAAATTAACTGATTTTGGATTGTCTAGGTTGGGAATTGTTGGTAGACAAACTAATCATAGAAAAAGTAGCACTAATGAACAAAGTGTTGAGTTATTTAGAAGCATATTTGGTGGAGTAGGAAGTGGAAGTGCTGGAGGTAGTGCTGAACGTGGAAGTAATAGTGGATCTGCTTCCGCAGGAGTTGGTTTAGCTAATGATGATCCTTACCAAAGAAGAAGGAAAGATTCAATTTCCTCAATCTTGTTATCACCAACTTTGGAGAATTCAAAATTAAATCAACAAAACTCAACACCAACAAATTCTCAACATTCAAATTCTCAACATTCAAATTCTCCAACTTTAGCATTTTTAGAAAGTTTTGGAAGTGCACCTTCAAATAAATTTAAAAGTGGAGCAAGATCAAATTCAAACAATCTTGAATCACCCTTACTAAAACCAATTATTCCTAGAACAGCATCAGAATCATCTTTCGCAATTGTTGACGATGAAAGTCCTCAAACCCCAATAAGTAATTATGCATTATATCATCCTAGAATGTCAGGTTCGAAAAAGTCTGGAAAAGATGAAGCTGAGTCAAGTGCCGATGGAGCAGAATTTAAAAGGTTCGTGGGTACACCTGACTATTTGGCTCCCGAAACTATTGAGGGTATTGGTCAAAGTGAAGCATCTGATTGGTGGTCAATAGGTTGTATCTTATTTGAGTTTTTATATGGATACCCACCTTTCCATGCTGATACACCCGAACAAGTGTTTGATAATATTCTTCTGGGTATTATACAATGGCCAGATCTACCAGTTGAAGAAGATCTACAATTTTGTTCACCAGAAGGTAAAGATTTGATTGAAAAGTTATTAAATTTAAATCCTGAACAAAGATTAGGTTCAAATGGAACAATTGAAATAATGCAACATCCGTTTTTTAATCATGTAAAGTGGGATACTATATTTGATGAGCCAGCCCCTTTTGTGCCTAATCAAGAAGATCCTGAACTGACTGACTATTTTGAATTGAGAGGGGCCGCCATGGCACAATTTCCGAGAGAAGATTCTTCATCAGATGACGAAAAAGAAATGAAAACAGCGAAGATGGTTGAAAGACGTGAATCGTTAAATTCTTTACAATTACCCCCATCATCAGGTTCTGGACAAGATTTAGGTCGAAAAGAACGACGTCCAAGCAGGTTAAGTGAACCTGGTGAATTTGGTTCTTTCCATTTCAGAAATTTATCAGTTTTGGAAAAACAAAATAAAGATGTCATTAATAGACTAAAATCTGAGCATTTGGAACATAGAAATAGTTTTTCTTCTTCTTCACTGGAGAGCACACCAAAATTAAGGTCAAGGGGGTTTTCTTTTGGTAATACTAATTCTGCCGTTTGTGGAGGTTCTAATGCTAATTTAGCTACACCAGGAACTGGCTCTGGTTCAGGTTCAGGTTCAGCTACGGGTTCAATAACTGGGTCTAGTCCATTCAAAAGACCTATTTCACCTCCTAATGTTAATTTCGGGTCACCATTGAATACGAATTTGAGATCATCATCTCCACATAGATCATATGAAAGTCCTATAATGCCTATTTCAAAACACGAAAGAATACCTTCAACTGTAAGTAATTATTCGCTGGGTGATGATTATAATCAAGAATCACCAAATGCATCAACTAATTTCTATCATCAAAGATCAACAAGTTCACCACATATGCAATTATCGTCAAAATCATCAAAGGGTTCAAATGTAAATCTGGTTTCAAATTCAAATGTCTCAAATTCTTTAATTTCGCAACAGCATAATCTTAAGGATTTTTGTTCTGGAAACTCCTCAGATTCTGATGATACGTCTAGATCAAATGCCTTATTGAGAGTACAAAGGCGAAGGGAAGGTTCAAGAATGTCAGATCCGTTGATGGTTTCGAATGAGCTAGATGTTTTATATTGTGAGCCAATATCAGCTGTTCGTCATCAAGTTGTTAAACTTTTGGAAAAATGTGATTGTATTGTGGTTTCAGTATCGGATGGTGAAGAATTGATTAAAAGAGCAACAAGTCAAGTAAAGTTTGACTTTATTATGACGGGATTAAGATTATCTAAAATCGATGCATTAGATGCTGTGAAATTGATAAAGTATACAACTGGTAAAAATTCAAATACTCCAATAATTGCGATTACTGGATTAGGTGAAGAAGCTAGAAAAGCCGGGTGTTTTGATTATGTCATTGAGAAACCAGTGACATTAAATGAAGTTAAAGAGTGTTTGAAGAAATTTTCCAATGATGAAGCCATTATTGACTAAATAAAGTGGTTACATGATTGGTGTTTGTAACGAATTAATGAATGTAACGACATATAGTAAAGCCAAACTTTAATTCTTTTTTAAATTTTACTTCGAATATTAGATTCGTTTCCTTGCTACTATATTCGCCCTCCTAACTACGTGACAACGACATAATGAATCATATTCTTAAGTAAGGCTAGAGCGAAAATAAGTCTTAATAAAATAATACATAAAAATGCGCGTTCTATACAATAATAGGATGAAACAGCTTAAAAATGAAACACAAAATTTCTGAAACAACTATTCAACAATAATCATGCCATCAACAGTATCAACATCCAACGAATGGGCCAAATCAGAGAGAGAGTTGGCTTTGGAACAGCAACTTCAAGAAAAAATAATCAATGAAGAATTCAAAATTTGGAAAAAATCAGTTCCATTATTATATGATTTTATTCATACATTTGCATTAGATTATCCGTCGACTGTATTTCAATGGCTTCCGACGTATAACCAGGTTGACGATGAGAAAGTAGAAGTCAAGTTCGTTTACAGTATTAATTCAATCAACAAAATAGAAAACAGTTTGAATGTGGCTTCAATCACATTACCATCATCAATTATTCAACCAATAGATTTAACATTACCATCTATTGGGATAAATACTTCGAATTTTAAGGTAAGCAGTAAATGGAAGCAAAATTCGGAGTCAAATACTATAGAAATATCACCAGATGGGAAAACAATTCTTTCATTCAATAGGGACGGGATAATACATGGTTATAATTTAGACAATGATAACGTTTTAGATTATAAATACCACAAACAAGTTGGATATACATTAAATTGGATAGATGATGAAAAATTTTTATCTGGATCAAATGATTCTCAAATTGCTTTATGGCAGCGTAACAAACCATCTACCCCAATACAATTATTCAAAACTCATCATGGAGCTGTCAACGGTATTTCTTCAAGTGATAAAAACATTTTTGGATCTGTTAGCGATGACTCAACAACTCAACTATTTGATCTTAGATCTTCAACTGACACGAACCCTATTATAAATGTTGAGAATAACTTTATACAGAATGCTATCAAATTTCATCCAAATATCAAAAATCTTTACGCAACAGGTGGGAAAGACAGTGTTATTAACTTGTATGACCTAAGAAATTACAAAACGCCATTTCGTAAATTATTCGGTCATAACGATTCCATAAAGCAAATCGAATGGGATTGGAATAATCCATCCACAATTGTATCAAGTGGTCTAGATTCTAGAATAATATTTTGGAATTTGGAGAATTTAGACGAAGATTTTACATACCCTGACACATCTGCAAGCAACGCTACAACCTCAACAAATAATGTTACAGAGACTAGAAGAAGGTATCAACAAGCAAACAAAATTGATCCATGTTTAAAGTACATCCATGGTGGGCATGTTGGCAGAATTAACGACTTTGCTATTCATCCTAAAATAAAGAATTTATTTGCTAGTGTTGGTGACGACAAATTATTGGAAATCTGGAAGCCTAAAACATTAAGTGTTGAGGAAGAAGAAGAACATGATGACGACGACGATGAGCCTGAACAAATTGAAGAGGAAATTGCAAAAGAAACTGCAGCTGCTCAAGAAGACATCGAAGTGGATGAAGAGGAGGAGGATAAAGACGAAGTGGGCGAGGAGGAAATAAATGATAAGGAAGAAAATGCTGAGGATATTAAATTAAATCAGTACGAGGTAAAAGAAGATGATGAATCAAATGAAAATGCAAAAAGTGAAATAGCTAATGGAGCTGGTATAGCAAAGAAAGAAGATATTGGAAAGGACCAAGGTGACGAGATAATTGCGACGGATGACGGTGATGTTGAGGTAAAAGAATAGAGTATAATGATAATTATAAGAATGTTTTCAGGTGCAAGATTACATGTTACTATTCTATATTTCAATATATAGTATTCAATAGCGCAATGTAGATACGGCTACTGTTTCAAAACATCTCTCAAATTTCCAAAAGGTAAAACGTTATCAATTCTTTCAACTCCACTCATAAGCATAGCTAATCGGTCTATTCCAATACCCCAGCCGCCTGTAGGGGGTAAACCCAAATTCATAACTTTTATATATTCCCAATCTGGTATTATCAGTTCCTTATCGCCATAATTGGCTTTGCCTTCTTGCTGTAATTTGAATTTTTTGTATTGTTCTTGAGGATCGTTCTCTTCTTCGTAGGCATTAACAAATTCTTTGCCGTTTATGAACAATTCGAATCGGTATGAGATTTTTTGACCCTTGACCAAATTTGATTTAGCTAATGGTGATAGTGTTTCTGGTTGATTACATATAAAAACTGGAATGTTTGGATGTTTGGTTATGCTAAGTGATTCAAGGAACAATTCACTAAGATTGTTGAGCAAACTTGTTGGGCTAATAATGTCTGGAATTGAAATATTATTTCGTCTATAAAATTCCATGATGTTTTCACTTGTTAGATCTGTTGGTAATGTGTCACCAAGAATGTTCTCTAAAGTCGGTATAAATTCATACTTCGGATAAGAATCCAAGCTACTAGCGTCTCCAAAACTAAATGCTTGAAAAACTTCTTTAAATAAGTCTTCTGTCATTTTCATTAATTCCTCTAAGCTTGTATAAGTTTTATAGAATTCACAAGATGTAAATTCTGGATTGTGAGTATTATCAATCCCTTCATTCCTGAAATTACTACCAATCTCGAATATTTTATCAAATCCACCAATAATTAATTTTTTCAACCATAATTCTGGAGCTACTCTCAATTGGATTTTTTGATCCTTGAAATTCGTTACAAAAGGATTAGCTGTCGCACCTGTTCCTTCATGACTTAGTATTGGAGTTGTTACTTCTAAGAAACCTCTCTTGATTAAAAATTGTCGTATAATTTGGATGATTTGTGATTTTATTATTATCGGTCTTTTGGACGATGGGTTGACGAGGTAATTCATAACTCTATTACTATTCATTAAACCTTTATCTTTTAGCTTGTTGGGAATATTTGTGAGGCATGGTGTCAAAATTTCAAGCGGTCTGTCCAATTTCAACGTTAATTCATTAGATTTAGTTCTTGAAGCAAATCCATTTCCGCTTACATAATCTCCAACTTTAAACCAATTATGCTTTTCATTAAATTCATCAATATTTAAGTTCATAAGTTTATTCGTCGCCATGATTTGAACTTCAACGTTATCCTGGGTAACATCTATGAAATATAATCCTTTTCCTGCTTTCCTTATACTACTAATACGTCCTTCCAAAACGTAAGATGTTTCACTTCTGTTCTTCTCAGACTCACTAAAAGTTACATTTTCAAAGTTACATCTAAATTGTGGAATTGAAATTATGGAAGAAGATTTATATTTTTGTCGTACATCGCTTATTGAAGGGTAGTAAGCTTTGATTTTATCGCTTTGAATGTATATTTTTCTGTTCTCATAAGTGTGATCTAGTTCTGTTTGGCATAACTCTGATTGAGCATTGAATCTTCTGAATATTAACAGCAGCTTGCTCTTGAAACTAAATTGTCTGAGCCGTATCATTTTCAACGATAATTCATTTGTAAAGTCTTTTAAGTAGATCTATAAATTGTTGCAAAATTATTCATACTTTTCAGTGACTGTCAATTTTATATTTTGGATCAAAACTTTCGCGACAAAAAAAACATTTAACACAAAACTGGATCAGTTAACAGATCAAGAGATTTGAATTAATTCTTCACAAGAATTAATCTCTGAAACATCCAAATATTGAAGTCTTGACTACTCAGGTCACTCGCACTCACAAAATATTGAAAATTTCATGAACAATATAGACACAAGTAATGCAATTTGAGGAGAGAGAAGATAAAGATGGGATTAGACTTTCATGGTCTTCAATACCGAGATCGAAAATACAACATCAAAGAAACGTTGTTCCACTAGCGTCACTATACACACCCTTGAATGATAAAAGCAAGGTTGAGCTTTTTGATTCCTCGTGTCTTATCACTTGTCGTACTTGCAGGTCTATTTTGAATCCTTTCGTACATGTGAATAATCAAATATGGACTTGTCAGTTTTGTAGTTATTCAAACCAACTAACAACAATCACAAACGAAGAAGGAGAAACAATCTTGCCGGTTGCATTGAATCCTCAATTTACGACAATAGAATATGAAACAGGAAGAATAAGTCAATTGCCTCCAATTTTCTTTTTCGTTGTAGATGTTTGTTTTGAAGGAGAAGATGTTGAAGTAGCTTTTTCACAGCTAAAGGAAAATTTAATTATTTCATTGAGCTTGTTGCCAGAAGATGCTCTAGTTGGATTTGTTTCATTCGGTAAGCATGTAAAACTATATGATCTAACATCTCACGATAATTTAAGTTATACGTTCAATGGAAGTAAGACCTATACTTTGGAACAAATTCAAGAGGCATTGGGGTTGTTAGGTGGTGGGCTAAATACAGCAGGCCCTCAAAAAAACCAAGGACAGAACAATATACTTAGTCACTCTGCCAGACGTTTTTTGCAGCCCGTTAATATGGTTGAATATGAATTAATCAATATTATTGAGAACTTAGTACCTAACGCTTTTTTGCATGACAATTTCAAGGAAAGACTTGACAGAGCCACAGGAAGTGCAATCAATGTTGCAACTTTGCTTTTGAAATCAATTTTTGGTGAAGGACATATTACTGGAGGTCATTTAATGGTATTTTTGTCAGGAGTTTGTACAATCGGACCGGGTAAAATTGTCGATAAGTTATTGAAAACACCTTTGAGATCACATCATGAAATTGTTAAATCACAATCATACATCAAAGCACCAATCACTTCATCCGCTTCAAATACAAAATCTGACATTGCATTGTTCAAAAGTGCTAAAAAATTTTATGGTGAGTTGACCAAAACTTTAATTTCATTAGGTTTGAGTTGTGATATATTTATTGGAAGTTATGATCAGGTTGGGTTTTTTGAAATGGAGGATCTATGTAGTAAAACCGGAGGTGTTGTGATTATGAGTGATTCTTTCAGTACTTCTATCTTCAAGCAAAGTTTTACTAAATTTTTTAAAAAACAAGATATAGAAGAGGGAAGTGAGGAATATCTTGATATGGCTTTCAATGCCAGTCTTGAAGTTAAAACTTCTTCGGATCTTAAAGTTGAAGGCTTGATTGGTAATGCAACAGCTTTACCTCTCAATAAATCAATACCATCAAATGAGAGAATGATTAGTGCTACAAAAGAAATAGGAGAGTCCAAAACAAATTGTTGGAAACTTTGTAGCGTAGACCCTCAATCAACTTATGCCATTTATTTCGAGAAATTAGACAGTTCATTATCCTCAAATTCTGCCTTCATACAATATTTATTCCATTATCAACATCCTGATGGAAAAATGAGGCTACGAGTTACAACAGTACCGATAAATGTTATACCTGATTCTGACAACGTCCAATTAGAATCAGGGTTTGATCAAGAAGCAGCATTGGTTTTGATAGCTAGGGAAGCAATGCGAAAAGTACAGACTGACTCGCATTTGAAATTCATATCTAGTGAAGCGATCATCAAACAATTAGATCAAACTTTAATAGAATTTTGCACTAGATTCGCAGTGTACAATATTGGTGTCATGGAATCCTTCAGGTTATCAATCTCATATTCCTTGTTTCCGCAATTTTTATATCATTTAAGAAGATCACCATTTATTAATGTTTTCAATAGTTCACCAGATGAAACTAGTTATGTTAGACACATATTTATGCATGAAGACTTGGCAAACTCTTTATTAATGATTCAACCTACTTTATTATCATATGATATAAATACGTGGAATTCTGATTTAGATGAGTCTGATCCAGATGGAAACACGATAAATGAGCCTGAGCCGGTATTATTGGATTCAATGAGTTTAGGTAGAAGCAAAATATTATTACTTGATACTTTTTTTCAGATTTTGATTTATCATGGCTCTCAAATTGCCGAATGGAGAAAAGCTGAATACCACGAGCAAAAAGAATACGAATATTTCAAGACTTTTTTGGAAGCTCCAAAGGCAGAAGCAATTTCGTTACTCATGAATAGATTTCCTTTACCACGATTTATAGATTGTGATGAAGGTGGGTCTCAAGCAAGGTTTTTAATGGCAAAATTAAATCCTAGCACAAGCTATGCAACCAACGTAAATCATTTTTACGGGATTGGTGATAGATCCGATGTGTTCACAGATGACATTAGTCTACAGCTGTTTATGGACCATATTCAAAGAGTAGTTACTTCCAAAAAATAATTTCAAATATCTAGCATTAAGTCATTACATTTTGTATTTTCATAAATATATTAAAAATTTTGCATCATTAAACAGTACATTCCATTACTCTTTAGCATTGCTAACGGATTGTTTCCAAAACCGACTTCGAGTAATTCTGTGTTTTGTTGATGCGTCTCCTCTTAAGTCATCTTCGATATCGGATAATCCATCTATTTCAATATTATCAACAGCTCTTAATGCTTCTTTTTTTAAAGTATAGTTTACGCTATTGTCACAAGTTAAATGTTCTTTCACTTGGCCAATTAGTTCTCCGTATTCATCAAAAAGTAATTCTGAACCTATAAGTTCGTTCCACTCAGTCTCAAATATTTTTTCATTGAACAAAGCAGAATAATCTATCAATGAGTTTTTTTTGTTTCCATTTTCAAAGTCGCCATTAAAGCTAGGCTCATTAACACCTAAATTATTGGAAATTTTAATCAATGGATGCTCTTGAATTAAGTCTGTCATTTGTAATTTCGCAGATGGCTTTAATATGTTTGCTTTTGATCTTGGTGGTCTCTTATGTCTTGATTTAGCTGCACCTTCATCATCGTCTACTTTCTTTATCACATTAGGTAGATCAAGGGTAATGTAAAAAGTCTAAAAAACAAAGCGTATATTGTTAGTACAAAACAAAACATTCTATAAGAAAAAATTTCAGACTCAGTAGATATACCTCGTCACTCTATAGTTGTTCTATGAGTCGAAATACATTATGCATTACGTACCTCGTATTCATCATCTTTTACATCCGTAACATTTCCTGTTGCAAAATTTGTTATTGGTTTTTCATTATATGAGCTTGATTCCGAATTTTCAACATTTTCTGCTTCCTTTGCAACTTCTTCTTTCTTTCTTCTCGCTATATCCTCGGCTGATCCTGCTTCTACACCAATTGTAAAATCCCAATTCATTTCTTCTCCCTTTGTCAAAAATTCGCAATTACCATTCATTGTCAATTTCCAACTGATATTATCTTTCATACCAACACGAGCATATTTTGAAAGTGAACAAGCACCAGCTCTTAACATATCTTTATCCTCATTAACAGGTGTTGTTACCGATTCTAACTTTAATAAAGCGCTTCCTAAGGCAATTTTCGTAGCAGCATGAGTTATTAATAATATGTTTTCAATTTCAGGGTAGTGCTCTTCAAAAAAGGGGATAAATTTGTTCCAGAATAATTCCGCTCTTTGTAATATTTCTTCGTTTGTTTCACCTTCAACATTTGGAATCACCCCTAACCTATCTCTTGGCCATTGTTCTTCATTCACCAAAACGTCAGGAAAAAACCTTATCAAATCCACATAATTAGCAGGTTTTGGAACAATCTTTCTATCTTTTTTGAACCATTCTCCAATACCTCTTTCCAACCCAATCTTTAAATTCAATAATTGTGCAATCGGTTGAGCTGTTTCAACGCATCTATAAAATGGTGAAGTTAATATGAATTGAGGTTTATCATTCGTTGGTAATGAGGTTAAATACGCTGCTAATTGTTTCGCTTGTTCTACTCCATGTGGTGCTAATGGTGGATCTGAGTTTATACCAGTAGGATTTGGAGGATGCGGTGGAGGTAACCAATTTGATCTATAGCCATGTCTCGCTATGTATATCTCCTTGATTGTCATTGTAGCTGAATCTAAAGGACGTCAGTTTTGGATGATTCGGTGGTAATGAGTATGTATAATAAGGATATAAAATAATAAAACTGCATTATTTTTTTGTTTATTGTGTTACTTAGATTATTTTTAGATATTGTGGTAGAGATCTTAGATAGGTAGAGACAACAATCAGGGCCTGGATTTGAAAGTTTGAAAACGTAATGTAGCTGGGCATATCTCCTCTTCTTTGTGGTAGATTTAACCGCTAGGTGTATCATTCAGCAAATGGTGTAGTTTTTATATTGGTGTTAGCCCTACCTTTCAATTGCTGGAATGTTAATGTAAAGTATATACTGTATAGTTTTTCTTTTCAAATTGCGTACAAAAATCTGGACTAATTTGAAGTACTCAACTAGATACATTTTTACTCAATCATGTATCTACTCAATTCCAAATCGACCTTTCGCAGATAAACTACTTTCAAAGAAATGGTTAGCCTTTATTACTATACACTTTTAATTCTTCATTATTTTCTATGCATTAGATCATTAACTAAAATCGTAATATTTTCCAGCATAAGCTTCTCACTGCTCATTAATATTTGTCAATAACTGAGCAAGACATCTCTTAGTAGCTACATCATCCAGTAAAACCGCAGAAAAAGTACCATCTCGTAGTGTTTCGGGTAAGATATTTGATAAAGCTTTTCTTGCTTCTAAGTTATCACTCAATCTCATATAACATCTTACAACATGTTTTAATAATCTTCCAGAGCTATTTGATGAGGTTGGTTGTTGCTGTTGGGGTATTTGTTGTTGACTAGATTGCTTTATCCCTACATTTAATTGATCAATCATCTTTGATAAAACAGAGGCGACTGTATGAAACCTTTCAAAAGTTGTACATACATAATTCAATCCTTGATCATCAAGTAAGATTTTTTGCAATATAAATATAGCAACTGTCTTGGACAATTCTGAGGATATTTCCATGATATTGAGACATAATGGAACAATTTCTGTAGTTAAAAGAAAATTTATAACCTCAGGAGTGTCATTTTTTACCAATGCACCTATGACTCCTAGACTTGTGAGTCTAAGGTATTCGAATGATCTTTGTCTTGCATTTGTTGATAAAAATGGATATAAGTACAATGGTAAATTAGCATTCAAAAATAGACCTCTAGTTTGAACATTTGATGCAACACACTGTAATAAAGCTAATGCGTTACAGACTCTATTCGAAGTTGAAGCACTCAAATTGGGTGGTTCCAAGTATGGGTAAACACTTATGATTTCTTCTAGTAAAACTGTTATTACACCAAATGAATTCCAAAGTACCAATGCTAAATCGTCATACTGTTCTCTTTTTTTACCTAATTCTAATAAGGCTTTCTCCCTGTTCGTCCCTGAAACTAACTCTGTTATCCATTGGTATATTTGCTCATCGTTTAACGCTTTACTATCTGAGATTTTGAATTGGTCTTGATATAAATGTGGTTGTTGTAACATTTCTTGAGGTTGTTGTGGTTGCTGTGGTTGCTGAGGTTGCTGAGGTTGCTGAGGTTGTGTGGCGAACATTGTAGATGAAGGAATTGGGGCTATCTTATATTAATATCCATAAGCTCTAATAACTCGAGAAATTAAAATTCATAATATAATTATTCCTGACTTTTTCATTTACATCGCGATTTGCACTGGTATATTGATGGAATCAATAAGAATTAATAACACACTAATCAATGCTTCATCTAGTTAGTGAAATACGTAGTTATACTTTAAATCAATTAGACCTTCTAGAGAATGATAGTGTCTTTGAAGTTTTTAATACAGAGATAGCTTGGGAATTGGGTCAATATGGAAGAAAAAGATGTATTAAAGAATTTCCAAGAAGAAATATAGTAGTAGATATTGCATTGGTAGGAGGTCATACGCTATTCCATACGGCCATTGGAAATGATACAAATTATGACAATGATCAATGGATTAAAAGAAAATCAAACACCGTGTTCAGATTTGGTAGATCTAGTTTCTACATGGGTCAGAAATTAAGGATTAAAAACATGTCTATCGAAGAAGCTTTGTTTGTTTCCCCGAATGAATTTGCGACACATGGAGGAAGTATTCCAATAAAAGTTGCAAGTTGTTCGAGTCTCATTGGAGCTTTCACAATATCAGGTTTGGCCCAGGAAGAAGATCATTTGTTAGCGTTAGATATAGTGCAAACCTTTCTTAAGTCCAAAGTAATATGAAAATTCTGACTGTGTAAGTAAATTGTCTATTGAAATAATACGTTCTTATTCACCCGTCCTGTTTTCTCCTTCCCGTCAAATAGTAAGTATTAGCCTAATGAAAAGGTGCTGTCGGTGAAAAAAAATTTTAATATATCAAACTGTCGTGGTGATTTTTTCGATCAAAAATTTTTTTTAAGTTTAGAGTAACTATAGGATAACGTTTGAAAGATCATGTCGATGTTTCTAAGATCAGCTTGGCTTCTGGTCATACCGACTCCACTAAATGCCCTTATACAAATACGTACAGCCACCAAAAGAGTATCGGGCTCTAAAACGAGTAATAAGGATTCAGCAGGTAGAAGACTTGGTCCAAAAGTAAATGAAGGTCATTTTGTTAAGCCAGGTCAGATTATAATGAGACAAAGAGGTACTAGGATTCACCCTGGGGATAATGTCAAAATTGGTGTGGATCATACAATTTATGCGATTGAACCAGGATATATTAGATTTTACTATGATCCTTTCCATCCCACGAGAAAATATGTTGGAGTATCATTAAAGAAAGATATGAAACTACCAAAAGATCATTTTGAACCCCGATTGAGACGATTTGGGTATAAACAAATCTTAAATAAAAAGAAAGCAAGTGAAGAAGAAGAATCAATGTCACGAAAAGAATTACAATCACAGCCATTTTTGAAAAAACAAGAAAGAAGAAATTTGCTTCATCGTAGCCGAAGTATGAACACTTATAATGAAAAAATTGCTGATTTTAAATTGGAAACAGATCCAAATTTGACATCGGAAAGATTATTTGAAATATCACAGTTAGTCTCTAATTATGGTTTAACGAAAGCTAGAGAACAAGTTACATATAATAAACTTTACGATTTCAGACTTCAATATAGACTTGGCAAACTTTCTAAAGAGCAATTTGATTCAGCTAAATTAGAGTATAGGAAACTTGCTGACGAGGTTGATTCTAAGATCGGAGTGTGTCCTCAAGGTAAATTGTTCAATGTTGAAACATTACCATCAAAGATACAACTAACCGAACAATTAAAGGAATTGTTTCAATCACAAGCAATCACCAAAGAATACAGAATAAAAGCGAATGAAATTATACAGACTCCTGGAGTTTTTAATAGAGCAGAGCAGGAGAAATTAACGAAACAATATATTCCTAATATTTTACCATTGAACGTACCAGGATCAGTCGTGACGAACATTGATACGAAAAATGTACCCACAAATTTGAAGATTCAAAAAATATTTGATGAAGCAACTCGAAAAGTTTCAATAATCGGACGCCCTAATGCGGTTTTCAGTTGAAGACTATCTTACATTCCTATTTTATGTTAAATAGCTAAGAATACTGTAAATATATACTTTCTACCTTGACTCTTACATTTTAACTTGAATGAGAAACCTGTGTGTTTTTTTTCGAGCCCTCGTTGGATGCATTGACTGACATCAATACTCTTATTCCACAGAAGCTGGAACAACTTACTGTAAATAGCTATATCACAGAACAATAAATATATATGTCGTGTGGACTGCCAAGTAATCTAAACTACAGACTTTGTGATGAAGTTCTTTCAAGCTAAACTTGTTGTTCATTCAATTTTCACTTTATAAAAGTTAACTACATTTTCAACTAAATCTGGATCTTTACACAAATTCCATAGATGCAGATGTCTCAGATTCCTTAATAAGCTATATGAAGATATTTACTAACTTCCTCCGGTATTCTTCAATCGGATAGAAACTGTTCGCCACTTTTTATATTATGATAACTTTCCTGATTATTTGTTTCTTGGAAAATCTAACCATTCTGTGTCCAATCTCATTACCTTCAAAATCAATGATTCTCTTGATATTCTACATTACTTAATTAGTTTGTTAAGCTTCTTGTTTGGTATGCTTCTTTTTTGATATGCCTATTTTTGCTTCTTTTTTGATATGGCTATTTTTTGATATGGCTATTTTTTGATATGGCTATTTTTTGATATGCTTCTTGTTTGATATGCTATTTCTGCTTCTTTTTTGATATGCTTCATTTTTGATATGCTTCTTGTTTGATATGCCTATTTTTTGATATGCCTATTTTTTGATATGCCTATTTTTTGATATGGCTATTTTTTGATATGCTTCTTGTTTGATATGCTATTTCTGCTTCTTTTTTGATATGCTTCTTGTTTGTTATGCTTCTTTTTTGTTATGCCGATTGTTTGTTATGCTTCTTGTTTGTTATGCCTATTGTTTATGCTTTTTTTTGATTATGGTACTCATAGTTTTATGTTGTTAAAGTATGCTATTATTATGCTAAAGCTACGTTGAATTGATACGCAAAAACCAAGGAATTTTATATGCAAAAAATGCGTTGCTCATAATGCACAAGTTCAACCTTTACCCTCACACTCACTAAGAATCAGAGCCGATTTGCAGGTATACTGACAAAGCAATCACGTAGGCGCTTGTATCTATTATTGATAATTTTAGATGCTGCTGAAATTGCTCGTTATATATGAATTATTTCAAAAATCTTGACATGGTGTTACTTAAACAAGACTGATCTTCGAGTTAATTCTTCCACTAGGTTTGTTGATCCAAATGCTTAGGAATGCGTTAGGAATCTTACATTCAATTCTTCATATAATATAACCTGAACATATGTCGGTAAAAAGAAAAAACAGTCAATGAAAAAATATGAAACGAAAGATAGGACACGCAAATTTTTATAAAACAAAAACACTTTTCAACAAGTTAAAAGACAAATCAGTATTAGCTGACTTATTTTTAAAAGTATAGGCCTCAATTACATCAACGACTAAGTTATTCATTACATCCTACTCAATTTGAACTTTTAGATCATCATTCACGCTTTATTTTATCAGATCATCTACATTTACTTACATCAACTATGCCAATTGACTGGTCATTTGATAATATAGAATCTAACCCGATATATTTCAACTACAAAAGAATATCGAATACATATCAGAAGTTAATTGATGAACTGGTGCCGTATACAGCATACAGGTGGTATGGATTTGGTGCATTGATAGTAATATTTTTACTTCGAATTTTCTTATCGCAAGGCTGGTATATAATTTGCTACGCTTTAGGGATTTACTTGTTAAACTTATTTTTGGCCTTCCTTACTCCCAAATTTGATCCCTCGTTAGAACAAGAAATGAAAAATGAATCAATCGAAGAAGGTAATGTGCCTGAAGATATAAATACAAATGAAGCTTCAAGTAATGAAAACGATGAAGAATTTAGACCATTCATAAGACGATTACCCGAATTCAAATTTTGGTATAATGCGACAAGAGCCACTGCCTTGAGTACAGTTTTAACATTCTTCACAATCTTTGACATACCAGTGTTCTGGCCAATTTTATTAATGTACTTCATCATTTTATTCACGTTGACTATGAGGAAACAAATACAACACATGATAAAGTACAAGTATTTACCATTTGATTTAGGCAAGACTAAATATAGAAAATAAATTTGTATTTAGCTTCATGAAATTTAAAATTGATCCTAAATTTACCCACATTATCTACAATGTACGTGTTAATTTTTCATATCTTCTTACCTCTTAATAGCTCAAGGAATGCAGTCTTCTCAACTCTAAGATGCAGAACTAAAATCTAAAATTCAAAAACCACATCGAGCGACTCCAACCAAAATCTCACCAATTTTTAAACTTTCCGCCCGTGATCATACAATTTAAAATATTACCCCTAAAAAGATAATTATCGAGAGAATTACTCGAAAGAAAAAATCGGAATTCTCGCGTTGAATAATTGTTCAATTACTCAAGAATATCTTATCAGCCTATTTCATCATACACCCTCATCAATTAAGACAACAATAGGTCCAAAGAACTGACAAATTCAGATATGAGCCGTGCTGAGGTAGATTTACAAAGTAGTGTTAAAAAGGCTTGCAATAGTGATGAAGTTCCTCCAAAAAGAAAACATGTCAGGGCTTGTATAGTTTATACCTGGGATCATAAGAATTCTAGAGCATTTTGGAACGCCGTCAAAGTGCAACCACTTCAAAGTAATGAGATTCAATTGTTCAAGGCATTGATAATGATTCATAAAGTTTTACAAGAAGGTCACCCAAATACACTCAAAGATGCCTATAGAAACAGAGACTTTATTTCATCATTAGCGACTGTGTTTCCAACACATGGACTGGCTTATGGCAGACTAATCAATCAATATGATAGATATTTATTACAAAAATTAGACTTTCATCGCAATAACCCTGGTTTTAATGGTACTTTTGAATATGAAGAATATCTATCTTTAAGAGCAGTTAATGATCCTAATGAAGGCTACGAATCGTTATTACAGTTAATGGACTTACAAGACCTGATTAATGACTTGCAAAAGCTCATATTTGCCACTGTTCACAGAAGTCATAGCAATTTGTGTAAGGTCAGTGCATTAGTTCCTTTAATTTCAGAATCTTATGGAATTTACAAGTTTTGTATTTCAATGCTCAGGGCCATGTATCAACAATTAGGGGCTGATGACGCTTTACAAGGTTTATTTGATAGGTTTGAGTCGCAACATTTTATGTTAAGAGATTTTTATACTGATTGTCAATCCATCAAATTTTTAACAAGTTTAATCACTATTCCAAGGCTTCCAAATAATGCACCAGACTTACAGGTTACTGATGAGGGTGAAAGATTACCTCCAAGACCAAGAGAATCAAATGAAACTACCCCTCAACTATCTTCACAACCAACATCAAACATTGATACATCATCTGTGGCTCCATCTATTGAACAGATTAACACACAACAAACTGGCTACCTTTTTCAACAACAAAGAGAGCAGGAAAGGATACAAAATAAACTTGAGCTTCAACGTCAACAGCAATTGCAACAACAACAAGAACAGCAACTTAGGTTTGAACAACAACAAAAAGATCAAGAAAGAAAATTCCTTGAAGAGCAACAAGCACTTCAAATGCAACAAACTCAACATCAACAAGGTAGAGTTGCAGAGCTCGAGCACGACTTACTTTTATTCAAGAACCAGTACGACAATGATCAAAATTTATTACAACAATATGATTCAAGAGTCAAATCTTTGGAAAACGAAATGGCAGCATTCAACAACACTGCGTTACAACAAATTTCTTCAAAAGATGATCAAATTAAAAATTTGGAAGAGCAAATCGCAAATTGGACAAAAAAATACGAATCACTTGCAAAATTGTATTCACAATTACGCCAGGAACATTTGAATTTATTAGCTAAATTTAAAAAGATTCAACAAAAGATAAGTAGTGCTCAAGAGTCAATAATGAAGAAAGAAAAACTTGAGAAGGATTTGAAAGCCAAGAATGTTGAATTAGCTGACTTGATTAGGGAAAGAGATAGAGCCAGACTTGATTTAGACCGTGTGAAAGCTGGAAAAGATCAAGAAATAGAAAAATTAGAAATGGAAGTGAGAGAGTTGAATTTATCGGCCAAAGAATCAGGAAAACTTCAAAATTTAAATTTAAGCTCAATTATGTCCAAGCATGAAAAAGAATTGAATAATTTAAAAAATCAATTGGATGAAAGAAATGCTAAAGCAAATGCCTTAGGTGATGCAGAATCATTAAAGTTGAAGTTGAAAGATAAAGAAACCGAATTAGAAATTGCAAACCAATCACTTGACGCAGCTTATGATGAATTAAGTCGATTCAAACAAGATCAAGATGAGATTGTAAATGCTGAGATAGATCATATTATCATGACTCATCTAGCTAAATTCAAAAACTTGATAGATTTGTTTTTAGATAACAACATTCTCCGTATTAATGACTTTAAACATGAATTCACATTGACAAGCCAACTGGTTGTTTCCAATTCCTCCCCAGAGTATTTATTGTCAGTTATAGAACTTTGCTCAGACACTGCAACTGATTTTGCGTCAACGTTCAATGGATATATAGCGGAGGATAATAATCAAGAAGAAGCCACTTTTTCAGAAATTATATTAAATTGTTCTTCTTTAACATCATATATTAATGACTTGGCTATTAGTGCTAAAAGTATTGCTCAAAGTTCATCAAAAGTTCAAGAAGATTTAATCATAAAATTAGTAGCTGATGTTTTTAAGAACGTAGAAAGTTACTATGAAGGATTGAAATCTGAAAACTTGAATAAAATGGGAGACACGGATGATAAAATCGATCTGATTATTGACTTAAATCTTGAATTGCAAGGGTCCTTAAAGGACTTATCAACAGAAATTGACTCAATAAAAGGTTCAAATGGTATTAAATTTAGTGGAGATTTGGGAAGTTTTGTTGATAATGAAATGCAACAAACTGTGGATGCTGTTACTTCAGCCTCTAAATTTTTGAGTGACTTGTTAAAAAATCCAAATATATATGGAGGCAATATTGAAATACATGAAACTCTTTTATCATGTGCAAAATTAATCACGGATGCTGTTGGTCGTTTGATCCATGCTTCCGTCGAATCTCAACGTGAAATTGTTGAAAAAGGAAAAGGTTCACAATCCAAAACAGATTTTTATAAGAAAAACAGTCGTTGGACTGAAGGTCTTATTAGTGCCTCAAAAGCTGTTGCTGGATCCACCAATATACTTATTCAAACTTCCGATGGTGTATTAAAAGGTAAAAATTCACACGAAGAATTAATAGTAGCATCAAATGAAGTTGCTGCATCTACTGCTCAATTAGTTGCTGCATCAAGAGTGAAAGCGAATTTCATGTCAAAATCTCAAGATAACCTAGAAACCGCATCATCAGAAGTTACAAGAGCTTGTAAGAGTTTGGTTAATAAAGTGCAAAGCTTGTTGAGTAAGGATGAACAATACAATAATGATATTGATTTGAGTAAGTTGACACCCTATGAAGGTAAAACACTCGAAATGGAGCAACAAGTGGAAATTTTGAAACTTGAAAATAAATTAAATGTCGCTAGAAAAAGGTTGGGTGAGATTAGAAAACATGGATATATGGACGATCATAGTGATGCAGAATGAAATATTTTTTAGATGTATAGAATGATGAGTACTTAACTCAAAATCAAAGCTTATTTCAACATGAAATGAACTGACTCTCAGTCACGCTTCAACGTAATAGTAACTCTCACAGAGGATAATTTTGATCGAATTTATTCGAAATGAGTTCGACTTTCATGAGCCAGATATAACTTATTATTCTTTAATTTGTACCTTGTTTTTTCAATTTATTGGTGTATCACCATAAATTCTTTATCTAAATATTATGCTAAATACATTTTTAAATAGTGCACAAACTAAAAGGATGTTTAGATATTTGGAAAGTATAATAAATAGTCTATCCGATCTTATAGGTGGAAAAAAACTTGACGAGGTTATACTTTCAAGTTGTAAAGCATTTAAGTCTAAGTAGTAGGAGTGTTTGAAAATTAGCCGCACAAAAATATTCAAGATCGCTGCACTAGAACTAATTAATATTAGTAAAAACTGCCCTTAACTTGTTCAATAAATCCACATTACTCATACAAATATCATTTAAAAAATTGTGAGTAATAAGACACAACTATTTTCACAATGTTTTATGAGTTTAAGAAAATCTTGATTTGCTTAACTATGAGCGTACGCCAGCTGAAATTAAGTTGCACAAAAATATTCATGAGCGTACGCTAGCTGAAATGTAATGGTGGACCGTTTTAATTTATCCGGTACTACCAACAAAACAACTACTTCACTAGAGAAAAAAAGGCGTATACTGCTATACCGTTAGATTTTGTTATTTTACCATCAACTTAGTTTTGGGACTAGAAAAAATCAACTAAACTTGTTCAAACAAATTGTGTTCGATCTTTTCCTTAACTATGGTGATTCACTGGATGTTGCCCATAGTTAAGAGTACAAATTTTTAAGGTAGGGGTGTTTGCCACATTCACTAAGATTTGTAGAAAAATACAAGTGATTCAGGCCCTGCAAACTGAACTGACTGTGCATGAATAATGATACTTGTTGGTCATCCAAATGAGAACACAACTGGTTGTCGGCATATACCAACATAGATGATAGAAGATTTTTTTATTTTTTTTTTTTAATTAAAGCTAGGTTGGTGGCGGCTCAAGGTAACGAATTATTGGAACTGATATAGTAAAACTTTTTCATCGGTAATCAGATCCAAGATAAAATTGCCTAAGTTACTGGTAATATTTGTCAAATGGATGTATCAATATCTTAAGGTACTTTAAATCAAGAAAGATATATAGTAGCTGCACCAAGATTATATATTGAAGGCAAAATATATAAGTCAGTGATGAATGGATTTCAGCAAGTTTCAAATGATTGGATTTGGGCTAATAATCGACGGTTCATTGAAGATGGACAATTGGGTTAGTAGGAAAGCTAACGTTATTAGTAGAAGGTAGTACATATCATGGCTTACGTTTTGTTGATGATCTACTAATAACTGGCAATGACGAGCACGAGATAAATGAGGTGAACCTGATACTTAAAATAAATTTTGCTATGAGTTTTAGATATGAATACCAAGAAAAACTTTGAAAGAATTTCAATTGCACTGTCAAATTATATTAACAGAGTATTGGATGAGCATGTCAAATTCAAACTTTGCTTGCAATTTTTATAACGAGTTGGTTCGGAAAGGTGAACGAGATTCTTGATTACTGTTTCGGTGAAGTATACAGAAGTATAGTAGGAATTACTCTGGTTGAGTCTAGTATGAGTCGACCGGAAATTGAGTTTGAAGGTACTTTGTTATAAGAAATTTTCGTGAAAAGTGAGACATTAAAAGCTGAACAAATTCTCAGATATTTGGGGGAGCTAAGCATATGGATAAAACTATAATCAATGGAGTGTATTTGAATTTCTGCGCTGAATGGGGATTTACTTTAAGTGATAAAAATCAATCAGTGGTCACCTAGTGAAAAAGAATGGAACTATTAGCGGGTAAAATAAGAAACAAATTGTTGCTTCATTTTTAATTTGGCAATGGCTGAAGCTGTGAAATAAGAAACTTGTTTTCAATATCGCTTGGTCAAACGAAAATTGGTTTAAGACATTCTCGCATCATACATGCAAATAATCAATCAAACGTTACTTTTGTTAACAATCTAATGGCACATCAAGAACAAAACGATATACAAAACCATATCTTGAACGAAATGATAGTTCAAGGATAATCAGACCAAGTTGAAGTTAGCTGAAACACTCGACAAATGACATGATCTTGGGAACAATCAAAGTTTGGTGGGCTTGATTAGTTTATATAAAAAGTGGAACAGTTGGTATTGTATATATCATATAGAATATACTCTCACTCGGTAACACGTATTCAATAAAGCACTCGTAATTATCCATTCATCAACTAAATTTTGATACGAAATTGTCCTCTGGTTATAAATTCCCTAACTTTTGGAGCTGGAGAACCATCAATACCTAGATATATTTAAAGATACTTAAGCGGCAAACTTCTTTGCATATTAAGACCAAATTACATGCAGAATAATGAAGAATTTGCACAGACTAGAGCCATTGATTGTAACGGAGAAACAAATTGATAAATGAAGACATCGGCAATAGTATAGTAATGGAATCTTACGAGAATTCTCAACACCTTACTCGCAAATCCAAATGCAAACGTGAAAACACCAAATCCTTGACTGCAAAAAATAATATTGATGTCCAATCTGAAAACAGCGAAATTCTAATTAGAAAGACCCCAAAAGGTACCAACGGTAAATTGTACCTAAGGCAACTCGTTCCGCACAGTATGGAATATGCTAATCGATAAAAGTAATCAGTAGGAACCAGTGAGTGTGGCTTAAGATAATGGAAAACTAGATAAAACACTCAAGCAAAGACGTACAATCGGCTTCGTCAGCACATATGGCTTGCGATCTTAAAGATGAATCAAAAACAGATCAACGATGGGGAAAACCTGGATTTAAACCGATATTGGTCCAAAACAATAGAAGAAGTGGAAGATAGTTGGTTTCACGTAAAATAACCCAAAAAACAAAAGATAGCTATTCCAGATGCAATCGAAATTAACTGCCGCAATGAACCTACAAATTGATCCAACATAAGCATGGTAAATTTTTTGATACACCATGGCATTCAGAGAAAGAGATTTTCCAAACAAACATTATACATCCAAGTCCGTCGTATTATACCAACCAAATATTAAAAAATCTTTGCAGAATGTTTACTGAGCAAAATCCGACTTCTGAGGTATGCATAATCAGTTGAGAATTTAATTCCAATAAAGTTCGGTAAGGAATACGCAAAATTTTATCAAAATACAAGGGGACATTAAGCTTCATTTGGGCTTGCCTTCAAGTAATCGATTCATAATTCAAATAAATTCACCGAAACCACTCCATAACGAAATTTTTCCCACGGAACTGAAAAAATCGTGCATGTTTAAGCAAAGCTACAGTTACTAATACAAAAACGTACTTTCCTCGAATTATGTTAAGCCGTGCATTTGTATATTTAGTTTGCCTAAGTGGCGAATTATTTCAGTTGTTATTTTAAATTGCAAATGTAACCCCAATTGGCGAGAATAATATCACTCGGTACAGGGTTAATATGATTTATCTTGCCCAAAAGCACAGCATGACCAATTTAAATCCACTTTTACTCCAATGCCCAAAAGTTCCTGGTGTATAAGGTTCTGATTTGCAAGTTTACTCCCTGAGAATTAACAACAAATATTGATAATTAGATAGTATATTGGGAGTTATTTTGAAATTTAAATAGCAAGGGATATGGTAATTACACGTTACAAACATCAAGTAAAACTATGCACCGACATGGATTGAGCGCAGTCGAGAAGCACGGTTACGTCGGATTTAATTGACAGTTCATACGATAGTTAGATTTTTGTATATTTGTGTGTGTCTCCTTCACAGCGGGCCCTACCTTGATACCAAACGATAGAGCAGCGGGAGTTCCGACGATTGATATTCATAGTTGGAAAACGATATTCAACGTATGATTTCACTACAACGTATGTGATTCAAGTGTGCAACGAATTCTTAGGTGTTTGTGCCCTAAGTTTTACGTGAAGTAGTTATCTGGCCCAACATTTGATTCACTGATGTGCTTGACTACGTTCTTTGCAATTGTTTAGCGGAATTTAGCTTGAAATAATCGATGTAAATTTTTTCAGAGCAAGATCTATACTCGACATACTTCAAAATCCGTTGTCCGAGGTTTTTGGATATGTTTGACGCAAGTCTAGTTACTTTGGCCGTTATTGGTTTTCGATGTCGTAATATATACAAGCTACAGTCCAAGTGGTACATGATTAGTGAATTACTAGGCTAATATAACTAAGTAAACCCCTTTTAACCTTTTTCGACGTTTAAGGTTAATTTTCATGTGTTAAGACTTGTCTTTCAAAGTGCCGAGTCCTCAATTCAATACAACGTTCGATGTTCATTTGTACAGATTAATTTTTTAGCCAAAATGTCGAGTGATTCGGTTTTTCAGTTAGAATTGAATTTATTATCCTGGCACGTGGGCGTTTGTGATGCTTAGTGAGCCAGACTTCATTTTTTTGCTATTTCGGCATTTGTTCCTTAGACAAACATGATTTATTTGATGCTGGTTAAAATTCCCTTAGTTTCTTTGGTATGGTACATTGCATTTTTTTGTTACGCCTAAATTGTTTGATATGCTGGATTTTATTTCTTTGATATGCTGTAATTTACTATTTTGATATGCTGTAATTTTTTATTTTGATATGTTGGATTAGTTAGTTTGATATGCCAGATTTTGTTAGTTTGATATGCTGAGTTTTATTTTTTTGATACGCTGGTGTTCGTTATTTGATATGCTCGGTATACTATTTTGTTATGCTACATTTATGTTGAGCGTGAATTTGTTATGCTCTATCTTCGTTGTGTTTGATTTTCGAGCTTGTTACTCTGATTTGGAGAGTTTGTTGAGCGAGGTTTGGTTTAGCATAGTCCCTACTAGTTTATAAGCTTTGGACCATGCGTGGAGTAATCTTTCGAGGCGAGGCTGTGAAACTCCGTCGAGCTGGGGATAGAGCATTGTAATTATTGCTCTTCAACGAGGAATTCCTAGTAAGTGCAATAAAAGACTTACTGCAAGGTTTAGGCTCACTATAGAGTTACATGCTCGAGAAGTTAATTCCATGTAGGGACGGTTGTTTAAAGGTTTTCGTTATGTCCCAAAGGATTTCGTTATGCGATAGTTGGATTTTTTGTTATGCAAAAATTCGATTTTTTTGTTATGCAACACAGGATTTTTGTTATGCGAAACATGTAGCATATCAAATTATCTGACACATCCGTACCTCAGAAACATATAGCATATCAAATTAGTAGAAACATCCGTACCTATGAAATATGTAGTATCAAATTATCTGAAAGAGAACATTTGCTATGAGTTAACAGATGTTTAGATTTTAATGAGTATTTATTAAGAATTAGTGTGGAAGGTCCGAAACCAGTTATTTGGGTTTTTGCATGAAGCCAGATTTCAGAAAGATTAGTTGTTGATTTGATATGCTTTGATTAAAATTCGTAAGTAAACAAACTCAAATGTATGTAAATTTGAGTCTCTGAAGTGACATATTTAAGATACAGTGGCAGTAATGAAATCCAACCTTCTTACGTGATCAGATTCGGTGATACTGTGAAATGCAAACAAACCCTAGCAGTATTAGGTTTAGATTTGTAGTTTCTGACAAATGATTTTCTTATCCTACGATAAGGCAGCCCAATGGGGATTTATCGTATGTGGCTCAAATCCTCTGCATCCCTTGGCTCTATGATCCTATTGCCTCGATTCGAGTAAAATGATACGATTGATGGAATGTGCCAGTTGTGACCAAGAATATTCAAATTAAAATCTCCTCGGTATCAAGCTTGCTCACTCTTCTCTGTTTTCGAACAACAGTAATAGAGTACAATTACACCCAAAACTACAATGTCAGCACTTCGCTGTGAAAATTTGTTTCCCGTATCCTCCTATACTGGACTTCTGCTTGCCTCTGCTTCTATTAATTTCTCTCAAATAATCAAGTTTGTTACTAATAAGGGGCGAGGGTTCTATTTTAAAGTAAGGTAATTTTGCATAATTAACTTGAAAAACCTATACAAATATTTACATTTCCCAATTCGTCTTAAGTAAACCCTATACCGACCTTAAAATTCATATATTTGGGAGTCATTTTTCGCCAAGTTCCATCAATTCTGATATCAACATTTTCATAGTGTGCATATGATATTGAGTTTCATTCTCTGATTTCATCAACGCTGAATATTGCATGCTTCGAATTTTCCCAAAACATTCCATCATAACACATGTTATTTTGGGATTTTCCGTGAAAAACTTAATTTCCTCATTAACTAAGTGTCCCAAATTTGGACTTACATTTTTCGATTTCAAGCTATTGTAATTCCTTTCATTTAAAAAGGGATTGATGATATTAATATAAAACGAGTACAAAGATAACTCATCAAATTTTGGGAAACTAAAGTCTATTTGATTGTTATCATCAAAATGATGGCTCTGTAAATAAATCTCAAGTGGCGATAGAATTTGAAGTATTTGGAATCGAATTTTTGTGTCATAGTATATCCACAATCTTGCCAACAAAGTCCACCTTTGAGTTAGTTCTTGCCCAGACTTGTTTTCTAAATTTTTATGCAGTAATTCCAAATTCATCAACTTTGACATGTCATCCTTCATGTACCTCATTCCTTGATTTAACATTAATAATAACTCTTGCACCACGTCTTCAGTTTTATAAACCAGAAACTCACTAGGAGGATTGTCGGTTTCCTTAATTTGTTGACTCATTCTGTGGTGTTTCACACTGAACTTGTTACTCTTGCCTCGCACTTTGTTTATTTTTGGATTTTCATTTTTTTCAGGTTCTCCAGAATTGGTTAAGTTTTTGAAATGCTCTTTAATCCCTACACTGAAATCTTCCAATGCAAATCCAGTACTGGGATATTGTAATCCTTGATGAAACAATCCCTGTTTTGAGGGTAGAAACTGAACTTTCAATAACTGCATCAATTGCTTTTGAGCCTTTCCAATTTCCTTATCGGTCAATTTATTATCCATATCAGTAACTATACCCAATCCTAAGTCTGATGGAACATGTTTGTTGAGCTTATGCTGTATGTACAGGTCAGCTGGTGTTGACAATTTTTTGTGAATATCCAACAAAGATCTATGTTCCGCTACTCCATCATACTCTTCAGTAGTGTAGTTTGGGTTGGTAAATTTGAATAGCTTAGCTTGTTGAGAATTGCTAATGCTAGAGTTTGAGTTGTTTGAAGATAGGCATAAGCCAGTTTTCAGTTGATTCGTATGAAATTGATCGCCACTTTGTTTACGATCCAATTTATTAGAACTTGGGTTAACATATGATTTATGAAATAAATTCAGAAAGCTAGATACAGGTGAACTAATGGAGGTTTTTCTGGGTTTGATATTTTCTGGATTATGTAAGCTTGCATTCACAAATTCAGATTTTGGATTTATAGTAGGTGTATGCTTTTTTATAGAATGTTTCATTGAACGATGTTTTTTCCAATCTTGAGAGGACCCATTGACCATTGAATTCGAATCATGAGACTCTAGTTCAAATTCGTTCAGTTCCAAGTGATTAGTATCAGATATATTGGTCAGGGATTTTTTTCTGGAAAACAATTTGGATAGTGGTTTTGATTTTATTGTTGAAGAACTGTTATTTGATACTTGTGAACTTGTAGTATTAGTTTTATTCAATGCATTTATGTCAACATGATTAATTGGATTTGATTGGAAGACAACGGGATTTAATACGATGGAATTTTCCTCCATTTTTCTATCATTATCAGCTAATGATGAAGATGATGTTCGGTGCTTTTTATTGTGAGATTCGCTGTTGGCATTTTTATCATCATCTAATTCATTCATTCGAATGGAGAATTAAATAGAAAAATTTTGGAAGCATGTACCCAATTCACTTGATGACAGATCAGATGATATTGTTGTAATTGTCACTTAACGTTGATTTTGAAATAAACTATGGAGCTGAATTTACGAATTTCCGAAATTTTTTTTTTGAACTTCTAATCTGAATATGATTGAGAAAGAAAGAACAATTACTCTTGGTGAACCATGAGCCCAAGACCCAACAGAAATAATTTGCTAGTTACGGAAACCAATACTGAGCAAGATCAGTTCCTTAAAGACTGAGTTATGCGTTTGGTCAAATTGGATTTGATTGAAACGAAAAATGAATTATATGCCAACCCAGAAGCATTAGTCATGTATTAGATAAAATCAAGTTAACTATAAGGCGGGTTGAATGTTATAGCTTCTGAATTGAAGCCTATTTTTTTATTAATGTTGATTCTCATCATCTTGGAAGTTTTGCTTTAATTTGTGTCATACTAGTCATCGAATATATTCACCATTTAATACTGCTTTAAAAGAAACGTCATAAAATTTAATACAGATGGGGACCAAATATGGTTAATTTGAAACCCGAGAATGTCAATCTTGACAACGCGAAGTCATAGCACAACTTGATGGCAAATAAATTATACAGAGGGACATTTGCCCTTGATGTAGAGAATATTTCTGGCACAAAGCACTGTGAATATGTAATTGTAAATAAAATTACAATAAAATCTCATTTGTTACATATAGCTCAAACTATCTTAAATAGATGCAACGAAGTGTTGTTGAATAAATTCACTAGCACCTGAATTATAATCTTGTCACATAATCTTGAGCTTTCGGTACAATAAGCTACCTTAGTGTATTATAAATTGATTTGAAGGCCAAAAATTCTGCAAGTTTTTGAAACTAATTTCGATCGAGTTAAACTCTATTAGTAAAAACAGACTTTATACTTATACTTATATATTCCAGGCTTTCAACAAAATGCTGAAGAATTTTAGGTGCTAATTTGTGTATATTTTTTGGACATTCATATTGTAAGTGTTTCATCTTTTTAACTTTTGTGTAATATTTTAACTTTGTGTAATGTTTTGCTTTCAGCTAAATTTGTTTATTTTTAATTTTCATATTTATTTTCATTCATTTTTTATACTTTCAAAAGTTAAAATATGATTTTTATTACTTTCAATTAGCTAATCATCTATCAAAAAAGTCAATTCAAAATCAGAACATAGTCATTTATTGCAAATACAATCTTAATCTAGTTGTAAACTCATCAAAAAATCACTCGATCGACCTCCAACGAGAGCTACAATAAATCAAAAATATAAAAATGAATTATAATCCATTTGACGATGATGAAAATAATCAGGAGTCATACAAATCTAACTTTTCAATTCCTAAAGTTCCATTCTCAGCATATACTGACAATTATAAAAAATCATCCAAAAGATATATACCCTTAAATGATAGTGATGATGAAGACAATAACATAAGAATTTACAAGTCTGATAACGAAGCTAGACAAAATAATAATTACAACGGACAAACTCAGGATTTTATTGGGTTTCCTTCTTCAGAGGCTGGAGGCTCTTACGGTAATGAAGTTAAACTGTCACCTAATATATTTTCAAAAAGCACTTCTAAAACAAATGATTATTCGAAACATAAAAAATCACCATTCGTAGGAACAACTCCATTTTTGGGCTTCAATGAAATAGAAAATGATACTGACGACTCAAGGGCCACACCAAGAGCAAAATATGCGGCAAATGAATCACCAAAGAGACTTAAAAACACGGAAGTATTGATGAAGAATATTGATAATGATAATGATGAGTATGAACCAAATTCTATTTCTCCAATAAGAAAATCCATGCAAGAGAGTACGATCAGTAGTCAAAGGTATCTAGATCCACCAAAACCAATATTTTCTCCAGAAGCATTTGCAGAAGCTAAGTCTCACAACATTTATAATGAAGAAGATCAGAACACATTAAATGAAAATTCCAATGACAAATATGAGTACCATGAAAAATCCAATGAGCTTGGTGATACAAAATCTTTATATTCTGACTCAACTGCGTACAGCGGTAGCTCATATTTAAATCATCAAAATGATGAGTCTGAGTATTTTGGAAAATCCATTGATGGTAATATAATGCAAAATATTGAACAAAATATAGAAAATGGATATGTACCGAATAGAAACAAAACTTTGACAAGAAGAAAAGTTAGATTAGTTGGTGGCAAAACTGGTAATTTAGTGTTGGAAAATCCTATACCTAATGAATTGAAGAAAGTGTTAACTAAAACTGAATCACCATTTGGAGAATTTACCAATATGACTTACACTGCCTGTACATCTAGCCCGGATTCTTTTGTTGATGATGGTTTTACATTGAGAGCAGCAAAGTATGGTAGAGAAACTGAAGTAGTCATTTGTATAACCATGTATAATGAGGATGAATTTGCATTTGCTAGAACAATGCATGGTGTTATGAAAAATGTTGCACACTTATGTTCAAGACACAAATCAAAAGTGTGGGGAAAGGACAGTTGGAAAAAGATTCAAGTTATAATAGTGGCTGATGGTAGAAACAAAATTAGTGATTCTGTATTACAGCTATTAACAGCAACTGGTTGCTATCAAGATAATTTGACACGTCCATATGTGAATAACAATAAAGTGAATGCTCATCTTTTTGAATATACTACTCAAATATCAATAGATGAAAATTTGAAATTTAAAGGTGATGAAAAAAGTTTAGCTCCAGTTCAAGTTTTATTTTGTTTAAAGGAACAAAATCAAAAAAAAATAAATTCTCATAGATGGCTATTCAATGCATTTTGTCCAGTCTTAGATCCAAATGTTATAATCTTATTGGATGTTGGAACCAAACCAGATAATCACGCAATCTACAACTTATGGAAAGCTTTTGATAAAGATTCAAATGTTGCTGGTGCTGCAGGAGAAATTAAAGCTATCAAAGGAAAAGGATGGATCAATTTAACTAATCCTTTGGTTGCTTCACAAAATTTTGAATATAAGTTATCAAATATTTTGGATAAGCCATTAGAATCATTGTTTGGTTATATATCAGTGTTACCTGGAGCTTTATCAGCTTATCGTTATATTGCATTGAAAAATCATGAAGATGGTACTGGTCCCCTAGCATCATATTTTAAAGGTGAAGATTTATTGAAATCACATGAAAAGGATAAGGAAAACACCAAAACCAACTTTTTTGAAGCTAATATGTATCTAGCTGAAGATCGTATTTTATGTTGGGAATTAGTTTCCAAAAAGAATGATAATTGGGTATTAAAATTTGTAAAGCTGGCAACTGGTGAGACTGATGTACCTGAAACAATATCGGAATTTCTAGCCCAAAGAAGACGTTGGATCAATGGTGCCTTTTTTGCTGCATTATATTCTTTATATCATTCAAATAGAATATGGTACACTGACCATTCTTATGCTAGAAAATTTTGGTTACAAATTGAATTCATATATCAATTCGTTACATTGGTTTTCTCATTTTTTTCATTGAGTAATTTTTACTTGACATTTTATTTTTTAACTGGTTCCCTTGTTAAATACAAAAACATAGGTCATAACGGAGGATTTTGGATTTTTACTTTATTCAATTATTTGTGCATTTGCGTTTTAACATCTTTATTTATTGTTTCAATTGGCAACAGACCTCATGCTTCAAGAAATATATTCAAAGTCTTAATCATATTATTGACAATTTGTGCTTTGTATGCATTGATCGTTGGATTTGTTTTTGTTATTACTACTATAGACCAATTTGGTACAAACAACACATCGACTTATGTGCTAATAAGTATTGTGGTATCATTATTATCAACGTACGGGTTATATACGTTAATGTCTATCTTATATTTGGATCCATGGCATATGTTGACATGCCTGTTGCAATATTTTTTGATGATCCCATCTTACACTTGCACATTACAAATTTTTGCTTTCTGTAACACTCATGATGTATCCTGGGGAACAAAAGGTGACAATAACCCACAAGAAGACAAATCAAATCAGTATATTATTGAACAAAATGATGATGGTGAGTTTGAAGCTATAGTTATGGATGTTAATATTGACGAGGTTTACGTAGAATCACTTTACAATATTCGTGCAAAGAGATCTGGTAAAAAAATGAAACCAACAGCAAAGCCTAAAAATGTCTTGGACGGTGATGATTATGCCAAAGATGTACGTACCAGAGTTGTGCTATTTTGGTTGATTGCTAATTTGATTTTCATAATGACTATGGTTCAAGTTTATAAACCTGGAGATACTGCAAAAAATATATATCTTGCATTCATTTTATGGACAGTTGCAGTTTTATCATTGTTTAGAGCCATTGGTTCATTAGGTTATTTGATTCAAAACTATGCTAGGAATTTAGTGGAATTAAAAAGTAAGTGGGTTAGTAGAAAATCAGGATACACCATACCATCTCATAATGCCTTGAATTGAGCCTAAAATAAATTTAAACATAACGTGTAATTAAATTTTATTATAGATGTAATAAGTAGATTATATAACATATAGAATCATGATACCTAATTTATTAAATTTTAAATGTTTTACATTTATTTGTCTTGAAAACCTCTATTTGTCGTGAAACATTAACATGAGACACATTTGAATGTATTTTTCACTCAAAACAATAAAACAATTATAAATATACAAGTTGCGAAGAACCAACAAGGATTTCACTTTTCATTCTGGACTAAGTCATTCATAAAAACTTGTCTTTCTGTAAAATTCTATTTTTAAAATGGTTGCTCTCGAACGGAAAAGAAAGTCAGAAGAAAGTCTAACAAATGGTAAACACAAGAAGCATAAATCATCACTTGTAACATCATCATTCATATTACATTCATACTCAAAATTACCAGATATAAATGAAATACCCAAACCCAAAACGGAGGGACTTGACATATTTGTATGGGGATCGGGATCAATGTGTGAGTTGGGATTAGGTCCTGCAGCTAGCACGAAGGAAGTTAAAAGACCAAGGTTAAATCCATATTTGAGTGAAGAAAAGCTAGGAGGTACAAAAATAGTTGATTTTGCAGTTGGAGGTATGCATACATTAGCATTAGATGGTAAAAATAGAATATGGTCTTGGGGAACTAATGACAGCGCGGTATTAGGAAGAGACACGTCAGACTCAAAAGTTGCTTTAAAAGATATGGACGCCGATGATAGCGATGACGAAGATGGAGATTTAAATGAAGCTGAATCTACGCCAGGTTTAGTTGAAAACTTGAAACCAGATGAAAAGATTATACAATTAGCAGCTACAGATAATTTGAGTGCGGCCCTTTTATCAAATGGAGATGTATATGCATGGGGTTGTTTCCGTTGCAATGAAGGTTTGTTGGGATTTTTGAGAAGTGAAATTAAAATACAAAAAACTCCAATGAAAATACCTGAATTGAAAAATATAGTACAATTAGCCAGTGGAAAAGATCACTTATTGGCATTGGACTCAAAAGGAATCGTTTTCGCTTGGGGTAATGGACAGCAGTTTCAATTGGGTAGAAGAATACTAGAAAGACATCGTTATAGATCCTTAGAACCACAACAATTTGGTTTATATAATATTAAATACGTTGCTAGTGGAGATTTCCATTGTTTTGCCGTAGATCATAATGATAAAGTTTATGCTTGGGGTTTAAATCAATTTGGACAATGTGCGGTTACTGGAGCAAATGGGGAATTAGAAGATGGTTCCATTTTAACGAAGCCTACTTTAGTTCCAGAATTGAGTAATTTAGGAATACAAAAAATAGTAGCGGGAGAACATCATACATTAGCATTAACGGCATCAGGTGAAGTTTTAGCTTGGGGTAGATACGATATGAAAGAGGTAGGTATCCCACATGATCAACTACCGGCATCAACTTTCAAAGATCAACATGGCAAACCAAGATCAGTTCCTACTCCAACAAAATTAAAGTTTGGAAAGACTGGAAATGTGTTAATAAAAGATATTGGTACCGGGTCACATCATTCGTTCGCTGTGACGGATGATGGTTTTGTTTATGCTTGGGGTTTTTCAGAAACATATGCTCCCGGGTTAGGTAATTTAGAGGAAGATGTGGAAGTACCAACAAGAATTGTAAACACTGCTACGAAAAATGAAAATATTGAAATAATTGGTGCTGGTGGCCAATTTTCAGTAAGTGGAGGAATTAAAATTAAAGATGAATCAAAGGCAGAAGAGAGGTTAGAAAAGTATGAAGACATAGATGATGAATAAGGAGATAAGTGTACATTGATTAGTACATTAGAAAATTATAAAAGTTTTTACCTTCGTAATATTAATATAAATAATTCATTAAATTTGTATTCGTAAAATTATATAAATCATTATTAGCTCACCAATTAGTTTCATCCCATTTCACAAGTTCCAAAGCTTGTTGATGAACATCCTTTTGAACTTTCTTTCTCATGTAAAAAATTGGGCAATCTTTGTTAGAACAAAGAACTTCTTGATGTAAAGACCCTTGACATCTTTGACATTCTGTCCATAATCTTGAAAATTTATTTTCTAAATAGTTCATTTGGGAAAGGGCATTAGAATATAATTCTGGACCTTTATTTTCTTTTATACAATTTGGACACAATGCTCCTTTATTGCCATCTTTTAAGGGAGTCTTACAATTAACACATAACTCTGCCTTTTTCGCAAATCTCATAAGACCTCCCGTTTTTGGAGCAGACATCTTAATAGTTCTAGTATGAGCACCTTCAATTAATTCTTTGGTTTTTGATTCTCCCAAAATTGGCACGAAGATCCTTTCCAAGGGTTTTGACATTTGTTGATCCAAATAATATTTGACATCAATCGGTAATGAGTTTTCTAAAACGTATAAAGGATCTTCAGATTTTTCATAATTTTTATCACTACCTGATTTTATGATCACATATGCAACTCTATCACCTAAAGTTGGTGCTGAACCAGGGTCCCTTTTCTTCATTCTTTCAGCAAGTTCAACATGTGCTTGTTTTGCTGAATAATCATGTTTTGAGTATGCCTTTGTTATAACTAGTTGAGAAAGATCGACTCTATTCTGTAGCAAATCAGCAATAGTTTGTTTAACAAACCTTTGAGCCTTTTCAACATTTCTCTCTTCTAAAATAAACTCCAAGACTTTTGTAATAACGTTTTGAACTAAACGACAATTATCTCTTCTAACAGTTTCAATACCTTTGGTATCCATTTTGTCAAATTTGTCAGGATTGGTCCAGTACAATCCGGCATATCTTTTCTTGTTTATTAATAAATACGGAAAATAAACTTTTTCAAATTCTAATTTTATAGGATTTTTGAATTTTTTTGAAACATAATTTGCAGCTTCTTCTCCAAATTTCATACAGGTTTCTATATCTTGATAACCAAATTTAACCATCACAGAGTCAGTATCACCATAAATGACTTTTGCATCATAGGGATGACCATTTTTCTTGGAATAATGCTCTTGTACTTCATTTTTCGTTTTTTCAATCATTTCTCTACCAAAAGCAGTAACTGAGGAAGAAATAGCTAAACATGGTAATTTACCGATTGTTGCACCTGTGAAACCATACACTGAATTTGCTGAGATTTTCAAAGCCAATTGTCTACCATTAAGCACATCTTTTTTAAATGGATCTTTTTCATTCTTCAAATCAGTTTTAGCTTTCTTTCTAGCAGTAAGTAATTCATTTAAGATTGTAGGCAAAATTCCTTGTTTTTTATTTGCATTCACAAAATAGTCTCCATTAGGAGTTTTTGTATAATCTTCTTCTTTCAAATTAAATGCTTTGATGGAATTTCTATTTAATAAAGTTGTATAGCATAAATTATGAGCCATCATAATGGAAGGATACAACGAGCTAAAATCCAATGTTGCAATTGGTACATCGTAATAACCTCTTTCTGGTTCAATGACAGTAGCACCTTCATATTCTTCATTTGAACCTTCACTTTTCATGTTTGGAATAACAATATCTTCTTCCAAACATTTTCTAAACAATTGTGAAACAACTTTTATTTGTTGTCCTCTTGATAACAAATAAGAAAATGGTACTCCTGTTACTCTTGCCATTTCCGTGTAATTCACCAAACACATCAATTTGTCTAATAACCTTAAAGGTAAAAATGCATCTTTTAGACAATAAACAGCCAATCTTCTTCTTGTCTCCTTTGTTCCGTTTTGTAAGTCGGTAATAATCGAATGTTGAACATCTTCTTTTTGTTCACCTAAAAAATGAGCTGACACAGAATTTAATGTATAAGATCTTAATTTATATTCTCTTTGAATAAATTGAAGTAAATCTAATTGCATTCTTCCATCAATATTAACGACTTTATTTTCTCTTGTTCCATATGCTCTTGAGCTAAAGACAGCATCTTTTATTTCTTGTTTAACATACTTCAATCTACCAAAGTATGGGAATCTGGGTAATTTTAAAGCTTTAGCTCTATCGAGAACGTAAGGTATATCAAAATTTGTTGTATTATAACCAATGATAACGTCTGGATCGACTTCATTGATAAAATCCTTCCAATGCAATAACATATCTTCTTCCTTTTTATGTTCAAATATTTGTGAACCAATGATTGATGAGCAAGTATTGACCGTAAATACATTTCTTACAAATGGTTTAGTATCACCCAACTTCAGAACAACGTTTGCAATTTGAATTACAGGGTCTTGATCTGGTTCAGGAAATATACCTTTTCTACCAGCACATTCTATATCAAAAGATAAAATACGTAATGGAGCCATTTTCAACCAATCACCTTCTGATGGATGAGCTATTAAATCCTTGTAATTTATGTTACATTCAATTTGACAGGTTGAAATTTTATTCGAAACCATTTTATATTTTGTTTTAGGTAAAGTAAGCCATGACATACCAGTAACTTTACAATCAATCATCAATCTCAACAAGTAGTTTATATTGTCATATATGACACTTTGTTGTATTGGAAATAAATCATCAAATCGTATTTCTGCTTTTTCAAAAGCTGTTCTCAATCTAGTTATATTTTTATTACTATTGACGTAAATCTTAAAAAAAGGTGTCTTGATATTATTATTAAAACCCCAAATTGATTCCTTCAAAGTGATTTCAACGTCAACTACCCCATCATAATTGGATCGTAGATAATTTGTAAAATGAACTAAATGCTGATCTTTTATAAATCCTTTAGGCACAGGTGAATAAAAATAATGAACAAACCCAACGACGTTACACAACACTGAATAACCTTCCTGGGTAATCCCAAAAAATCGAGCATAAGTAGAATCGTGTTCGTTATATTCTTCAGCATCTAGTTGTTGAAATGATACATCCTGTGAATTTGGGTCAAAATCTTTTGGTAAATCAGGTCTGGCCCAATTTTGATCTTCTTCCGACCCTAAAGTTTGAGCTACTTGTGTCATATCTAATAATTCTCTCTCAAATTCCGAAGGTTCCTCTGATCCAGTTGGTCTTTTCACTTTTTTCAACAATTTTTCTTGAGAAGGAGTTAACTCAAACAGTGATGTTGCTGAAGCCATTTGAGATGCAACGGGCAATGAATGAGCCTGGTCTTGATGAATTTCTTCAAACTGCCTTTTTCCAGACATCTTTATTCTCTATATGTAATTTTTGATCTTTATTAAGTATGGTTCAGATTGTTAATGATACTTTGAATGCAAATAAATAAAAATGTAATAAATAATTGAATTTGATGTAAAAAATTGGGATACGTTGATTATTTGTCAAAACTTATTGTTGTTGGTTGATCAATGACTATTTGGTGACTACTTGTAGATGATTCAATGCAAAGTATTGTATGATTTGAAGTGTATTGATAAATTGAATTGTAAAGTATAATATGTATTAATATTAAGTGTTACAAATCTATCGCGTCTGTTAAGCTTAGATCGTTTTATAATTCCTGTATATTAGATTTCAATATTGAATATGATTTTGATTTACGAGAAAGACGTGTCATTCAAAGATTTCCAGGTGGTAGCGTACAAAATAGATTTTGCAACTTTCAACTTTTTTTGAAAGACTATCTACTCAATTGATTCATTTGCTTCGAAAGCCGTGAAGTTCACCATCGTTGCCTTATGCAGCCTTTTGTATCTACGGCATCTTCTTTTGGAATTGAGTGGATTTTTTTGTTTTCGTTTTTTTGTTTTATGTTTTTTTTGAAAAGTAGAATAATTTGATTAATTTCGCAACAAACATTTATGAATTTACATATAAGCGTTGTCTCAAAAATCAAACCAAATAATGAACCTTACTTATTGTTATTGGTTACAACGAAGGAATATGAAATCTTCTTTTACTAGTATTTGCTTACAACTTAATTTGTGGTCAATTATTCCAAATCACTCACAACTAATTTGTCGTGTGAGGAATGGATTTTTGATACAATAAAAAATCAAACAGACTGAAAACTTCGGACTTTGGATCGAGAATGAAAAATAAAACCGAATTAGTATTGAGAACCAATAACCACCTAAATGATATAACATATGTTCAAATGACAAATGATAATTCCAATATATTGAATCCATTAGTGGTATGTTCCAAATTTGGGCTCACGAACATCAAGTTTAACAAGATCTTGAAAATTGAAAATAGTTAAATCTCATATATATTCAATTCATACTAACAGACCAATTTTTGTCAAATAGAGTGGAGCATGTGCAGGTATAGCGACAGATTTAGCCTTTTTCCCCATTGACACGATTAAAACTAGATTACAAGCAAAAGGAGGATTTTTCCAAAATGGAGGTTATAAAGGAATATACAGAGGATTAGGTTCTTGTATTATAGCGTCAGCTCCATCAGCTTCGTTATTTTTCATAACTTATGATAACTTAAAGACTCAATTAGCACCATATGTTAATTCACCTGTATATAGACATATTATTGCTGCTTCATTTGGAGAAATTATGGCATGCACAGTTAGAGTTCCTGCTGAGGTCATAAAACAAAGAACTCAAGCAAAATTTGAAGGAATAAACACTAGTTTGGGGAATCTAAAATATATTTTGAATAATAAACATATATTGAAAAATCTTTATCGAGGTTGGAATAGTACAATAATCAGGGAAATTCCATTCACAATGATTCAATTCCCTCTTTATGAATGGTTAAAGTCACATACTTGGAAAGTAAGTGCTTCTGATACAAAAGGAGACAAATATGTAATATCAAGTGGTGTCAAAGGAGCATTGAGTGGAATGATAGCGGGTGGATTTGCAGCAGCTGTCACAACACCGTTGGATGTTATCAAGACTAGAATTATGTTAAGTTCAAATAAAGTAGGTTTTTTTCCATTACTCAGTCAATTAATCAAAGAGGAAGGTTGGAGAAGTCTATTTAAAGGCATTATACCTAGAACTTGCTGGATCAGTTGTGGGGGTGCCATATTTTTAGGATGTTATGAAATAGTTCACACGGAGATGATAAAAATCGGAATTTCTTGAGATTTTACAATTCAGATAGAGATTGAATCATACAATCAAATACCTTTAATTAGATTTAACGAGTATAATAGAGATGCATTAGAATAATGAATTTCAACTCTTCACCTCTCTACTCAATTTGGAATTAAGATTATTGTAGTTACGCGCTTTAGAAAAAAAAGTCAAATATTGAACCATATACTAACGAGACTTTCATGTATTGAATCGACTATCCAAAGTTAATACCTATTTCAGAAATGATGCAATGAATTTGAAGATGAACATAAAGTTAAAGTCATCACAAAAGTTAATTATTTGTATTTTCATCATGAGATTAATCAATTCGGTATCAATTCAAACTTTTTTTCAGGCAGATGAATTTTATCAATCGTTAGAACCTGCTCATTTCTTCAAATATGGATATGGATACTTAACTTGGGAATGGAATTATCAATTACGATCATCTATTCATCCGTTGATACATGTTTTGGGCTATATTATAGCTGGCGAAGATCGAAATCTTATTCAATTCATACCAAAACTTATCAATGCTATAATTGCGACTACTTTTGATTACTCGCTATATGGATTTATATTAAATTTTTCGAAAAGTAGAGAGTTAGCGTGGATTGGATTAGTCTTGTCATTAATAAACGCTTTTAATTGGTTTGTGTTGACTAGATCATTTTCAAATAATCTTGAAGCTTGTTTTACAGCACTAGCTCTTAAATATTGGCCATGGGATAAAAAAATTTCAGGAAATTGGTATATTTGTTTAAGTTTCATAGTTTTGAGCTGTATTGTTCGTCCCACAAATGCAATATTCTGGCTTCCATTAGGAACATGGCTTTTATTCAACATCAAAATACAAATGAACTGGATAAAAAATTCAATTATAGCAGTTGCTGCAATTCTAACACTAAATATGGGTTTAGATTACTACTTTTACAAAACAATAACATTTCCGTATCTTAATTTCATTCAATTCAATTTCATTAAAAATTTAGCATCGTTTTATGGAGTTGCACCATGGCACTTTTATCTCCTGCAAGCGTTGCCATTAATGTTATTGACTTCCATTCCTTTATTTATTTTTGGGCTTGAGAAAAATATATTGTTAGTTTCATCGATCTCATACGTTTTTGGATTTTCATTGATTAAACATAAAGAAATTAGATTTTTGATGCCGCTACAACCAATCATATTATATTTCTCAGCCAGAGGGTACATGAAAATTAATAGAAATTACATTATGATTACGGGATTTTTCATAAACATGTTTGTTGCAATCTTTTTGAGTAACGTCAATGAGAGAGGTGCAATTGATATCATTAATTTTTTGAAGAGGAAAGATAACACATCAATTTTATTCCTTACTCCATGCCACTCTTTTCCATGGCAAAGTGCATTCCATAATAGGGCATTAGACTTGAGATTCTTGACTTGCGAACCTCCGCTACAACTAGACAATCCAACTTCTGAAGAATTAAGAGAATATAGAGATCAATCAGATAATTTTTACGACAACCCCGAAAATTACATGAGTGACCTTGTCCAAGATTCTGAAAATGCAGCTGAGTACATAGTCGTATTTCAAGGACTTGAGAGCTTAATGGACGGACTAGATCCATTATATAAAAAGGAGAGACGTTTGTTCAATAGTTATTTTCATTGGGATGATAGAAGAAAAGGTGACATCATACTATATAAAAAAGTTGTAGGTTAGTTGTAATATCTTCTGACTAATGAAATTTTGCATATACAAAGATTTTTGCATTAAATTCGATAAAACTACTTTAGAGTCAATACCCAAACATTATAACTAACCATAATTAGCTCAAAAGTTCTACTTGTACTAGTGCTTCATTCATATACATTCCAACTCTAAATATCTCCCATAATGCTTAGCCTAATTCTGTATATGCAACATCTGATACGTAGATTCTCAAACAATAACCAGCAGCACATTTCTTACACTTAAAAGCTTACAAAAATATACCATGCAATCGTGAACTACAATATTTTGACGTCAATTCAAAACATTTAGGACCTAAAAAAATTACTGTACCGTATATGTCTTTCCTTTTTGTGCAATAAAATTAATTTTTCTGCTGTATTTTCGCACTAATTTTGGCTTACCTGAAAATTACCTGTTAAGTCTCTAAGTTCGAAACCTTTGGAGAATCAATGGTTTTAGTTATTTTTGTGTAATAAAAAGATTTTTTCTGCTGACTTTTCTCGCTTGCTTTGGCTTACTTAAAGAAACTAAGAATTTTTTTTTTTTGTTTGTAGGTTCAATTCCTGATTGAAGTAAAGTATGATAACTGCAAGTTACAGTTTTAACTTTGTGTTTTGTTTTTCTAAGCGATTGTTTTAGTTTATCACAAATACGCGTCTTATGTTATAACGATAAAGAGATCCAATTTCATTATCTAGCAGACCAACTCATATGTCACCTTCTGCTATATCGATCACAACACTCGAAACGTCAACGGCAAACACTGATGACGGGGCTATTGAAACTGCATTAAAACGACAGCGAGAAAAAATAGTCGATGATGAAGGATTGGAAGAGTATGATGAAAAATTATCAAAGATTACAAAAAGACAAAAACTATCTATCGATTGGTTTCCGCCATCTGTCACATCAATAGAAGATTATTGTGAATTCAAATCAACGACTTATTTTTCAGAAGTACCACAAGAGATTCTATTAAATCCGAACAAACCAATAGTTTTGGGTGTGGATGAAGCTGGAAGGGGTCCAGTTTTAGGACCAATGGTTTATGGGATATCATATTCATTAATGGACTATCAAGAACAATTGAAAAGTTTTGGATTTGCTGATTCAAAGCAATTGACCGATATTGTTAGAACCACATTATTCAAACAAATAGAAGATAAAGAGACTTTATTAAACAGGAATGTCGGATGGGCTACTACAACAATGACTGCAAAAGATATATCACTGGGGATGCTTAGGTCGGTAAATGGCCCAGGGGCTTATAATTTGAACGAACAAGCACATGACACTACAATTCAATTAATCAGACAAACGCTAAGTCGAGGGGTAAAGGTTAGTCATATATTTGTTGATACAGTTGGGCCACCAATTACTTATCAAAACAAATTGAAGCAACATTTCCCTGGAATTGAGATTGTAGTGTGTAAAAAGGCAGATAGTTTATATCCAATTGTTTCTACAGCTTCAGTTGTTGCCAAAGTTTCAAGAGATTTAAATATTCATCATCTTAATAAAAACATCGAAATTTTAAAAAATCAAAATTTAGGATCTGGTTATCCAAGCGATCCAAACACTAGTTTCTGGTTAAATCATAATGTTGATCAAATTTTTGGTTGGTGTTTTGGATTCATTAGGTTTTCATGGCAAACTGCAAAAGACAGTTTAATGAAAAATGGGGCAATTGAAGTCACATACCAAGATGATATAATGAAGAATAAGAGTTATGGAGATATAAATAAAATGTTTGATAATAAGAATGCAAATAGAAGTAAAATAAATAAAACATATTTCAATAGTGATAATATAGACTTATTGTAGACTTAGTTTAGAAATAATAGAACAAGACTATAAATTGAAATTTAATGACATTTCGAGTTTCTTGTAGATGAACATAGCTTGAGGCTGCAAATTCTGAAACATCAAATATGTTTTTCTTTCAGGAAGTACAAGTCCGATCAAAACTTTGAGACGGAAAACATCGATGCGCGTGGAAGTAGCTACCAAAACCAAAATTACAGCCGATATCCCAAAAGCTTTGTAAGTCACATTCCATGACTACATCGTATAAGAAATCAACACTTTGAGCACCAATCACTTATACCAGAAAACCGTCTTTCAATTTTGTGAATACCATTATTGGTAAAATATTATTTAATTAAACAGTTCATACACATTTTGTCCAAATATTCAGTGTTTTTTTTCGGAGTTGGTGCTACCAAAGTTTGAAATAGATTAAGAAGAGATTTTACCTATTAACATCAGAAATTATAATATTAATACAATAAAATAATATTGTAGTTGACTTCAATATCGTTATCATAAATTCACTATTCAATTCGTGTCAGTAAAAGTTCAGACAGCTCCTTGATATATCTTTTCATTACCTATTCAAATTTCATACATCAAATTTTGGAATACTAGAGATAATGTCTGCTTTATTTGCTGTTTCAAGATCAGCAATGGTTTTACGCACCATGACTTTAAGATCATCATCAAATATGGTTAATACTTCGTCCTTCTTAACATTGGCTAGGATGTATTCATCCGGGAAGTTTCCACCACATACTGTTATTCATATGCCAGCTTTGTCGCCAACGATGACTCAAGGTAATATCCAAGAATGGTCTAAAAAAGTTGGTGATGAATTACAACCAGGTGAGGCTATTGCAGAAATTGAGACCGATAAAGCTTCAATGGATTTTGAATTTCAAGAAGAAGGTTATTTAGCTAAAATTTTATTGGATTCAGGTTCAAAGGATGTACCAGTAGGTCAACCAATAGCCGTTTATGTCGAGGAAGAAAAAGATGTTCCCGCTTTTAAAGATTTTACTGCTGCTGACGCAGGGGAAGCACCAAAGCCTGCAGAACCTGAAGCCAAAGAAGAGGAAAAACCAAAAGAAGAAAAGAAAGAAGAAGTGAAAGAATCAAAGGATTCAAAATCTTCCTCATCATCTTCCACTCCATCCAAATCAGCTGCTCCAACAGATAGAATTTTTGCTTCACCGTTAGCCAAAACTATTGCCTTAGAAAAAGGTATTGCATTGAAAGGAGTAAAAGGATCTGGTCCACATGGTAGAATCGTTGCTAAAGATTTAGAAGGCCTTGAATCAAAACCAGCTTCTACACCTGCAGTATCCCCTTCAGCAGGTGCAGCTACATCTGCGACTGGTGCCAATTTTGAAGACATCCCAATCACGAGTATGAGAAAAACTATTGCTTCTAGATTATTACAATCAACTCAACAATCACCAACTTATATCATTCAATCACAAATATCAGTTTCTAAATTATTGAAATTACGTGCTTCATTAAATGCATCAGCTGATGAAAGGTATAGATTATCTGTGAATGATCTTTTAATTAAAGCCATTGCTATTGCATCAGTTAGAGTTCCACAAGTCAATTCTGCTTGGCTCGGTGAACAAGGTGTAATTAGACAATATAAAAATGTTGATGTTTCAGTTGCTGTCGCAACCCCAACAGGTTTGATTACTCCAATTGTAAAAGATGCTCAAAACAAAAGATTATCTGATATCTCAAATGAAGTAAAAGATTTAGGTAAGAGAGCTAAAATTGGAAAATTAAGTCCAGAAGAATTCCAAGGTGGAACTATATGTATTTCAAACTTAGGAATGAACCATGCAATTTCAGCCTTCACTTCGATCATAAATCCACCACAATCGGCTATAGTTGCTATTGGAACTACGGAAAAGAAAGCTGTTCCAAGTGAAGTTAACGAACAAGGATTTATCTTTGACGATGTTATTACTATCACTGGTACTTTTGATCATAGAGTAGTTGACGGTGCATTAGGCGGAGAATGGATTAAAGAATTAAAGAGAATAATTGAAAACCCATTGGAAATGTTGGTTTGAGGAAAATATAAGACATGTGACCCATGTAATACTTTTAGTAAATCATTAATGTAAAAAAATTAACTGTTCATATAGAATTTGTAGATCCATTTTAAAAAACATTGAATTTTTCATCTCCTGTATGCTCACCTTTTGTCATTTACTTAAATCCAACTTTGGAATTGTAGCGCTTAATTCATCGGTCTTATCAAGTCTATATCCTAACGGGAAACTATCATACCTTTTTAAATGATAGAATTGTAGTAAACCTCTTAACGCGATTTCTTGATCTAAACTTATATTGAAATCATTTTCTAAGTCTTTCCCACTAAGCCAATTATCTTTCAAAGATAGTCTACAATTCAAATAAATTAAACTGATTAAATCCATATTATTACTTTTCCATTTTCTGCCTTGGTAGGGGACTAATTTTTTAAGAATTTTTAATATAGGTTTAGTGAAATGTTCATTGTCATAATTGATTAGTATCATTTTAAATAATTCAGACGGTTTTAGGTCGTTTATGATAAATATTCTTTGAATTTGATTTTTTATTAGGATTTTGTTCGTAATAATTAATAAATTAGATAATATTGTTGCGAAATTCACATTATAATTCTTTATATAAACATTGTTTATGTTATTCGTGTCAAGTTTTTTTGGTAAACCTGATATAAATTCATTATTCGTGAATTTGTAAGTATGTTCTTTATCATCCTTTTCCAAACAACGATTGAAAAAATTTAATTTCGGTAGAATAATTTGAGGATTCATCAATTTATTTTGATTAATTAATATCTCATACTCAATTAACTCATCTCTCTTGTCTGAATCCAGTTGTGGAATTGATTGATTATTGACATTATTAAAGCTTGTGCTGATGAAATCCAATGCCACGATAAAAAATTGTTGATCAAATAAAATCGTGGATAAGTAGTAGTATTTCAAGACATGACTTATTTTAAACCATCTTAATAAGGATAAAATGATACCAGTTGTTGTTTTTGTGAGAATTTCCTTTATGTTCATTACTTCCAATTGCGCAAGTAAAACAGATTCAATTTTTGATTTTGCCTTCTCATTTTCTTGAGTCAATGGAGAGTTGACTATGAACGATGTTGAAGAATTTAGCTCCAATTCATAGAATGTTAAATTATTTTCAATTCTATTATTCTTCAAAACCTCCATAAATACTTCAATGATGGAAGAAAGTCTAAAATATGTTTTTGAGTAAAAACTTTCAACTCTTTTTAAAGATTCAATTTCTTTGGTTTTGCTCGGAAATTTCTCTATCAAAACTTCAAAATTATAATCAAATTCATCTTTGTCTGCATAAGATGTCTCGTATCCTCTTTCTTGTTTCATGAATTTGTCTCTTTCATTCCATAGTCTTTTCAATGAGTAGTTTTCATAAATCGAATTTTTCAAAATCTCATCCGCTTCAACTATCGCCAAAGGCACGCTTGAATTTTTTTCCTCATCATTAGGATAAATAAATGGCATAGATTGATTGACCTGGTATGACTTTCTTATTTTCTCGCCTCCTGACATATATTCTGATGACATTAATTTGGGAGATGGCAACGGTGTAGCTATATGAACATGCTGTGCAGGTAATTGACTCAAAACTGTATGTGATTTGTTAGTCTTTGGTGGCTCTATGATATTTGATAATGAACTTGAAAAGTTGTTGATGGCCATAAAATATTGATATTTTTTTTCAATTGATTCTGCATTGTTATTAGCTTGATTTGAATTATTATTTAATTGCTCTTTTGTATAGTCAAATAAAGGGTATTTATCTAACAAATCTTCTCTAAAAGAAAAGTAATCTAAAGGTGACAAAGTCAATTTTGTCTTCCCGTTCTCTCCTTCTAAATTATTCCTTACATTATGCAACTCATTAAGGAAATTATCACAATTCTTCAAATGATCAGAATCACCCATTTCCAAAATTATTAATTTATTTAATAGTGTTATCACATGTCTAATCCTATAGGAGCTATTTTTGTACCATTTCCAATGCTCAATAAATTGGATTATAATCTCTGTTAATTCAACTTTCAGTAAGTAACTTTTAAATAATAGCACATGAAGATTATCCTTGTTATATAATGAGACCAATGTCATGAAAAAGATTAAGGTCAAGATTCTAAAATAGGTTTCTTCAATCTTATTTGACACAACCAGCTCACTTGATGATGTTGTATCCACTCTTATGCGTTCCATCATGAAATCTTTTAGTATTCTCACCAAAGGTCTGTAAAGTTCAAGTTTGATCAACTTCAAATTATTATTCGTTATCGACCCCAATTGTTCATCAGGAGTTGATTTTGTAGCATACTCGCCAAAACTATAATATAAAACACTTTTTAAATTCACCAAGTTGTTATCAATTGTCATCTCATTTAGTTCCCTTGCAATATTTTTAATATCATTTCGTTTTTCATATATGTCTGTCAATCGATCCAATCCACCCAAAGTTTTCAAATCGTTATAAGAAAACCACTCTGATATTTCTTGTTGTAAATCATAGAATTCTTTCTTAACAAACTCCAAATGCAGCTTAGTCATCAAGAATTGATAGTTTAACGAGGATCCATTGGTGTTATTCGTATGATTCTCTTTCCCACTACCAAATTCATTTGCTTCAGTCAAATCTAAATCATTCAAGCTATTGATGAATTGCTTCTCATTATTCACATCAAATTGTTTAGCTTTTGCACTTAATTTTTGTTGAAAGGTTTCATCTAATGAGGTATCATGTAATTGTTGCCTAGTATCTTCATCTGGATGATCGATAATTTGATCCTCTAATTGATCTATTTGTATTGGTGGTAAGTCCTCTTCATTCTTGTCCATTATAATGAAGACGTTTCAACATTTGTTATTATGGTACGTGAACGTATAATTTTGAATAGATCAATTTACTCGAGTACCTTTTTTGCAATTAATTCACGATATATTTGTAATAAACTGACTCAAGTATAATAATTCCTATTCTGATCGATATGAAATGTATTTGATTTTTCAGAATCAGTGTCGTGACTTTTAAGAAGCAAAAACGTCACCTAAGTTTTTGAAACCTCGAAGAGACAGATTTGCAGTTGGTAGTTACAATAATTATATTTCATTAGAGATCAAATTTTCAAATTATAACAATAATATCATCATATTAAAATTGAAAAATTAGGTCCCTTATATTAAAATTGACTTTTCATCCACCATTACATTCTTATTAATAAAAAAAAGCATATTTTCACTCATTCAGTTCTATTTTAGCATATTTCATAATCAATACCCTTATAGTTCATTACATATATTTATTTAGTTTACAAATCTACAATTTATTAAAATGTCACTCCAATCTTTTGATCAATCGATAGCAATTAACATAAAGGTTGTTTCATTGATAGATCAAGTGATAAAAGGATCGATATATACGTATTCATCATCCAATGAAATTTTGGTTTTGAAGACGAGTACTGATAGTAAAGATCAACTGCATGAGAAAAATAGTAATATATCACAAACTTATAGAATTATAAATACTTCATTTATCAAAAGTATACAAGTTCTACCACCATTTCCAAGTAAAAGCGGTAATAACAAACGAAATAATAGTAGTATTCAACAAAACAAAAATCAAGATATAGAAAAAGTTAATATACAACCTATAAACATAGATGATTTAAAGCACTTTTTAAAAGAAGAAATTAGAAATTATGAACCTACACCAATCAACTTAGAGAGCACAACACCACTGCAAGTAACGAAATCATTCAAAAAAGTACCAGCGTTGCCACACAAACAACCACGACTTAATGATGATGGAAAAACCAATGACATAGCAACTAATAATCAACATGAAACAATCAAGTCTAATTCAAATCCTACGGACGGTACACTAAATCAAAATAAATCAATAGCATTAAAACTATATCATAAATTATCCGAAAAATTGGGTGTTAAAAATGTCAAAATTAATTCAAAACAAAATGAAATCATTGTTTATAAAGATATTAAGATAACAAAACCTTTTACGAATACTTCCAAAAATATTATCATCTTAAATAAGAACTCCAAATACTTGTTACAGTTTCAAAAAATATTGAAACAATTTTGGTTAGATATTGATAACGAAAAAAAAGGTGGTTAAATCTTGAATTAAAATATAATTTTATTATAGTAATACAAAAGATATAATCTGGTGTAATCACCTAGCAAATGTATAAGGCATTTCTAATATACGATTCTTTTGTCGCCTCTATTTTTCAAAATAAATCTCAATCGTTTTAAATACTTTAAGACCTTGCTGTTTCGTACCTTTGAAGCCATCAATATCTTCCCAATTAAAACTGATTACTCCAGCATCAATTTTCAATTCAGCATCTCGGTCGAACGGGGCAATTTTGACTTCACTTCTAGCATAATTATGTTGCGATTCAAAAAACATATTGAACCAAATGTAACAAAAATGCCCTATTCCAATCATTACATCTTCATTCACAGGAATTGGTTTAAAAAAATCATATACCAAGTTATTCTCATACTTACCTATATTGCAGTTTCTCAGATGTAACGAAGATAGTAATATTTTCACAATTGTGTTTGTCCTACCCTCTTGTTGTTGTACCAACTCATATTCAGACAAACTAATTAATACTTCATCTTTTGAACAATCAATTAACACAATTTTTGTAATTCTAACTAAATCTTTAGCCCGTACCCAATTCTCATAATTATATTTAACAACAGGATCTCTCAAATATATGTGCCAATACAATAAATACCGCCGTTGACTCAAAATACTAACCCCATCACCTCCAAAAGATCTCATTCTTTTCAAAGTATACCACAGAATAACCTCATCAACACTCAAATCTTTAGAATTGGCTAAAGAATCATAAATTAAAAATGCACAACAAATAGTTCCTGACCTACCTTTACCAGCTTTACAATGTAAAACAACGACATGCTCATCATTCGAATCTAGAAACTGACCAATAGCAAACACAGAATCCTTCAAAATTTTTATTGTCGGGGGATAATGGTCAGGAAATGGAAAATGCCGAACTCTATTATCAACTTGTTTATCTTCATATCCAGGTCCTTCACCTCTGAAATTAAAAAGCATCCAATTTTTCTCACCATGCTTGAAGTTTAAATACTTCACAAGATCTTCTAACGGGTACCTATACCATGATTCAATGTATGAAGTTGTCGGTGCTGAACTTACTATTACTCTAGAATTAATATACGATAAATCCAATTGTATATTTAAGTTTTGATCATAGTATATATTTTTTGGAGATGCAATAATAGATCTAATCAATGATTTTATCAACTTCATTTAAACTTTTTTGTTCTTTTCACTTTTCAATTTATGCCTACTTTATTCACATATATATTCCAGTCGTCATCATTCAATCTCTCTTTCATAACATCATTAGTTTGCTCAAAAGAAAAAGGGCGTGAAATAAGATTATGAAATTGTTAAGTGGTTGCCAAAATAACATTTTGCAGTTGATAATCAAAATATAGTAAATTACGCTACCAACTGTGATTTCATATGAATAAGGGCCATTGAAGGAAGTAAAACAATTGAGACTATATTCTATAAGCCAGAGTGTTTGACAAAGTATGAACTAACAGTAAGGTCAACTCTCTTATTACCGCGCTAAACTTTTTGATAAAAATGTTTGGATTCATTATAAAGATATTCTACAATTCATTTGGTTTATTTAAATCACTTATCTACAAAAGGTAGATACCTATAAATATGTACAATCTTTTACATCCTATAAACACTACCATAACTCTTTGTTCTTAATGTTTGCATTTACAACAAAGTCTAATCTTTCTTTCATCAACCATTTACCCTTTTTATTAAAAAGCACCACTTTGTCTCATTAACTCAGTAATCTTTTTTGTTAAGATAGGATCATTTTTAATTCTCTTTTGCATTTTAGTTGCTTCAGCAAAAGAAATGGCTTGTATTTTCTCTTCAATAGATCTTGCCAAATCACAACTTTCTTCAAATAATATTATAGCATCATCAACTTCATCTTTTTGTAATTTGATCTGAGCTAATGAAATTCTAGCTAATTCTGATTTTGGATCCAATTCACATGCTTTTACCAAAAGTGTTTCAGCTTCTCCTATTCTTTCTAAACTTTCTCTACTAATTACTGTTGCTTGGTTTATTAATGGTAAAGCTCCAACACTGAACCTATCTAATTTTTCTTGTAATCTAGACGAGATATCAAATTGTTTTAAAGCATTTTCTATTTCTCCTTTATCTGCCAAGATTTCACCATAATAGTTGGGGATTTCTGGAGATGTTGGGAATTTTAATTTTGCTTCTGTGAATTTTTCATAAGCTAGCTCTGGATTTCCATTCTTATATGTAATACAAGCCAATTGGATATAAGCATAAACGTTATTTGGATGTAATGATTTTGCTTTATTGAAATTAATTTCAGCATTTACTAAATCTCCAGTTAAATAATATAATTGACCCAAGTGATAGAAAGTATCTGGTGAAGTTGGATCTAATTCTTCAGCAGCTTTGAAGTCCCTGAGAGCTTCTTCATATGATGATTTATCAGCATTGATCAATGCTCTGAAAACGTAGGATCTTGGTCTTGGTTTCAAACTTATTGCTTGATTAATTGATTCCGCAGCAACGTTTGGATCATTTTTCAAGAATTGGAAAGCTGCTAAATATTCTAATGCAACTGCGTAGATTGCCTTTTTGGATTCATCATCTTTCAATGCATTAACAGCTTGGTTAATCAAAGTATCAGCTTCTTCATATCCATCTCTAGTGTTATTTTGAATTTTAATTAATGCATCATATAAGAATTTTTCACCACCCTCTTTAGCTTCACTCAAACTTGCTAATTCTTTTTCCTCATCAAATGCTCCAAAGAATGACCCAATTGTTGCAGCTGAAGGTAAAACTAGATTCTTCTCTTTTTGATCAACTATTTTGATGGAGTGTTTTCTCAAAACTCTTTCCAAAACTTGTTCGACTGATTTATTTGAAAATCCTCCATATATGGTTAATGCAGTTAAATCGAACATTGCATCTTCATATCTTTCCAATACTTCGTAAGATGTAGCTCTTCTTAATATACATTTAGTATAATCAGGTTTCAATTTGATGGCTTCAGTGGTATCTTTTATAACATTTTCATGATCGTCTAAAGCAGCATAACAAGCTGATCTATTTGAATAATAAATTGGATCTTTTTTCAAAGCTAAAGCAGCAGAATAAAAATCAATTGCTTTTTCATATTTCTTATTCTTGAACTCAGTGTTACCATCTTCCTTTAATTGAATAGCCCATTCTTCTTTTTCTTGATCGGATAAATTAGAAATGATTTCCGGAGTTAAAGCTGGGGATCCATTTGAGTTTATTGGATATTTGGTGTTTTTCAGGCTAACTTCCTTGGACTCGGCTGGTTCAGGACTTGATGATGACTTTGATTTCTTTTTCTTTTTGTTTTTCTTAGATGATGATGAGCTACTTCCAGCACCCCCAATTGATTTATCCTCGCTAGATGATTTTGAATCTTTAGGTCCAGGTGATGATGACGATGTTTCTTGTTGTTGACTGTAGTAATAGTAGGCACCAAAAGCGGATGTAACAGCTAATGCAGTCACTATGATTGCAGTCTTATTTTTGATGAAAAAATTATCTGACATGGTGTAGATGATATTGATATCTATCAGAAAGACTTTTAATTATAGTATTTATTATAGTAGAAATGGCAATTATTAAATTTTTCAATATGTAGAGTTTTTTTTTTCTACACAAATCCAGTTGGTAGTGTTTTGATATTCTATGTCTTTGGTTATTACATAATCCATATGTCATAATTCGCTAAGTAAAACAATTATCAAGCATAAGGTTGGCAGATGATGAAATATCCACTCAAAAACGAAGTTTTAAGAGAAATATAAAAAGGTGAGCTGATTTCTTATATGCATTTAATTTTGAGTCAGTACGGTCAAATTTCTCACGTTTTTGAATTTAAAAAAGTTGCGCTAAAGTTTGTATTGTAGTACGGATGTAGTTTTTAAATTCTGCAACACTACATTTAATGTAATCATATCATATGCCAATGACATTAAATGAAAAGGTTGTCAACGAGTTCAAACTGGCTCGGCCTTATATAATCTATACTTCTCTCGATTTGCATAATCTGCCTCTCAATTTGATTGAAATTTTAAAAATTTTGCAACAAATTTGTCCTGACATAGAATAGTAATCTAGCTTTTTTACACATAGAAATCAATTCAATTAAGGGGTATGCGAACTTCATGCAAACTATTCAAATATTACACAGGCGTATAAGAAGTTTCGTGATTCTATTCTAAATTATAATAATACTGTTCATGTTGTTGATACCTACGTCTAGCTCTCTGATGTTCACTATTGTCTTGATATGAACTTTCTAAAACAACATCTTCATAAGTTGGTAGCATTGCCGTTGGTTCATTCGTGGAATTTTCATTTGTCTCGTGATCTTGTATGTGTCCATTAGATTCATTATGAGATGAACCATTATTTTGGGGACTGCTGTGATTCATCGGACTTATTGATGAGTGAGAATACAGTCTTTCTGATGCTTTACTGGGAAGTGTAGGTGGTGGTGTATGTAATTGTGGTGTGTTATTGCTAGTTGAATTTTGTGATAAAGTAGGTATTGAACTTCTAGAAGCGTTGTTATGGAGCGTGCTTGTAATATTTAGTCCACTTAATACTTTGATATTGACACATTGTAAATCAACGTACTTAATTTTTTTGGAAAGTTCTGATTTATCCCTAAAGTCCTTAATTATTTCACAAGAAAATCCAGCTTTTATGTTAAGGTTATATTTTCTTGTAATATTACATGTTTTGAAACTGGGGGACAAATGATCAGGTAATATACAATTATCAAAATATTTACGAGGAATTTCAATTTCGTATATGGAATTTGTAGGTGAATTCAAATTATTTGATGAAACCGATGATGCGTTTCTATTCAATTGACTATGCATTAAATCAAATTTTAAATTTTGGTAGGTGTTATTACAAATATCAATTCTTTCTTCGTGTTGTCCCATGTGATACTCATTCGATGCTCCATCATTTTCTACTACTGAGACTAAAGTGGTCGATGTAAGGGTAATGGTAAGTTTTTGTAAGTATATAATCCCCAATCCATTTGATTCATCTGGTTTGCCATATTCTGCTAAACTATATCTTTGAGGATTCAAGCTTGAAATCAAAAATAACTTAAAAGATGGTGGTTTTGTAGGTATCAAAAACGCAGGATATCGAAATCTTATTTCAAATGAAAACGGTACATCCTTCGCATTAATCTCAGGTATAAATTTTCGAGGTTTTTCAGAACTTGAATGTGGAATTTGATGAGATGCTTGTGAATAAACATTTGACGTATTTAATGAAGACGAAACATTCGAGTCACTTCCAAACAATCTCAGAATTAATCCTTGTTTTTTCGGAGCTATATTAGGTACAGCAGGTAACGCTTTTTTCTCATTGGTTTTTCTTGTTGAATTTGTAGGAAATTTTACGCCAACAATCTCTGGTATTCTATTTCTGAAAATTAATTCTTTTCTAACAAATGCTTCTCTATAGTCTACCTCAAATTCTTGATTACCCAATAATGGTCTATTATTCATATCCAAATCCAAAGGTAGAAAAATAAAAGGATCATATGCTCTTAAATTAGTCTTCAAAAATGATGATCTTTTACAAGTAACTTTTAAAAAGTATTTTATTTTTGCAAAATCTCCTATACCTGATAATGAAGGAGGCAATTGGGATGTTATATGATAATGCTGTTGCTGATTTTGTGGAGGTTTTATCGATCCTTTTTGATTTGAACCATTTAAAGGTACTCCATATTCATTTATAAATTGATTTGCCTTATTTTTAACAAATGTAGAATTAAAATTACCATTATTTATCATGACATCAAATGTTTTAAGATTTAATGAAACTTTATTGGTGATTCCACCCATTTTAACACATGAATTATTCAATGGTATTTTAAATTCAAAACCATAAGAATAATTACCTGGGGCTAAAGTAAAATCTTTGGCTTGAGAAACTTGTCGTACATTATCCGGGGGAAATACAATTTGAGTATCGTACAATACTTTGTGATCATCTTTTATTAATTTTTCTTTCTTGTCTCTATCTTTTCTATTATTTAGTTGTTTTGGTATAGATAATTGTGTTGACGATATACCTTCTAATTTAACTTGTATCCAATTCAAAGTTATTGCTTTTGTAACAACTAATGTTACTGATCCTTTTATGATATCATGATTTGTAAAAGTTCCATCTGTGGTTGTACGATCAATCTCAATTTTAACATCTGACATATTTAAGTGATGTATAGAAGAATTGACAAGGACTTTTATTTGTAGTTTTTTAAAAATATGTTTTAATTTGAATCCTACACGGCTTTATTATTAAAATATTATATTGATCACCGGAGTTAATGGAATATTAAAATTGGTGGTTATAGATATATCTGAGTTTATTTATCAACGGTATTCACTAATGGTGTATATGATTGTATAATACAATGGATAAGAAGTTAAGATAAAACTCGATAATATTTCGATATAATATTTGATGGGAGTGTGATTTTTATGGGTATATAGATCTAGTGTAGTTTGAAAAATATAATAGCGTAATTATTAGAATTTCTATAAGTTCGGGTATAACACAATTTAATTTGATCCGTCAATTATACTTTGGTAATGAGGTAAGGTTGATCTATACTCTGTTGCAAGTAAATGATTTGTTATGTGTAAAGTGTTAGTGGACCCTTGAGCTATGTAGTTTTGTATCGAAAAGATAATTATTAATAGAAGTGCTTATTAGCCTAATTTGTAAATAAATATAAATTTATACAATTTCACTATCATTATATTATAGTTTTTGGTTATATAAGTATATTCCACAATCAACTAGCCAATTTTAAGATTTTAAGTTGATTCTAGGGTTAACCTAAGGCTGAAAGCTTGTTTACGAACTAAATACTACATTTAGATCTAGGCTAATACTAAGTTAAAAATAAAAAAATACACATCACTCTTGGAATTAATACAGCCCTCGCTAAATATTTTATAAATCTCATACCGCTAGCAACACTTGCGGATACAATACTTTACTGATTCATTTCAGTATTAAATTTTCTTAGAGTAGCTACATTTAAGAATTAATTTTATCTTTCGGAGTACGGCTTAGGCTAAGTAATATTTTAGTAGTCTATAGAAAAACCAAAGGACACATGGTAGTACGACATAGTGGCAGCTTATTTTGTTTTATAAGGAATCTTATTTCAACGCAATCTACCCTCATAAAAAAAAAGCATACAAAGCAATATACACATTTAATTCAACTCAATTGAATCAAGTCTTTTCTACACTAACTCAATTGGACTTTAATATACAATGTCAGAATCATTACCAAAAGTCGAAATCTTACAAGAAGGAGATGGTAAAACATTTGCTAAACCAGGAGATACAATAACAATTCATTACGATGGTACATTAACTAATGGGAAAGAATTTGATAGTTCTAAGAAAAGAGGTAAACCATTTACTTGTACCATTGGAGTGGGACAAGTAATTAAAGGTTGGGATATTTCATTGACTAATAATTATGGAAAAGGAGCAAGTTCCTTACCTGAAATTTCAAAGGGAACGAAAGCTTTATTGACAATTCCTCCGGAATTAGGTTATGGAAATAGAGGATTCCCTGGTTTAATTCCTGCTAATTCTACATTAGTTTTTGAAGTTGAATTGTTGAATGTTAATGGTAAATAAATAAATGATAGAAGATATCTTATATTTTCGAATAGAATACACAAATACTATTATATTTTTTGTTACACTTTTTAATTTTCTTTCAATCGTTGGAAGTTGTTTCAACCAAGAGTTTTTTCTAAGATAAAACGTAATATAGTGAACCATCCTTATATAATACATTGTTTTGAGTAACTGAAACTTGTAAATATATTCTATAATTAATATCAAAAAGATTCAATTTGGGTAATCTGACAACTTTTTTTTTATCATCATCATCCAGGTGCAACTTTAAATAAAATTGTATGATATATGAGCTGACAGGTTTGACGGTAAATGGAGCCAATTCATTAGCTGATTGATCTTCAAAACTTGGGTCAATTGACCAAGCTTTTAAGTCTACTAACTCACTGGTAAAATTTAATGATTGGGGAGTTGGATTTTCTAGAATATATTTGAGTTTAAATGTTGATTTGTGATAGACTTCTTCAACAACTAATAACACTCTAGGAGAGCATAAATGTAATAATGCTGACCATTCGGGTATGATGTATTCATTAATTGGTTCATCTTTCTCCCCTGATGATCGTTTCCATTTTATGGTTGTCGAAACTATTACTTCAACATTTCTATAACTGAATCCATTTTTGGTCTCTGTTATAAACAATTGACTTTTTGTATCAATACTGCCTTTACGATCATTTTCATAACCTCCCAACAATTGAATAGTTACATCTGGATTTCTGGATATGATATTAAACTCAACATTAGTAATTCTCGCATTAAGATTCAAATGATTCAAGTTAAAGCTACTCAATAAATCGGTAGTTTTTAAAATTAATTGCCATTCTCTTTTTAAGATTGGTGATTTCTCTCCTTCATTGTATTGAGGAAACTTCAAACTTTCGTCATATTTTGGTAAAGTAAAGTATTGACTATCGAAAGGTTTTTGCAATATTGGAACCTCAACAGTTTGAATCATATACGAATGAGATTCCGGTTCGATTCCTCCCTTCTGATCATTCCAAGAATCATCATCATCATCATATAATATTAACAGAAACTGCAAATTTAGTAGATCTAATCCGTATTGTCTACTGAAAATATTCAAATCAGCTAGTTTGTCTTCCGCGATAGACGACAACTTTAATGGTTCATCATCTTTTAAATCATTCCATGACAATGTTACCTCCTCTCCAGCATTATTTTTTCCCACAGAGTAACCTTTGTTCTTGACACCAACAGTTAAAGCTACCTTTTGGTTTGACTTAACATCATCGTTGTCAAAATTTATGCTGAAAGGTATTGTATATTTTTCACCCACTATGTAGCAATCAATATCATTGACGGGCACAATATTTATACTTGGTATTTTCGGGTGAACAACGATTGATCTATTTGATTCAGCCAATCTGATAAATTTAGGAATCTTCGAGTCACCTAGTTTTAAATATCCAAAGTTATTTATAGGATTACCAAAAGCATTGGAATTTGTTTTTTTAGATGCCAAGTTATGTAATTCAATTTTATTCGATCTAATAATTTTGGTTCTTTCTTTGTTTTTAATTTCAATTACTATTTGTAGTTTTACCACTTCAATTCCATAAGTTCCCGAGTGAGTTATATATTGCTCATGTTGTAAAGTCATTGGTATATGATCAAAAGTTAAATTTGCCGAACCAACAAATGTTTGCTCTAATTCCTGACCTTTTACATGGATAATGTTTGTATCTTGTTTTGTTTTGGTTGGATCATGACTTATTGATATATTCTTTATTCCTTTATTTTTGGACACTTTGTCTAATCTAGTGAATGGAATATCAATTTGCTTCAAGGAAGCATATACATCTGAGCCTGAAGGTAGTAAAGTTTTGAGTGTCAGTAGGTTTATTTTTGACTTGAGACTGACTTGAAATAATAATTCATCTCCAACTGTCGTTGTAGTAGTCTCATTAAGACTATCATTAACTTTTTTTTTGTCTATCAAAAGCACATCAACAACGAACAATTCGTGTAATTTAGAATCCAATAAATCAATTTCAACTTTATCACCATCAAACTCAAATATATTATCACATAAATTTGCAATTTTATCATCATCAAATACGAAGGAATGAGGAAAAGTACTTAATTTCAAAATTGTATTGAACTCCAATTTTTTACTGTCTAATATAGAATAACATTTTAATAATTTGACCAATATGACTTCACTTATGCTCAACCATTTCCCATCACCCAAAGAACTATAAGACATTTCTAAGAAGTCTGATGACTTTTTATAGTCTCCAATTTTAAAGTATTCTTCACCCAACAACCAATTAATATAAGAGATTACCAGGACTAAACTGTCACTACCCGAAATCAGCGATTCATTCATTGCTTCCAGTTGAATTGACTCTAATGACTCAATCGATTTCTGTAACAACTCTATTCTTTTACCCAGTTCTGAATTTAACTCAAATGCTTTCAAATAAATTAAACCAGGGTTACTAATCAAATCAAATTCTGGTGTATGAATTCCACCAAAAAAAATAGTCAGACTAATTCCATTATTATTGCTGCTTCTTGAAACAGCGGTAGTATTTAAATAGTTTAGCATGTTATATGGAATCATATCCATTAATTCTGCTAACCATTCATATTGTTTCGATATCCATTCATGATTCTCTTTTAGTATCTCAACTACATTTATAATATGAGTTTTATGTTTTCTTAACGATTTGACAGGTTCTTCAATTGCAAAGTACCCTCGTACAATATGGAATGCAATTATATCTAAAATTGTTCGTATTTGAGCTATTAGTTTATTATCATGATCCAGTAAATTTATTGCATACATGCTATCCAATAACCCAATTAAATCTTGATAAGCTACTTCCAATAATTTTATACTAGGTTCCAAATTACTAGGATTGATAAATTCGCCCATTATAGCTTGTTTAATCAAATTTCTAATTTCAAGAAATTTAGGAGTTAGTTCAATCGAAGTGTCAATTGCATCTGTGGATGGCATGGTATAGTATTTCTTATGTCTTTGTTTAATCCTGTATTCTATATTTGAATAAAAATCATGAGATATTTTCCATAAGTTTGATAGTATTGAATTAACGACTATTTCAACGTCCCTATCTATTGTATTCTCTGTATCGACCAATTGGTATAAATATCCCATTTTAGGGAAATTCAATTCAGATTTTATTTTATCAATTGTGCTCTCATCAATTGAATTATTTTGGAAAATTAATAGTACGACCAATTTACATTCAATCTCTTCTAATTCCGTTTTCAACTTTTTTAATCGAAGTATCAATGCATCAACCTTCTCTGCTGCCCCTTCTGTCAGTATTTCACAAACATATAATATTGCAAATGGAATCTCATTAATATATTTTTCAAACCACTGATGAGTTAAAATCCCATTCGGGAATATATCAGATTCCTGATTAAACGGTGACAATAAATCATGTTGATTTGGGATTTTATTTTTTGACGGTATTCTTAAATTCTCATCATAATCAATTTCAATCAAGTATTTCGGAGTTGATAATCTGTTTCGTATTAAGCAGTTATCCCACTGTTTATTTCTCACATTATTTACATTAAATTGTGATACTAATTTTATCGTAATTTCATTATTTTTTAAAGTTGGTGGTATATGGATTCGTAGAAATGGATTTAATTGTTGTAAAAATGCCGGGTTATAATTTTCCATTGAAATTGAATCAGTCGGAACCAGATAAATTTCGTTCCTACGATTTGTTTTTGGTGATAGTTTAGATTGATAAAATGTATGGTATTTTGATCTAGTAGTAATGTCGGAAAGATTAGTTTATTTGACGTCATTCAAAATTGGACTTCTGAATCTTATTTATCGCTTAGTAACATCATATTGAATTAACCTTTTCTTTATAATAACATCGATTATAACATTACATCGCAAATGAGTGATCCAATAAATGCAAATCCAACGATTATAGACGTAAATAGCTTACCCACAAGACTTGACTCAACAACAAATTATGAAAATCAAACAATATATGAAAAGAATAAGAAATTAATTTCACAAATTACATCATTATCATTATTTAACAATGACGAAGAAATATCATCGTTAGAAGAATCTTTGTCCGAACTATCTAACTCAGAAGATATAGAGGAAATAGACGAACAAGAGATATTCGATTTAATTTCAACGATATCTGATCCAGAGCATCCTTTAACATTGGCTCAACTAGCGGTAGTAAACCTTGAAGACATTCACATTGAAAAAAAACCACATGATCAAATATCACAAGTCACAATCAAAATCACACCAACTATAACGCATTGTTCCCTAGCTACTTTGATAGGTTTGGGAATTAGAGTAAGATTGGATAGGAGTTTACCTGCGAGATTCAGAATTAAGATATACATAAAAGAAGGATCTCATCAATCGGAAAATCAGGTTAATAAACAATTAAATGATAAAGAGCGAGTGGCTGCTGCGTGTGAAAATGATCAGTTGTTAAGTGTCATACTGCAGATGCTAAGTACATGTAAATAAGATTGGAAAATGTTTATTAATAAGTAATCTGAATTGAAAAGTGTCTAATTATATATTACAGCATTTAAAGTCATGGATGTTTGATGATTTATCAAAATTAAAATTCAACATAGTTGGTTATCATTGTATATAGATCAATGATGATGAATTTAAATAAATATTTTTTTATGAACTCTAAAAATTTGAATAATTTTCCGTTATTATTAGCCGGTCCATCATATATGTATTTTGAAATTGTCAAAATGATATTGTTAAGTTTTGAAACTTGTAAATAATAATCACTTTTGTCCTTCAATATGTCCTTCAATTTTTGCAATTCTTCATCATTACTAGTCTGTATCGGTGTCGGAATAATAGTACTAGCAGATACAAACGATGAAACACTAGAATTAGTACCCGAACTGTTTGAGTTATTTGATAATGAGAATTGAGCACCATTTAAATTATTTTGACTGTTTGCACCACCAGTATTCTTCAATCCCATGCTTCTTCGCCTTGAACCAATTGATGTTGTACCGGTATTTGTTGTGCTGATACTGCTTCTATTACTACCCCAACTATGATTCGATAAGTTGGAATTTACAGAGGATGTTGATTCTCTGTTTGTATTCTTTTTCATTCTGTTATAAAGTTTCAGTTTTGATAGTATTGAGTTTAAAGTTGAGGAAGATGATAACGAAGTTGAAGATTCATAGTTGTGGTTGTTATTATTGTTGCTTTCTTGACGAGGACTCTGAAGTTGCTCATTATGATGTGATGTAGGGCTTATATTGTCTTGATTTGAAGGAAATCTAGAACTTGATAGTTGAGGAGGGGTTATAGAATTCTTATTCATTTCATTATGTTCAGGTGATGAAATATGACTTTGCTTCCCAGTGTTATTATTACCACCCAAAAATGAAGAAAATCTTCTTTTGGATATTGAGCTTCCATTACTCATACGCCTATTTTTATTATTTGAATTATTCGATATATTTGATTTGTTGGAAATTGTACGATACATTGGTTTACCGACACTGTTGAACTCTTCATCCTCTTCATCATTTTCTTGTAATGTTGAACTGATCATGAACATATTATTCCCGATACTTTTAATGTTGTTGTTCAGTTTTTCCTTTAAAGGTGAATCGTAAAATTTATAAGCAATTAATAACTTTGAGTAGTAGTTTAAAGTAATTTCTTCAAAACTTGTATTGCTTAATAAATTTTGTAATTCTGTTTCCATCATCCCATTAATTTCGCTTAACATTGTTATTTTGACTTTAACGTCTTTGATAACTAAATCATTTTTTAACCATAAATCCCAAGGTATTATCACTTTTGAGAATAATTCTTGTGGTGTAGCACTATTATCCCTAATTTTCTTCAACAATTTCGAGTTTTTATCACATTCAAGTATCACTGAAGGATCTTTTAAATTTAGTATTTTGCTGAACATAGATATCATGGGTGTATATTGAGTTAAATTATCTTGACGTGCTAGTGGTGATACAGTTGTCGATTGGTCAGACAAACTTAAGGTTAAATTATCAAACGAATTTGTGAGTTTGTTTATCGAACCAATTCGTGAATCTCTGTATTCATTAGATTCCATATCTCTCGGTGATGATCTTGGTGACATATTGAAGGTATGTATTGTATTTGACGTGAATTTGGGCTGTTTCCCTTGATTGAACATCTGTCGTGATTGAGGGGGTTGATGATCTACCGCATACATTATACTTTTTTAGTGGCTAGCGGTACAATCAGTGGTGTTGAATGAATGAAATTGAATGTAATTTGTAAATTTAAGTCTTTGCTTGATAAATTGATAGAATGTTTTGAATTTTACAACTAATTTAAGACCTAACCTATATTCAAATTTGAAATGAAATTGTTGTCCAAATCAAACCTTTATTCCTGTTTAGTTCCAGTACTAATGTTTATACTGCAGTGGTTGTTTTATTTGACAATTATCTATGCCTAATCTTGTATAATCTATTTATTTGTTTTTAGTTATATTTAAAACAATATTTAAACAATTTTTCTTTAAAGTTATTTTTATTACAATAATATAAGGTCGTGTGATTATCGAATAAGTTACATAACGTATGGAATGTTTTAAGATTTAACTTTAAATAAATTATTTTTTAGATTGTTAAGACGTGTTTCATGTACCTTGCACGTAAAAGATCATATAGTAGAAGAGTCCACATACATTATGAGTGTATGAGCTGATAAACGCTAATTTGGTGGACGAAGATAATTTCGACTTTCAAAAGCAATTGATAATTTGAAAGTGTCCTAGCCAGCGAATTTAATACAATATGCATCAAAATAAACTACTATCGAAAAAAAAACCCTTATTCAAAAATTCGTAAATTGCAAATCTCGATTCAGATTTCACGACACGGCTAGAAATGAAAATAAAATAAACAAAACCTGAGTATATCAATTCGTTATATTATAGTTATTGACGATTTAAATTTAATACTGAAAGAAAATCTATTTATTTAAATTAATTTTTTCCATTATATTTGGTTCTACCAACCAAATCGTCAGCCATAACTCTAATACTAGACCAGAAAACATTTTTAGGCATTCTTGTACCTAATTCAGTTTCAAAATCATATAATCTCTTTACACTAGTAAATTTCAAATGTGAACTTTTAACACCTAAAACGGAAGCCGTCGATACAAGATTTTGGTCATCATGAGGATAATCTAAAACGTATCTGTATTTATCCATCTTATCTGTATTTTCCTCAATGAATTGTACTGCTTTAATAGCAAACCTATCTGCTCTTGTTCTGTCTATAGGAGAAGGTAGTCCACCTTGTTGTACATGACCTGGAATGGCTGTTTTAGTATCAAATTCTCCATTACACTCAGTGTTTATAATATCAGCTAACACTTTTGGTGTAAGAACCTTACTAGCATTAGAAGATTTAATTATTAATTTTCCAGCTTTAGTTAAATTTTTTTCAACAGCAAATGATTCACGTAAAGAATTTATATCCATTTCTAGTTGTTGTAAATGTATTCCTTCTTCTGGAACATATGATGCTTGAGCTCCACTTACCAAAGAAGCAAAAGTGGCAATATATCCAGAATTACCTCCTTGGACTTCTATAACAAATGCTCTACCTTTTGTTGCTGATGCTGATTGCTTTATTATATCACAATAATCCATTAATGAATTAAGACAAGTATCTGCTCCCAAAGAATATTCAGTACCTGGAACGTTATTTGAAATAGTAGCAGGAACTAATACCATAGGTATTCTAAAAGCAGGATACATTGATCTTGCATTTTCCAATTGATATAATGAAACAAATGCTTCAAATCCACCAACTATTACCAATCCATCGAATTGATATTTTTCAAAATAATGAGCTATCATACCTAAATCAGTTTCTTCTGGAGTTTGTCTATTTGTACCAATATTTGATCCACCAACACTATTCCATCCTTCTATATCTAACCATTCAATAGATTTTATTGATTCGTGTCTTGATAATCCAGAAAACCCATTATGTATAGCATACGGAGTATGACCTTTAGACATACAATACGTTGCAAATGCATAAACTGCAGAATTCATACCACCAGCTGGTGCACCAATATTTATAATAGCAAATTTTTTTCTTTTATCAACAGGTAAAATTGGTTCTTCATGATTAGCACTATTCATTGCAATAAAATTCGATAAATGCTCTTTGAATTCAGAATCTCTGAGGGACATAGCTTTATCAAAATCTTTTTCGGCTATAGCGTCAGCTACAGATTTAGTAATTTTCACCGCTTCTACCAAAGGTTTTCTAACGATTTTATTCTCATCAATTGCAATTAATGGTGATGATGTGGTTGGGTCTAATTCTAACACCGCCTTCACCGCCTCAATTCCTTGTAAAGTTGCTAGTATTCTATCAAATGCAACTGCGGTACCACCTCTTTGAACATGACCTAAAGTGGTTATTCTTGTGTCTAATTTTAATCTATTAGCCAAAACATCTTTAACATCTTCCGCACTTATTGATTTTAAATCTGATGTTATTGCTCCTTCAGCAATTATAACTATGGTTTTCCTCTTTCCTGCATCTCTATGTTTTTTAACAATTCTACTCATTTGATCTTGCCAATCTTGACTTGAACTAGGTTTTTCTGGTATGAATATATAATCAGCACTTGTTGCTATACCAGCCATTAAAGCTAACCAACCGCAATGTCTACCCATAACTTCCACAACAAATGCTCTACTATGAGAATTTGCAGTAGCGTCAATATAATCTATAGCTCGACAAATTCTTTCTAATGCAGAGTAACAACCGATAGTTGAATCAGTTGTTGCCATATCATTATCTATTGAACCAACAGTTCCACATATGTATAGATTTTTATGTCTCTCGTATTGCTCTTCCGTTATTTCTTTTTTCTCCCTTAACTCAGAGATTAATGAAGGCCACTCACTTCTAAATAAATCTGCACCAGTCAATGATCCATCTCCTCCACATACAATTAATCCATCTATTCCAGCATCAATTAAATTTTTACAACCTTTCAATCTACCCCATCTTTCTTTAAACTCCATACATCTAGCTGTTCCAATATTTGTACCACCATCAGTTAAATAACCACGAACGTCTTGCCATTTCATTTCTTTTATGTATTCCTTACCACCTTTGACTAAACCTGAATAACCTTCCATTATAGCGAATGCTCTTGAACCTCTAAAAATCGCTGCTCTGACTACTGCACGGACACATGCATTCATTCCCGGAGCATCTCCTCCTGAAGTCATAATCCCGATATTTCTTCTATTTTTAAAATGACTTAATAACCCTTCATTTTCGTTTATTTTTGAATGCAATTGAGTATCATTAGATCCACCATGTTTAGGGTGTGATTTTTGAATTGGAGGAACAACGGTAAGAGGTTCGTTACATGCAGTGAAACCCATTATATAGCCTAGTGGATCTATTATATATGCTTCATTTGGGTATAATTCATTAGGAGTGATCTGTAGTTTGAAGTTTGACTCATTTAATAATTCAATTAAATCAACTAAATTTGCAACTTTCATAACATATGTAGTATCTAATGATCTCCAATCCACTATGTTCAATTTTGATTCAATTTGATTTTTTCTTTCATTAATTTCTTGTTGATTAAGCCCTACATCGGGATCTAATTTTATTTCAATTATTATCTTGTTTTCATCATTTGTTAAATATGTGGTATTGTTATTTTGTGAATGTCCAATTAATCCTAGTATATATGTGTAGAATGATATTGCTTCATTGAGTAATGATTTTGAACCTGCAACTAAATAAATTGTTGAAGTACCGTTGACTAATGATGACATTTCTTTGACTAATTGCTCTAACAAGAAAACCACCGAGTTTTATAATGCAATTGGCGTTGTGTAGTTTGGTGATTTAAGTTAATTTAAATAATAGTGTCGGAGATCTTAATTTAGCAAAAGATTAAAATGATGTTTTATCTCACAAAAAAATATGGTCTTAATTTTATTTTTCGGTTGATTGAATTGCGAAAGAAGTTTACCTTCAATTCAAACTAGTATAACCACTTATTCTTTCATTCGATGTCCGTTTCCTTTCTAGACATCAATGTCTTGCAGATGAATGAATACACAGTATTTTTTAAACTCCACTTCTTGCTCTTGACTTTCGCATTACGTTGGGCTAATAGACCAGAGAGGTTTTATACATTACGTCATTGAGAAGAATCAGATACATCAATGTATTCAAAATTCCAGCAATTGATAAACTGAATTCTCAGAAATGATGAGTTATACTTTGAATTCTTTTTTAAAACAAAGTCTCATATTTCGATAATGTCAAGATGTAGAAGTAATTGTTGTGCAATATTGCACCTTGCGGTATCTTTAACACGTTGTCCATAATCAAAAATGGTGAGAGGTGCTAAATTGAAAAGGTTGAAATTCGTTCTGAGATTTGACTACGATGAACTATATCTTTGAATTTCTTCTTGAATTTATACTGGCTGCAAAATTTGGACATTTTATAACTTCAAACATCTGATCCATTTGGTAGTGTAGATCTACTCAAATCATAATACGATACTGTATTAAAATTTTTCAACAGTTAGTTAGTAAATACTGTATATTAATTTTACATTTTCATAATGAATTAACACTAAGTAAATTAAGTGAGAAAAAAAATCGAAACTTAAGCAAATCAAGAAGTTGAATATTAAATAGACATTTAGAACGATATATCCCATATAAGATCGCGAGTACAATGTCTGTTCAACAACCAGCAACAACACCAGTACCAATTCAGGATTTGTCCAAATTATCTGTCCCAACATTACCAAGTGTAACACCACAACCACCAAAACAAAATTCATTATGGTCATCTAATCCAGTATTTTCATATTTAAATGATGTATATTTAACTATAAGTGAGCATAGAAAAAATTTAGGTTTGACAAATCCAGGAACCATAGAAAATTTGAATAAGGAAGTTAGTAGAGATGTGTTTTTAAATCAATATTTCTTCACAGGGTTAAGAGCCGATTTAAACAAAGCATTTTCTATAAATCCTGCTTTTCAAACTTCCCATACTTTGAGTATGGGCTCACAAGTTTTACCTCCATATGCATTTAGCGCTTTATTTGCTGCCGAAGATTTTTTTTTACAAGGTAATATAGATAATGATTATAATTTTAGTGGTAGAATCAACTATGGTTGGGATAAATTTAATATTTCTAAAATCACTTTACAATTAGCTCAAACACAACCTTCAATGGTTCAATTGGAACAAGATTATCAAGGAAATGATTTTTCAATAAATTTAAAAACATTAAATCCAAATTTCATTTATGATGGATTTTCTGGAGTTGCAGTTGCTTCTTTGTTACAAAGTTTAACTCCTAAATTTGCTTTAGGGTTGGAGGCCATGTATTCAAAACAACCTTTAGCTCCACCAGATACCGCTGTTTCATATGTTGCGAGATATAATAATAATGGGAAATGGATCGCTTCTGCTCAAGTACAAGCTCAAGGAGCCCTAATTGCATCATTTTGGAGAAAAGTAAGCGACAAAGTTGAAGCAGGTTTAGAAACTCAAATCGCTGCTACTATGAAACAAGTTGCTGATCCTTTAATGGGAGTTGGATTTGAACCAGTTATTGAAGGAACTACAACCATTGGAGCAAAATATGAATATAGAACTGCTGTCTTTAGAGGTCAATTAGATTCCAAGGGAAAAGTTAGTGCATTTTTGGAAAAAAGAATTTTACCAACAGTATCGGTGTTATTTAGTGGAGAAATTGATCAATTTAAATCTACCTCAAGATTAGGTTTAGGTTTACAATTTGAAGCTGCTGGTAATGAACAATTAATGATGATGCAACAAGGTTTAGTCGATGCCAATGGTAATCCAGTCCAAGGCGTAACTGTTGTATAAAGAAAATGAAAAGGAAAAGTGATGATTAACCAAACTAAATAATGAACATCAAAAACGGATAATAAGTACTTGATCAGCCTATTTTCGATTTTTGTTACTAAATTATTATTGTATATAGAGATAATGATATATTAAAATACACGATAGGTTTGCTATTATTAAGTTGTACATTTATCAAACACCATCTACAAACTCATTGCAAAATTTAAGAACTTTCAAAACTCTTGATTAGTCTAGGTGGAAATCTGCTTTCATTTGTTAACGTTAAGAATGAGGAAGGACCTTAATTTGTCTCAAATTCAATGCGTGAAAATCAAAAAGCTATACGATGAATATTTTACAGGTTTAAACTCCTCCAATACCTCATTAAAATAAGTTCGAAGTTGTTCAGTGAATGACTAGTCCATTGAAATCAGAAACTCCTATGACAGGGGAATTGGCGACAACGCCATTTTTTCAACAACAAGCAGACAACTCAAATTTGAATATTGATAAGGAACATTTTAACTATCAATCAACTAATCCAACAGATAAAGATCATGTACAACAAGGTGGCACAAACAATGATATACTACCGCAAGACTTGTTAGACATAGATTCAAACTTACAATACCTAAATACACAATCGGATGCTTCAAACACAAATACCACTGAATTTCAAATGAATAATGATTTAATGGATATTGATCAATTACCAAGTGATTTAACGACTGACCAATCCACTTCGCCAAAGAAAACAGAGCTACAAGATGGGGCACAAGTAGACTCTCATTTATCCACTCAAGAACAACCAAAAGAAGAAGATGATCCAATTATCAAAATTAAACAAATTGAACTACTACCAGACCTATACAAAATTCTATACAATATCTCTCAAAATAAAGCATCATCGAAAGATTTCGTTAATTTGTCAAGTCTAACAAGATCCAAGATCAATAATTTGAAGAATATAATTAAAGAAATTGATGGAATTAATATTTCACCAAATATTATGATGGAAAAAATTCAATTGATTCATGAAAACAACCTCAAAAAACAAGAATTGATGAATTCTTTGATATTGAAAGTCAATGAGAAATTTTCGTAGCGTGAATAATTGATGAGAATATGACGATAATGTTTTTAGCGACTCTTTTTAACGTGCTCTTGTCACTCTTGTGCTAGATCTGTCTCGGTCCCAAAAAAAAATCAGTTTTGACGTTTATGGCTTCTCAAATCGATTAAAACCAACATAATCCGACACATTCCAGATAGTTCATGTCAATTCGCCAAACAATTCATTCTATCATTTAATTTCTACATAAAGCAATCAAAACAGGAGCATTGAACAACACATCGCAGGAGGAATCATCCCATTGTACAAATATCAAATAGCAACATCAACTAAAGCATCAAAACATTTTACACCAGCATGGATGGACTGAATACAACACCTATACGATTTCCGTCAACATCAGAAACATCACCATTCAATAAATTTCCACCATCTTATGAAACTCTTAAGCAGACTCCGGCGTTTACTGCTGGATTCACAATATTCACATTAATTTTATGTATTTTGAAAAATACATATAATGTGAATATGGATTCACTAATCTTATATCCTAGATCACCTTTGGACTTCAATTTGAACGCAATATCATTTTATTCCCTAATCCACGTTAGTTATTTACATTGGTTGCTTAATATCATGGCACTTTTTACACCGTTAGCAATGTTTGAAAAAAGACATGGTACAATATACACAGGTATAACATTGAATTTATTAACTGTTATTGCAGCCTTACAATACTGTATTGTGGGACTTTGGCTTTATCCAGAAACCGGAGTTTTAGGATTATCAGGAATTGTATTCTCATTCATGAGTTTCATGGCATATCATGAGTATCAATATAAACCTATATTAACAACAATTCAACTAGGTGGATACGACATTAAAATATATACATTATCAATCCCATTTCTTGCAGCTTTAATATTTTTCATCATTTTTCCATCAAGCTCATTACCTGGTCATATATTTGGAATAACAACAGGTTACTTATTAGCTTATGGTTTAATAAGCAAGTTATATCCTCCTTCTCATATTTTGTCAAAAATTGAGAAAACTTTGGAAAAAGGAATTTCTAAGTTGGAGCCATTAGTTACATACTTCAAGGAAGATGATGCAGTGACTATTAGAGGTGTTACATATATTCCATTGTTGAGCGAAGAAGATATCGAAGTGGGCAGTGGTCGTACTAGAGGTACAAGTACAAGTATAGCTGGAGGATTACAACCACCTCAAGCTACACGATCAGCATCATATGTGAGAGAGTCAAGGGTACTAGGAGAGGCTTAAGCAATTAATAGACACATAAGTTATTGTTTACAGGTCAATAACAATACATTTTATCATATGGGATCTGGCTTTGCGACCAATGCTGGATCTGATTTTGTAAATTACTATTTTAATTAAAACTAATGGCCTATTACTTTTCTAATATTATTACTGCAAAATGAAAAATTTGTAATAATTTTCATCGATCTCTGATTCCCCTGTATGAAATATATCATTTCAGAAGTATGCATGAAATTAGTAACTTTAAGTTTAGCAAATTCATCTGCTCCTTACTGGAGTACATTGTAATGCAGTGCTTGCATCGCTCAACGGACATCTTGTTCCCCAGATATATCAAAGTAGCGACACTTAAATTGTTTATCATTTACATCATGTATTTGACAAAAAAACATTATCAAGGTACATTATAAGATTAGGAACCAATTCAAATAATAAAGCCGAAATTTGATCAAAGAACGTAAATCTTGTTCTCAATGTTTTGACAACAAATTCGTGAAAGTATGGTATGTCAAAAGTTATTTGGTGACTTGAAAAAAAAAAATAGTCTAATATTGTAAGTTATACTAATAAAATAAATAAAGTTTTTAATTTTTCAATTTAGTAAATACAACTGTTTTTAAGTTTAAGAACGACAAAATACGTTGAATGAATTGATTGAAACTAAGTATATGTATAATTGGCAAAACTGATAAATAAAAGTGGAACTAGATAAATCAGCGAATAGTAAAAGTTGGTTGATATTTTCATATAATCTCATTTAGCTATGCTAAATTCTAATAAAACAAATGGGGAAATACACAATAATAACAACGGTTATCACAAAAAGTCATTTACCTATAACGACGAATCTAGTAAATCTATACAATCAGGCACAGTAACTGAAACAAGTAACGAAGAATTGAGGAATAAAAAGAAGAGGAATAGATTTAGGAATAAACAATACAAAAGATCTAGCCAATCAAATCAACAACCAGATCAACCCCAAAACAAGGCTAATGAGGCAAGGATACTGAAAAGAGAAGACGAAAAAGTGGAAGAACAACAACAAACTCAACAACCAAGCCCAATGTTTGAAACCTCAACTCAGACTAATCCCATCAGTACAATTAATTCCAACCCCACAATTCACACCAATAGCTTAATCAAATCATCTACACAAAAGGACTTGAAAGCAAATTCTCCCACGACTCCTCGATTACAACAACCTCCCATAATTAACGAAAGTCAAAATGAAGTGCTACCTCACCAAGCCTATAAATCCCCTAGAAAAGAAGCCATCCTAAGACATAAACAAAGTAACGGAAGTAAAGAATCAAAGAACAATCAATCAAATTATCGAGAAAATTTAAAATCGAATAAGGATATACCATCGCCCAAGTCGTTAGTCCATTATGGCAATCAACACCACGACACCGCTCAAGACCCATCAATGAATTTAAAGTTGGATGAAAAAGTTACATTATTCAAATATAGATCATCAAAAATATTGGAGTTGGTTCACAAGAATGATATAAATGGTTCCTTATTAGCACATGGAGAATTCGAAATTTTTCAATTACACAATGGCGATATAACTTATTTGTCATGTGGTGGTGGAAAACTGTTCATATATCCATTACTACCTAAGATTAAAATATCTAGAATTGAGTTTAACAAATTCATCATACATTTAATTAATCCCAAAAGATTCTGGAAGATTTTCATCAATAGTGACGAGAAAAATGTTATTGAGATTTTACAAGGAACTTTGGAGAGGAATGTCAAATATGAGAACGAGTACAAATTTGATTCTGAAGAAGACGAAAAGCAAAATCTGGTAAGTAACAAGATAGAGGAAAATAGGACTCCAGAAGAAGACGAAGAGCAACTGATTTACAAAAGATTGGATATGAAACCTAGAGAATTGATGGAGGATAGCCCTCAGAATCTTGATTTCAAAACTTCGTCTAACAATTTTATTGATAATATAATCCCTGACTCCCCACCATCTGCTCCGATATCTCCAACTCAGGATATCATCAAAACCTTTGACTTAGATCCAGTGAGAAAAGAACAACCACAGTATGTTCATCCATACTATTCACCAACGTCCTTCAATCAACCAAGCAAACTCAAAAAGCATTCATCATTACAATCAATGAATACCAATGTTGCATGTTTAGATGTGGGTCCAAAAACACCAAATCAACATATTATTAAGAGTTCAATACCTGTACATCAACAACTACAAAACCCCTACCAAGCAGGTATAAATAATCGTCCCAATCATAATCACAGTCACAATCACAATCACAATCACAATCACAATCACAGTCACATTCCACATCAGTTTAAAAACAACTTTATACCAATCGATGAAAAGTCTGAAAGTTCAATGGATTCATTACTAGATGAATTTGAAGAATCATTAACAAAATCAGTAAAACAAAATATAGTTGGAGGTGCTACATCAACCATTTACTCAAGACCACCTTCTATAATTCAACATTCAGTTACTTCTCAGCATAATCCAATACCATTGTATTCCCGAGGTAAATATTTTGATGGTAAGATTGAGAATGATGAAGAGTGCGATGAAAATTATAACCAGAAGAATAAAGATAAACAGGAAGAGATTACAAGTTTGAATGATGGATTTAATAAATCACACAGTTATAGATATCATCCGAATGAAGGGCTTCATTCAAGTCGAAGTAGACGATCTTCAAGAAGTGACTTGTACACGAATGAAAGTGGTTGGATGGAACCAAATATTAAGTCAAAATTAATTCCAACTAACGCCAATCACAATCACCAATCGATAAATGGAAGTGTTTATAGCAGGTCAAAATTACCAAAATCGAGGTCAAATCAATCCATAAGTAGCTCCGTCTCCCACAATCAATACAACAATTTAAGCAATATTTACAGGTCAGTCATTGGTCAAAAATTACACGATAATGGAAACATACAAAATGATTATACATCGGTATCATCAGTCAGATCAATGTCAAGATTACCTCCCCGAATAAATCCACAGCATCAAAATCAAATTGATTTAAATTTAAGGAGACAAAGTTCATATTTGAATTCAAAACCTAACATAAATCAATCAAATAATCCTAGTGAAAAGATACCCATTAAAACAAATGCGAATTCTAAAAATCTCAATTCAAAGGAAATATATCAAATTTTAAGCTCAACATCAGCTCAAGATTTGAAACGAAACAAAAACTCACTACCTCAAAATCAAAACAACCAAAAAAAACCAATTCCAAAATCTACAAGCTTTACATCAAGATTATTTGGATGGTAGAAATAAAAGTATCTTGGGTGTCTACTGGAAGTAGTTATGATTTATCACATGACTGCCAAAAGTTGTCAGTAACATATATTTATTTATTTATTCATTTTAAATATTAAAACTAACGTACATATAATACGTAGATTTTGAGGCTAAAACTGAACAAGTTGGCTTTTTGCTTCTTTTGTAAGGACGCTTGAGGTTCTTAAACTTGAAATTATAGTTTATTTATGACAATGAAACAAACAGGTTTAATACTGTTTCAATGATTGTTCTCTATGAAACTTTACTAATTTTCTTCATGTTTAATTTCCCATATGTTTTTGATCTACAATATAAGAATTAGACTAACTCCGAACAGACATCGGACTTAAGTTGTTGCTTGTATACAGTACCGTTTCTATAGTGAGAAAGATTTCATATGCGAACTTATTTATTACCCCACCAAAATGAAAAACTCAGTTTATTCTTTGAACGTTTAAATTCAATTTAAGTCATCCACATCATCATATAGTTACGTGAAACTTTATAAATTAGGACGAATTTTTTAATATAAGGTGTTAATTTTAAAGTTCAAATTCCAATTATCATATCAAAATTACTTTGCAATAGTTATCAAACAACCACCAGCTGAAGATTCCCTCCTAAGTCATAATCAAAATGAGTAAGCCAAGTAGTAATAACAAATCTAAGATCAATTCTGCTTCAGCAAAACCAATTCCAAAGAATGCTAAAACTTCAAACGGTAATGGTACAAAGAACTCAGAAAAGATTGCAACTCCTCAATTGGAACAAGTTGAGTCATCTTTAAGTTCACCAAGTGCTCCAAGTTCACCAGTTGAAGAGCCAAATTTAAGTCATAGAGTTTCAATTAAAAGAAGTTCAAATGCCTCCAGTTTAATTGATATTGCGGAAGGTAAGAATGAAAATTCATCTGAAAAGAAAAACTCAACTCCATCCAAAGTACCAACTGATGTAGCATCAGGTCGAGCAAATTCAGTCAAATCTGTACATTCTAATGGCGATACTGCATCAACTGAAACTTTAGTCAATAAAACTTCAGATGAAAACAGTAAATCAAAACCAACTTCGCAACCAAAACCTTCAAATACTAATACCGACTATAAATACACCGAATTAAAAGATATACCAATTGGTGTAGATAAGATTAGAGAAGGTTTTCATCTGGGTAAAACTCATTCAATACAATTTAGATTAAATCAAATTAGAAATTTATATTTTGCAATAAAAGATAATCAATTAAAAATTATACAAGCTTTATCTCAAGATTTTAATAGAGTTTCAAGTGAAACTAAGAATTATGAAATTTCAACTGGATTGAATGAAATGTTATTTACTATGTCTCAATTACATAAATGGTCAAAACCTGAACCTGTTAGTGATTTACCTTTAAATTTATTAACTAATCCAGTATATATTGAAAGAATCCCATTGGGAGTTGTATTAGTTATAGCTGCTTTTAATTATCCATTTTTTGTTTCAATTTCACCAATTGTTGGAGCCTTAGCAGCTGGAAATACAGTTGTTTTCAAACCAAGTGAATTAACTCCAAGGTTTTCAAAATTATTTGTTGATATCTTGACAAAGGCATTGGATCCCGATATTTTCTTTGCTGTCAATGGGGCTGTTCCAGAAACTACTGAATTATTGAATCAAAAAGTAGATAAAATAATTTATACAGGATCAGGTTTAGTTGGTAAAATTATTGCTAAAAAGGCTGCTGAAACTTTAACTCCAGTAATCTTAGAATTAGGTGGTAAATCACCAGCTTTTGTATTGGATGATGTAACAGATAAAGATTTAACCGTCATTGCAAGAAGAATAGCATGGGGTAGATTTGCAAACGCTGGTCAAACATGTATTGGAGTAGATTATGTATATGTTGCTGAATCAAAACATGAGAAATTTGTAACTGAATTGAGGAAAGTCATAACAGAAGAATTTTATCCAAATGTTAATAAGAATGATAAAAATTTCACTCATTTGATTCATGATCGTGCTTTTGAGAAAATGTCAAAAATTATCTCGAATACAAAAGGTAATATCATAGTTGGAGGAGAATCTGATGCAGAAACAAGATATTTTGCACCAACTGTTGTTGATAATGTTACATGGGAAGATTCAACTATGCAAGATGAAATTTTCGGACCTATATTACCAATATTAACTTACAAAAATTTGAACGAAGCATGCCACAAAATCATTCAAAATTTTGATACACCTTTAGCACTTTACATATTCACAAGTAAATCGACATCTCCATCAACTAACCCTCAAATAAAAACTATAACAACATCAATTAGATCAGGTGGATTAATAATTAATGATGTATTAATGCATATTGCATTACATAATGCACCATTTGGAGGTGTTGGAACATCAGGTTATGGATCATATCATGGTAAATATTCTTATAGAGCATTTACTCATGAAAGAACGGTTATTGAACAAAAATTCTGGAACGATTCTATTTTAGCTGCTAGATATCCACCATTTTCAAATTCAAAAGATAAATTAGTTAAATCAAGTCAAGAATTATATGGTGGTAGAGTTTGGTTTGGAAGAAAAGGTAATGTAAATGTTGATGGACCTTCTACTTTTTTCAGTGGATGGACTAATGCATTAGGTCTAGTTAATATTGTAAAAGATTTTGTTGGTGTTGCCTTGTCATAATCATCTTTGAAGAACACTTAATTTAACTAGTTAGATTGTATTTAATATAAATTCAAGCAAGATATTTTAATTGATTAGAGCAGCGCTTAAACTCTGTTAAATTTTACCTTCCAAGTCTTCGTTCTTCGCAACTGCTGTGGTTCTACAAGAAGTATGTGGATCAATTTCATCAATATTCTATAAGTATGAAGCAATGATCTACTGATGACGTTGTATCGTATAATAAGGCGGTGGATCTAGATCTTGATTCAAGGGGTTTGAAGAATTTCATTTGTAAGTTATGATAACAAAATTATCAAGCTTTATTTGCTAATTACAATAACAAATTTACAAATGTTTTAATTTTAATTTTTGCAATCAGTAACGGAATTTTTTTTTTAACTTTGTGTTCAGATCTGGTTCTACCCGAGACCCGAATTATTTTAGGAGCCACTAGAAAATTTTGCAATTCATATCCAAATTCAATATTAGTTTCAACCTCGATAAAACCAAAAAATTGATATATTTTGAATGAAACATCCTTTTGCAACATTCAGTACTTCAACTATGTTGAAGCTTAGAAATGAGGTCCAAATTAATATTCCAATCATTCTTATCTTCAGGATCGATACGAGAAGTTTATTTTTGTCACACAACACCTTAAAATAATATTTTTTTTTTTTTTGCAGCCACAAAATTATTACTGTGGTGGCATCTTTCATGTTTTAGAATATGCACCTGAAACAGAGTTAAAATTACAGAAAAAAGACGTTATTACGATATTACAGTAGATAATAATTAGATACAAAAGAATGCATCTAATTTAAGAGATAATTCTATTGTTCTACATAACCCTACTTTATTGTTAATTATAATCACCGGAACAGCCTTCGTGAAGATGAGACTCAATGGTAAAAAATTTATTTAAATAGATTCTATAAACCTGAAAAAGATCTCATTATGTTTTAAATTATTCATATTTTTCAGGTTCCAATTCCAAAGTCACAAGTCCAAGCCTATTTTTTAACCAAAACGTTTTCTTTTGGATCAACATAATTAAAACTACTAAAAAGTGTAAATAAAATAATGGTTCTTGGGTTCGGAAATAAGAATAAATCAAATAATAATAATAATTCAAGTGAAACTCATTCAATTAATGATTCATCTTCATTACCTTCATCAAATAATAGTACTACGCCATTAAATCAAAATGATATTAGGAAAGAAAATACAGTTTATAGAATAGATTCAGATTCATCACTAGAATCAAATGAATTAATTAAAAATCCATTTTTGGATCCAAAAGTAGAAGAATATTATCGTGATGTTTATACCAATTCAAAATATGAAAGTTATAAAGCATTTGATCCTCATTTTACATGGACAGAAGAAGAAGAAAAAAAAGTTATTAGAAAATTAAATTATAGAGTTGCATTAACTGCTTGTTTGATGTTTATAGGTTTACAAGTTGATCGTGGGAATTTAGCTCAAGCTGTTACTGATAATTTATTAGGTGATTTAGGTTTAACTACTAATGATTATAATGTTGGTAATACTATTTTTTTGGTTTGTTTTTTAGCTGCTGAAGTTCCTTCGCAATTAATTTCAAAAGCTTTAGGACCTGATATTTTTATTCCTATTCAAATATGTGCTTGGAGTATTGTTGCTATGTCACAAACAGCTTTAAGTGGTAAAGCATCATTTTATGTAACTAGAGCATTAATTGGAGCTTTAGAAGGTGGTTTTATTGCGGATCTAGTTCTTTGGTTATCTTATTTCTTTACATCAAAAGAATTACCTATTAGATTATCATGGTTTTGGACAACATTATCTTTAGTTCAAATTTTTACATCATTATTAGCTTTTGGTATTTTAAGAATCAATTCTTTTGGATGGGCAGGTTGGAGATTTTTATTTTTAATTGAAGGTGGATTTACTTTATTAATTGGAATTTTTTCATGGTTTCTTATGCGTCCTTCAGCAGTACAAACTAAAAGTAAATGGAATCCTAAAGGATGGTTTACTGATCGTGAAGAAAAAATTGTTGTCAATAGAGTGTTACGTGATGATCCTTCAAAGGGAACAATGCATAATAGACAAGCTATATCTCCGAGAATGTTATGGAATTGTTTAACTGATTATGATTTGTGGCCACTTTATGCAATTGGTATAATTGCTTATATTGGTCAAACTACTTTCACTGCTTATTTTGGTTTAATGAATAGACAATTAGGTTTTAGTGTTTTTGATACAAATTTATTAACTATTCCAACAGCTGTTATTCATATTATATTTCTTTTAGCAATCACTTGGTTTTCTGAAAAGATCAATCAAAGAGCATTAGTTTGTTTATTGGCTCCAATATATACAACACCAATAATCGGTGTAATTAGATGGTGGTCTGGTTCAGGAAAAGACGTATGGGCCACATGGGCATTAAATACATTATATTTGGGCCAACCATATATTCATGCAATTTGTGTGAGTTGGGTATCAAGAAATTCAAATAGTGTTAGAAGTAGATCAGTTTGTTCAGCCATATATAATATGACAGTTCAATTAGGTAATATAATTGGTAATTTCATATATAGAGCTGATGATAAACCTTTTTATAAAAGAGGTAATATGCAATTATTTTGGATTTCATTTGCTTTAATTCCTGTATTATTATTGGCTAGATTTTATTATGTTTGGAGAAATAAACAAAAAACTAGAAAATGGAATGAATTATCACCAGAACAACAAGAAGATTATAGAAAGAATACTACAGATGAAGGCTCAAAAAGATTGGACTTTAAATTTGATTATTAAGGTTTTTACAGTATAATTAGTTAAAACGTAATTTATTTATTGACAATTTATAGAAGTTTATAGATGTTATAGATTAACATTTAATACATTTGAAATTTATCGTTGCAAATGAACAATTGTATGAAGTTTACGCATTATTCTTGGATATTCATTATGAATGCATTAGGTTCAAAATCAAGAGACAAGCTCCTTATCACTTCATCAAATAAAAATCTGTGGCAATATATTTTAACCGAAATTACATTGAGTTTTAAAATTTTACACAAAGTTATTTGGTTATAATTTACGAAGGTTGTAACCAATATTATTTTTTTTCTTTTTTTTTTTCCTAAGAATATTAAACTTCTACCATGAAAAATTTCTTGATTAAATTGAATGAATATATAATATTGGCATTAACTGGATCAATATGATAGTCAGGTAGTTTAACTTTGAGTGAGCCACAATGATGTTTATCAAAAAATTCGTAATAACGGATCCTTATAATTGAAAAATTATTTCATGTTATCTTCATCTAAAATTTAGTGTTTCAGATTTGTATATAAATAGGATGTTTTGCATATTTGTTGCAATATTTAGTTCGTTTCAAAATCTAACAACCTTCAAACCACCAACCACATAATTTAATGGCTAAATCAATTGACTCAAAAAGTAATTATACTTTGTCAGTCACATCAACTGAAAAACAACAACCAATTTCAGAAAATGAAATAGAACCACAAATATCAAAACAAACATCAAAAGATAAATCATTATTAGAAAAATTATCATTAACTGATTTTGATTTAGAAAAAAGTCAAAATGCTAAAAATCCATTTTTAGATTCAAAAGTTGCTCAATATTATACTGAATTATATGATAGAACAAAATATGAATGTAGATCACATTTTGATCCTCATTTTACTTGGAGTGAACAAGAAGAGAAAAAAGTTATTAAAATTTTAAATGTTAGAGTTGCTTTAGCAGCATGTTTAATGTTTGTTGCGTTACAAATTGATCGTGGTAATATTCAACAAGCAGTTACTGATAATATGTTAGGTGATTTAGGTTTAAATACAAATGATTATAATTTAGGTAATACATTATTTTATGTATCATTTTTAGTTGCAGAAATTCCTTCACAAATGATTTCAAAAAGATTGGGTCCTGATATTTTTATTCCAATTCAAATTTGTGCTTGGAGTATTGTTGCAATGTCACAAGCTGCTATGCATAATAAAACTGGGTTTTATATTACAAGATGTTTAATTGGTGCAATAGAAGGTGGATTTATCGCCGATTTAGTCCTTTGGTTATCATATTTTTTTACAAGTGCAGAATTACCAATTAGATTATCATGGTTTTGGACTACTTTAACAGTAACTCAAATTTGTATTGCATTGTTAGCTTTTGGTATATTAAGACTAAGAGGAGTTTTTGGTTGGGCTGGTTGGCAACATTTATTTTTATGGGAAGGTTTAATTACTTTTTTAATTGGAGTTTTTGCATTTTATATGATGGTTCCTTCAGCTGTTCAAACAAAAAATTGGTTACATCCAAAAGGTTGGTTTACTGAAGGACAAGAAAAAATTGTTGTTAATAGAATATTAAGAGATGATCCAACTAAAGGTTCAATGCATAATAGACAAGCTATTTCTTTTAAATCATTATGGAGTTGTTTTTCTGATTATGATTTATGGCCATTATATGCAATTGGACTTATAGCTTATATTGGTCAAATGACATTTGGTTCATATTTCGCTTTATTAACTAGAGAATTAGGTTTTGGTACTTTTGATACAAATTTATTAACTATACCATCAGCAGTATTACATTGTTTGACACTTATAGGTATTACTTGGTTGTCGGAAAAGCTTAACGATAGAGCATATGTTGCATTAATTTCACCAATTTATTGTTCAATTTTATTAGCTGCTATCAGATTTTGGCCAGGTGCTGGAATTGAAGTTTGGCCATCATATATTTTAAATACTATTTATACAGGTCATCCATTTTTACATGCTATTGTTGTTAGTTGGGTATCAAGAAATTCAAATTCTGTTAGAACTAGATCCATTTGTTCTGCTTTGTATAATATGTTTGTTCAATTGGATGCAATTATTGCTCAAAATATTTTTAGAGAAGATGATAGACCATTATATAAAAGGGGTTTATTACAATTATTTTGTATTGCTTTAACTGTTATTCCAGTCTTATTACTTACTAAATTTTATTATAAATGGAGAAATGCTAGTAAAGCCAAAATTTGGGATGCTATGAGTGAAGAAGAACAAGATCAATATAGAAGAACAACAAAGGATAGAGGAAACAAAAGGTTAGACTTTAGATTTGCTCATTAATTTATATTACAGTAGTTCTTTAATTCTATGATTAGTTCGTATACAATTCCATTGCGCTTGTGGCCAATTCTTCGATTAACTCTAATACCCTTTGAGCTTGTTCTCTTGTAAACAAATCCGTGTCTGTGACTGAGATGTACCGCAATAAGGTGACAATCTTTTCTTTGTAAGTGTTGGGGATTATAACTTTATCAGTTTCAGAGGTCCCTAATATTAAATCTTGAATCAATGTTATTGCTGATCTCCTCATTATTGATTTTTCAGAACTTGTCTCTAAATTTAATATTCCAATTGCACAATCTAATGCATCGCCTAATGATCCAACTAGTCCTAATGGGTTCACTTTACAACACATACCAAGTAATGACATAGCTGACATTCTCATTCTATCATCATCACCCTCGTGTCTTCTTATTATTGTTAAACAGGATTCAACAATAAGCTGCGCAGATTCTCCATTAAATTTTTCATTAGATAATTGAATATATCTTAATATGACCTCTCCAATCCTTAGTCTTTCATCCAAATCATTATCTTTGTTTGTGTATATTTCTAATAAAATCTTTAAAACAGGCAATTCATCCCATTCAATTAAAGACTCTAATCCTTTAATTACATTCAAGTATACAAATGGTTCTGGATCTTTCAACTGTACCAAATGCAAATTAACCACAAAGTCTAATGAAATTACTTCACTTTTCATTCTTATCAATTGACGTAATAGGTATAGACCATGAGCTCTGATGGGAACTAGAGGATCATTTAAACTTGTTATTGCTCTTTGTAGCACCTGTTTTTGAGCGTCTAATTCATTAGCTGGCGGTGACACTCCTGTCAAAAAATTTGTTATTCTATGTTGTAAGGATTCTATGGATTTTTTCAAATTCGTATTTATATTTCGGCTTCTTAATTTGACCAAAGAGTTGTTGATGTTATTTAGCAATTCCCGACTTTGATCATCTATTACCACGTCTTGTTCGGATAAGATAGCAGAGAGCAATTCCAATAAAACAGGTAATATCTCCTCTTGATTTTCTTCATTATCTTCATCATCAGAATCATAATTTTCATTTCTCATTTCAACATCTTCATTACTATCATTATAGGTCAATTTTGAGTCCAAAAAACTTTGAGCAATTTCCAACATTTCAAATGGAGTTCTCGCTAGACTCTCTTTAAACTTTTCTCCAATATTTTCTAAAATTTTCAAATCAATAAGTTTTAGATAAGGACTTTCGTCTTCCTCTCCTAACATAATAGTATCACGATCTCCCAGTTTTAACCATGTTTTCAAAATTGAAATAAATAGAGCCTGGACAGTTACAAGATCAACATTTTCCAATAACTTCATGAAATTACTACAGCAAAAATCCAAATCTTCAATGAATTTATTGATTTTATAATTAGAACTTTCTGATTTGTAGATAGGTTTTTTCTTGACAATTTCCATTAAACCATTTGGTCCCAAAGTATATTCCCAATCATCACCACCTTCATAGATCAAGTTTTTAGCTATTAAATCTAGTCCCACAAATTTATTATCATCAAAATCTACCATTACAGTGAAGTAACTTGTCAATATATTTGTAATTACTTCCACTGATTTCCCATTTCTTTTTAAAGATAAATAGTATGCCCATAGAGATAATATTATTGGTTCCATCACAGCTTGATACAAATCCGGGATTAAACCTTTCCTGGATAAAGATATTAAAACATTTATTGCATTGTTTAATTCAGCTTCCGTCACGAGTATGTGCTTATCATTATTGTTGATAGTCGGATTAAAGTTATTCCATAATCTTTTCAACAAAAAATCTTTGACGATCAATTGATTTCTGTCCCATAATTTTTCAATCACATACGTCACACATGATGTAATAGCGGGTCTATTGATGTTAACTAATAGGGAGTAAAATTGATTTCCAATTGACGTAAAGTAAGCTTCAGTATTGATATCTTTGGGTTTCAGTAAAATAACACTTGTAACATGATCAAATTTAGCTATATCAATATCTTCTTGATCTCTTATACCTAGAACAAATTCAATTAGAGCTAAAACTCCATCCCCGTTTGGTGCATTGTAATGCAATACTTGCAAATGTTGAAATACAAATTGTTTATAATATGATGGTGACGGGGTGTTTATCAATAATGTATATATTTGAAATAATTCAAAAGTTTCCGGAATTTTTTGTATATCTTTGTACTGAATTGAGTAAGGCTCATGAGATATTCCAGGAATTGTGTTTAAAGCAATTGCAATAGTTATAAAGTCAGACACACCCGTACCTTTACTTAATAAGTCAGTTACATCTGATTTGATTTGAAATATTATAAAAAATTTTTCATAGATTAGATCCAATAAAGATATAGATTCATCCCGATTTGACAATTTCTCAACTTGAATCGGTTTTTTGCTGTTCAATTCTTTTAATCTACGTTTTTCGAATGGTACTCCTATATTAAAATGATTTAAAGCTGGATAAATTCCCAATATTATAATTACGTTGACTAATTTGCTAAATGTTTTGATGTCATGTAATGAAATAGAAATGATAGATTTATCTTTGAATTTTTTTTCCATTGAGCATTTTTGTATGTCAAGTAATTGATCTAATAGATAGTTTGTCACTTCGTATCTTGAACTACTGACTAAAGGTCTTTCAAATATACGCTGATTTAAAACACTGATGGATAATTCTTCCAAAGGTAAGTTTAACAATTGCTCTAATTTTTCAAACAATTTATCAATCGGTTCATCTCTACTAAATTCTGGTTTATTTAAGCCTTTACGTTTTGGATATACTTCACTTGGGTCTCTTTTAATGGTTGCTTTTTTTGTGGTGCTAGCAAATGGATTTGCTGCCGGTTTCTTAGATTTCTTTCGACTATTGGCTTCTGCACTTGAGTTTAATTCTTGGGTTACATCATAATCGTCAGGTAGTTCTTCTATCTTTGGACCCATGAATCGCTTTAGTCAATGAAAGAAGTCTATATTCTTTCTAAATCAATCTTGAATCAGTAATTGTGATACTGATGTAATAAATATGCAGGATTTTGTCTAATACTAAGTATTATGCAGGTATTTTTTTTTGTTTCAACTGGGAAGATCATTGCAAGAAAAATAGTTAGAAAGCAGATCACCACCTACGAGGCTTGAAGCTAGAAGAAACGAGTTGCTTATATCGTATCAGAAGTGATAATTTTTTTCAAGAAACCATATAAAAATTAGGACTTATAGCGCAATGTCAGCAAATCAAATTACCAAATTAACACAAGAAGAGATGGATGTTATCATATATGATGCAAGAATGGGGGATCTTGAAGAATTAAAAGAAATATTTGGATCTGTATCACCAGAATTGATACTAAGTATAAAAGATGACATCACTTTAAGCACCACTATTCATATGGCTTCAGCAAATGGTCATTTAGAAACATTGAAATATTTACTATCAATAATACGTAACAAGAAAGATGCTATCCAGTTGGTAAGTGCTAAAAATGAAACTGGAAACACTGCCTTACATTGGGCTTCGCTCAATGGTCATTTACCAGTAGTGCAATACTTGGTAGAGGAATATGAAGCAAATATTTTCGATAAAAATAATGCTGGACATGATTCATTATATGAAGCTGAGAATAATAATCAAACTGAAGTTGAAAATTGGTATTTGAAAAAGTTCGCACCTGAAGAAAACTTTGATATTGTAGAAAATGAAGATGGTTCCTCAACTAAAATCACTTATCAACCCGGTAAAGAAAGTAAATTGGCCGATGATAATGCAAAAGAGGCTGTTTTTAAATCAAGTTTGGAAAAAAAACTAGATAAAGAGGAAGTGAAAGAAGGTAAAACATTGGAGGAAGTAACCTCAACTTTATCAATATGAGATAAGACAAGTGAAGTCAGGAACTCAAAATTAGCCAAGAAACAGGCTCATCATCAATGCACGTCTAGTTTCTGGGGAGTTTAACGCATGAGGGTGGAAAAAATGAGATTGGTATGCGGTTTCCCAAGCATAATATCAGTCTTGGTTGTACAAACGAAAATTTGAGAACACTTGAGATCCAATTGAATCTAACATAAAGTAGTCCCACCAATACATTCATGTTCAGATGGATTGCATCGACTTAATCACCATAATTGTTTATTTAATTGTAAATCAATTTGGATATTATTTAAATCATTCTCGTTAAACATTTTGCTGATAGAATCTATATTGAAAAAGCAATCTTTAACATCATGAAAATTGTTGATTGAATAATTCAATTTTATTGAAATGTTTATGTTTAAAGCGGTATCTTTTCTATCATTGTAAAAGATCTCATTTATTAGGCTTTTGTAATGTTCTAATTTTACTAGTATATCTTCAAACTTTACTATATTAACGACTACTTTATAATTCTTAAAGCATTTTATATGTTTCAACATATTTTGTGAAGTCGTATCAAGTTCCTCAATTATGTTGTAACCGTCTTGATTTACACTATCTAGTATCGCATTACTATCGCTCGCGTTGTCCTGGTTTTTCAAATCAATAATACTATCATCATTTATTTGTAAGCAGTATTGACATTTATGATAAATATAATATTGAGTTAACAAATTCATTTTTGGATAAAGAAGTAGCTGTTTCGTCACATTTATCGGTAAGTAATTCAAAATTTGTATTAAGATTTCGTTGGGTAAATCAACTATTAGTCGTGGTTCATCCTCAGCAATTGCGGACTGTGATATTCTGTCTATATTATGTATATAATCCATCATGTCATCAATGACTGCTTGGAATTTATTGTATGAAGAATATCGATGGAATACAATTCCTTTATCGGATCTGATTAAACTTTCATGGAATGTCGTGAAACTCAAATAAAGACAAGACATGAAGATATTTTTTGGCTACCAAGTCTACACAAAAAAAACACATCAAAATAATATCACCAATTTTGAGCTAAGCACTTGAAGATATTGTTACAAACAAACAAAGGCGAAACTGAGTTAGAATGGTACGTTCGAACGTTTCATGGAAGAATTTTTTTCAATTTTGCGACATATAATACTAACTACTTTTTATTCAGCTTCCATTATATCTATTAACGGCAGCTAAAAACAAACCAATTTTAATAGAATTAAAAACAGGAGAAACATATAATGGAAACTTAACGAATTGTGATTCATGGATGAATTTAACATTACACGATGTGATACAAACTAATAGCTCTGGAGATAAATTCGAAAAGTTATCAACAATATATATAAAAGGAATGCATATAAAATATTTGAGAATACCTGATCAAGTAATGGATTTTGTGAAAGAACAGCAATTGCAATATCATCATAATCAACAACACGGAGATAGAGATAACAGAAGAACGAAAAGGGGTAATTATCAAAGTCTGGGTGGTGGTGCTGGAGGCAGAGGATATAACCGTGATGGTGGAAGGGATAATAGACGCGGTGGTAGATACAATAATCAGAACAGCAATAACAGTAATAATCATAATGGGAATAACGGGAATCGTCGAGGTCACCAATAGAGCTATCAGTGAGTATCTCGAGGGGATTATGAATTTTTTGCTTTTTTTTTTTTCTTTTTTTATACTAGGGCAGGATGTGTTGAACTTATGTGAAGAGGTGAATTAATCAAATTCAGATCAAGGGAATTCGTGTAGAATACTGTATACTATCATAGATTCTTGTACGATGTAAATAATGTATGTTAAAAATTTGATGAATCTTGAAAATAATTTGTGTTGCGTTTTGTACTACGAAATGAATTCTAAGATTTTATTATTTGATATGTTCATGATCAGTGGTTGTTCATTTTACTCTACTACAAATATCAGTTATTCATTCAATTTAATTTGAATTATAACGTCAAACATACAGACAAGTCTAAAAAAAATTCAATTATTGCCACATATCTACATCCTTTCAACCTAAATTTGATCTAACTGTTAAGCGGTTTTTATATGTTTCAAGATAAAATTGTCATGGATGAAACAAATAAAATTCGTATACAACAAAATCAGCAAAAGCTCAATTTAGGCCAAAGATTGGATTTTGTTGGTGAGAATGCAACAAAAATACTTTCATCAATCGACTCTTTAGTGTCATCATCCGTGGATTCAATTGATTATAGCAATAAAAATTCCAAACTCAAATTGGAAAAACGACCAAATGTGCAACAACCACAGCAAATCAAAAAGCCAAAAAATGAAGTCAATTGGAATCACAGCAAGTGCCCAAGTTATCCTAAGCATAAGATTTTACCAACTAGAATCATATCTTATGGAAATTTCAAAGGGTGTACCGATACAAGGAGATTCCAATGTTTTAACTCAAAATGTAATGTTAACTTTAATGAATTTACAAATTGTAAGTATTGCAAATATATGCCTTATTTCCCGTCACCATTGAAGAATAGTTTTCTGTGTGATACTGAAAATAAGGAAAACAATTATGAAAAGTTAATTCCGAATCATAACTTTCTTGATGGTAAATCATGGGGCAGTGATTATGACGAATATTATAACAAAGCTCGAAAAGGTCCAAAATTAAATAAACAATTTGCATCAATAAAAAATTCAAACTCACATCCTGTTACTCAAACATCAACAGAACAACTTAATAATCTAATCACAAATAATCAAAATCAAAACAATGAAGACTCCATAAAATTCTCACCAACTTATAAGTATTCAAGATCAAGGAAATTTAGATATACCAATCCAGAACCAGAAGTTAAATGTTTGGAATCCAAAACACAAGAAAATGGATCATCATCAGCTAAAGTGGAACAAATAAGTGAATCAAATGATGATGTTGAAAATATTTCAACAAGAAAAACCAGTTTTCACAATTCAAAATTTTACGAAAATTTAACTGATCATTTTAAAAAAAACACTTGGATTTCTTCTGCTTCAACTGAAGAGGCCCAAACCAAATTAAAATCTAATGAATATAACACTTTGAAAGCTTACAACAATGGTAAACAAAATGGTAAAAGAAGAGGCAAAAAGTTGAGTTTCTTATCCAAAATACAAACTTGAAAACTCCTGACCAAAAGAAAACACAACAATTTTGTAAAAGTATTAATGCAGGTACTTATGCTACCTTATTTTGTATAAATTTCTTCATTAATAGTCCAACTTTGTAAATTAGGTCTATACTTGACTTCGTTAATTAATCCATTCAATTCTCTATAACTATCATCATTAATATCTTCTTTATTATTCTCAGCTTTTTTATCAAGATAGAATTTTTTTAGTTTCAAATTACAACCAAGTGGATTTTGTTCATTATTGAATATATCATCAATACACTGATTAGGTGAATAATCCAATAAAGGGTATAACTCAGGATCCCAATTACTTTCTAATATTTTGCAATATAAGATACTCACTATTGGATCCATTAAAATATGTTTATTATCTTCCGAAGAGTTTTGATTGATCATCAGTGGTAAATTACCTACATTATTAGAATTGGAATCATTTGCAGGATGCTGATTTGAACTAAAACCAGAAGCGACATCTGATGATTGAGCTACTAGTTTTATCAAGTCTTGGTTGTTTAAATTTGCTATGTCAGTTAATGATTTGTTCTCTTGTGTTTTTTTATTGGATGATGTAGATGATGACGTGGAAGAAGAGTTCACTGAATTTGACGAATGTTTGCTAGTATTTAATAACTGTCTATGATTTCTTGGTGGAGATTTTGAGCCATTTTGATCATGCTGATGGTGATGATGGTGGTGGTGTTGATAATGATCCTTTGTCGCATCTTCTTGAATTGCATTATCTCCTAAAACATTGTTTATCCCAGTATAAACATTCTTTTTCTCAAATTGAGGTACGTTGAAATTAGTCTTCTTTTTATTGCTCATATTCAAATTGGAAGTTGAAGTTGATGATAAATTTGAGCTATTGTTATCTTGAATTTGTAATTGAGTATGAAAATCAAAATTGGATGGTAATTCATGTAATCCGATTGTTATGTTCAAAATAGAATTAACTTTCGAATCTTCTAATAAGTATTTGGTATTCACTGGATCACTAAAGTTCAAATATTCAGCAAGATTTATTTCCAATCTTCCTAAATCAATAATTGTGCCATTGTCAGAGTCAGATGAATGATGTTTATCTTCATGAATGTAATACACTCTAAAACATAAATACTTATTTGAAATCAAATTCCCTTTTTTCTTTAAACCAAATTTCAAATTACATGATAATTTATAATTGAAAACACATCTAAAATTATGTAATCTTTTACGAGAAGTTGTAGTAGACACATGACCAGACACAGATGTGTTTGAATTTGAAGATGATGAGTTCAAATTGAAAGAACTATTACTGTTGTTCTTATTTCCATCACTACTGCTCGATTTATCCTTTGAAAGACTAGTTGATTGTTTTAATTTTGATCCTAAATCATCAAACTTATTCAAGAATGACCGTGTGTTTGATCTCGAAGGAGACGAGGTACTTGAATTCGAAGTTTTCGTTTTTGATGGGTCTACGGGTGCTTTACCATTTTTATGACGACGTGATGAATTTCTCTTACTATCCTTAATTGATATCTCAATATAACATGAACCATTTATTTGTGGAACATTTGTTAATTCATTTATTGTTAAGTCGAATGCAAATTTCGGTTTTGATGATGACGAAGAAAACATTTGTATCTATCAATTGACCTTTGTTTGGATTTGATTGAAAAAAGATTGTTGAAAAAGAATTATAGAACCTGGCAATGAATTAAAATTGAATTTCATGCCTTTTATCAGCTTGCTATTTTTATGGATTGTTATTATGTCATAACATTTGGAAATGAGACAAGTAGTGTTTAGTCACAAAAATAATATATTTTATAATAATCCAAAGGGAACAAATAATTTATATAGTTTATGTATACTAATCAACTAATCTACTTAATAAATATACTTTGAATAGTGTTTGAATATTTTATATTTAACTCATTCTTAAGTTCATAATAATAGTCACAGGTTATCATTACAACCTTGTTATTTCGAACAACTACCTTTTTACATTACATATTATTGATCAATCAGTATTAGTACTTTCATCCTATATACAGGTTCACTAAACTATTGTTATATTAATATATTAATTTAAAACCCAGAAGTTCAGGATAAAATGGTTAGCTCTTCCTGGTAGCGAGCGATATTATTAGAAGAATTTAATATTAGATCTGCTATTATAGCATCAATTCCCAGCTAATTTTCAATTGATGCAAAGGATAGATGTAAACGGTATGTGTAAGATTTGTTAACATTGGTAAATAATACTAACTTTTAGTAGGTTTCAAAAATGAAATTTTAACTTGTGAATCAACATCACAATTAAATGATATACAATCAAAATTTCAAAGCTTAATAAACTCAATCTTTGATCAGCCCGAACAATTAACAAGTTTTAACAAAAAGTTAGAGAATGAGAAAATTCAATATATTCAAAACCTTTTGCGGTCAAAACTAAACTTCTTGACTCGTTCCACATTCAAATTCGTTGGTGATCCCATTCCTCCTAATTCCAATATAAATATTAAGAATGTGAGTCCTTTGGTCGATGAATCAACCACGTCTAAAATAGATAAAGACTCATTAATATTCATAAACGAAACAAAGGTCTTGAATGTTGATTACTGTCATATCTCAACACTCTCGAATAGTATAATCAAAGTAAATGGAAAGTCAATAAATTTGAATAATGCATACAACTCATTTGGTTTTATATTTTCATCAGGTCCATTGTTTTTACAAAATATGGAGAAATGCATTTTGATTGCTGGTTGCCATCAAGCACGATTACACAACATCACAGACTCAATCATAATCTTTGAAAACAACGAGAAAGACACTCAAAAGACTGTTATCATTGAAAATTGTCGTAATGTGAAATTTAATTCAGTCTATGTCGATGATTTTGATCATCCCACTAAATTCACAGAGAGTCCCAACTATCAAATATTGCAAGACGATGTAGTTTCTGAGATTGAAAACGAGATAGAAAAAGTCGAATTGAACGATTTAACAGGATTTTTGAAGAGGTTTTTGTCCACCCTGAATTGAATAAATCTTGCTTCAATTAGTACATTATTGAATGATGAAAATCACCACAACTACATGTAAGAGAAGACTTATCTTCATTTAGGAAACTCACAACATGATTCAACTAAGGGATTTCAATTTCGACAAATGTCTTGCATTAAACAGTTGAATTGCAGTATTGTTATTCAATCGATGAACAAGTATATTAACCTAATATGGTTTATACACAAAGAACATTATGCGTCATTGGATACAAAATCACGAATTCTGATTTTGGTTTGCCATGAAAGCTCTACTCCTTAAATAGTTTTGGTGTAAATAGTTGGCTTCATTCATGCTACCAAAATCCAAATAATTTTTGTAGGTTTATCTATTGATTAACTCAAAGTAGAGTCAGTCTTATCAAGAATGACCTCAATACTATCACTATTCTCCTCATGTTTGCCGTGCTTTCCATTTGTATCAGGATCGTACATAAAGATAAATGGAGTCACATATAGCATTATTCGACTATTAGGAGAAGGAGGATTTTCATACGTTTACTTAGTAAATCAAATAAATTCATCATCGTCGGGTCAACCATCACCATATGCATTAAAACAGATCAATTGCTTGTTTGGTACTGAGGATGAAAGTTTTCGAAATGCAACCAGGGAAATTAAAAATTATCATAGGTTCCTAAATTATAAGACTCCGTATATTATTCAATCGATCGAGGAACAAATAATTAGTAATCCTGATGGGTCAATTCGTATTAATATTTTGCTTCCTTACTTTACTACTTCGCTACAAGAAATTATTAATGAAAACGTTTTGAATAATACCAAGTTGGATGAGAAAGATATTTTGAAATATTTTATTGGGATTTGTAGGGGATTGAAAATAATGCATAATTACAAACAAACCACCAGAAATGTAGGAAATCTAGATAATGATGAGGATCTAGATGATGATATAGAGGAACAAGATACATTACTAAATCCACCAGATGATGAATTTGACGTTGAGTCGAATGCAAATACTGCGGGAGGCGCAAGATCAAACACTGAATTACAAGAACTAATTCCATTTGCTCATCATGATTTAAAGCCTGCGAATGTGATGTTATCAGCAGAGGGTTTACCTGTATTGGTAGATTTAGGCTCGTGTTCAAAAGCAAGATACAATATTCGTACAAGACAACAAGCATTGTCTCTTACAGATTTTGCACAAGAACATTGTACATTACCTTATAGAGCTCCTGAGTTATTGGATGTTGAAACTGGTTCTCAAATAACAGAAGCAACTGACATTTGGTCTTTGGGCTGTTTGTTATATTGTTGTTGTTTTGGATATTCTCCGTTTGAAAAATTAGAAATTGATCAAGGCGCTAATTTGAACTTAGCTATTGCTCAAGGCAAATATCAAATACCTGAAGATCAAAATGGTTATAGTGATGAGCTTGTGGGGCTTATAAGGAAGAGTTTACAAGTTAAAGCTAAGAATCGACCTAAAGTTGAAGAGCTTTTGGAAGAAGCTTTGAAGATTGGTAATTGATAGCAGCAATACTGATAATCGTAGCATAATAATGATATATAAATGACATTAAGACTCTAAGTTTGAACAAATTCCAGGACTAATGTAACGTTGCCTATTGTAGATTGATTGGTAGCATAATATCTAAACAAATAAACACGCATAGGTTGTAGATCTTGAAATTTATATCATAAGATCAAAACAGCGTTCAAAGTAAAGACAGAATTAGATCGATGACATTGACCAAGTATCAGAGGGGAGATCCAATGGAGGGATGGAACGACTGCCCCACACCAATGATGATAAGATCACAAAACTCCTCGCAAAGTTCAATACCAACCACCAAATCAACTACAAAGATACGACAAGATTGTGATAAAGAGGATGTATTAAAGAAACTAGAGAAAATTTTTAATTTAGAGATAAATTTACCTGAGAAAGAAAAATCTCATTATGAAACAAAATTGAAAAATACCGTTTCTGATATGAGTCAGAGAGATTTAGGCTTCATCAACAATGTTTGCGAAGAAATTTTGAGTTCACTGCCAAATTTGAAGAATTTAAAGTCTGAAGTGGTAGACCACATGATGAATAATGATGGAGTGAGTACTTGGTGCTCTCCGCTTAAGAAAATTGTCTCCAGTATAAAAATATGACAAAACTAATCTAATTCAATTCACCTAAAATGATTTAATTCAATTCACCTACATCACTTCGTAGCCAAATACTTTCGAATGAACAATATATATTTGTACAATCCTAATAAAATTTATATAATGAAACTACACCAAAAAATACAAAGCTTAACGTTCTTAAAATTTCTTCCTTTTCCCAATTTGGGCTTGGAAACCAGTTTTGATTGATGACACTGATCTGGTAGATCCACAAGCTTTACAACTCAAGAAATGTAATCTATTAGCACTTTCTCTTTTCAATTCTGTATTCATACTCTTACATGTTTTACATGTAACATACTCAATAATATATCTTCTTAAAACACTTTCCATTTGTTTAGGTTGGAATTTACCCTTTAAAACTAATCTTTTTTCACCATCGATAGATCCTGAAGTACCCAATTCAGCAAATAAAAATTGAATTAAATGTTCTGGATTTCTTTGTAATACAGTTGCAATTTCTTGAACATTTGCAAATAATGTCTTTTTAGAACCTTCTCTTTGACATACTGGTGGTGGGATTCTAAATTTTGGACCCGATCTATCCCCAGCTAATTCTGGATTATTTTGTTTTAAAATATCGAAAAATCTAGTTAATAAATCATCATAGGACATTCCCCCGATTAATTCTTGATCATTTGTCAAATCATCTTGTGAATTATTGTTTGATTCATGATTTATTATTGTTTCATCAACTCCTGCTTCTTCTAATTGTTGTTCGAATTCATTCAAATCTATATTTTTAGTACTACTTTTCTTTTTCTTCTTTTTCAATGATAAATCTCCTAATGATGAAGTTATATCTTCGTCATTTATTTCTGGGGTGGCTGAAGAGTCTAATGGTTTTGATGAGCTTGACTTTTTCTTTTTCTTTAATCCTGAAAATAAGTCATCTACTGAATCTGTAGGTTGTGGTGTTGATTCTTTACTGTCTGAGACAGATGAAATTCCATCTACTGGTTTCTTTGATTTCTTTTTCTTCTTCAAAGTTGGATCAAATCCCAAATCTGACATCTTTATTTAATGATTATTTATATGAAGATGGTTAATGGGATAGGTTATTAATATTTGTTAATTTTAAATGGTATGAATCTAATATTATAAATCATTTTTGTACTGAAAAATTTTTATGACTGAATTATTTATGGTGGCGTTGCTACCAAATCGTATACAAAATGAAGAAAGATGTCACACAATTAAAACGAAATTGTTACTGAAACGCAAGTACGAAGAGGAATTTAGAAAAACTACTTGAGAATGTATTGTAGGTCTTCAAAGGATGTATCAAATACTATGCAATAGTCAGTTAAAGGCTTCGAGTTGTAAATACTCGATTGTGTAATTCATCCATATTTCGATAAATTGCAATTACGTCATTATTTCAAGCTGGACTCTTTTATCATACAAAGTGGTTTATGAATTGCTAAGATATACCTGTTAGCGATTTAGTATGATGTATTTTTGACACTGTTTCTTTCCCAACGATGCCTAGATTTATAATTTTATATTCTTTACTCCTTCTATAGCGATATCTTTTCGACACCATCAACCAAATCATCTCCTTCAAGATTACCAGCTAATCCTTTTTCAAATATCTCTTTCCCACTCATTTTCCCATTATGCATATCCTGGAATTTTTTCAAATCTTGTTCTTCAAACTTCATTTCTTTTCGAAATTTGGCCCTCCATTCTGCAAAGTTCTCTGGAGTCACTTTCGTACCTTGAAATTTCAATTGTTCTTGTTTATATCTTTCTTGTCTTTTTTGTTCGTAATCTTTATTTGCTTGAGCTAGTTTATTCACAAACAAAGATTCTGCTTCATCTTTCAAATATGTGATTAGTGTAAATACAGAAGGTAAGCCTATGTTGATTTCTGATTCTTCGTTCAATTTTGAAAGTAGGGTATTTAAATCATCTTTTGAAAATTCTATTGTTTCTGCCATGTTTAATGCTAATTTAGTTTGCTTCGTATCTTCATCATCTTCGTCATCTTCGTCTTCATCGTTTTGATCAAAATCGTCATCATCTAATTCATTCTCCTTCACTTCGATATGTAGTTCAGGTATTACTTCGGGATAAGTTGGAGGATATTTCACAATTAACAACAAAGAATGTTTTTTCTCACTTGGTAAGTCTAAATTAACTATAATTTGGAAATGTGACTGAGATTCATTCAATATTTCTAACTCTTCTGGATATATTGATTGTAAAATCTCTAGTTCTTGGCTCTGTTCTTCTTTATGATCCATTATATGTTGTTAATGATTTACTAGAAAGTATGGCAAAATGAAGTCAATACCCTGATATTTTTTTTGGTCGAAAGGATGTGGTTGGATTGATATTCAAAGTAGACACTAGTTGTATATAATCGCTACTCATAATTTTTCATTATGTGATGTAGTTACCATAAAAAACAAATTTTGACGCTGATCAGATTTGCGACAAGTCTTAGGGGGTTTTTTGAACTTGGGTTAGCTGAATTTTAATAAATTCACTTTGCGTGTCCCAGGTAGAGAGCACGGCGTGCTGTTGGAATCCAAATACCATTTTGTATAATGGGGTTGAAGTGTAGGTTTGTAAAATTCTTGCGGAAATGATTTTTATTACAAAATTGTTAAGATTTTGATGCCAAATTCTAGGTAAAGTGGGAAATGTGAAAAAGAATCCAAGTTAAGCTGGACTCTTGTATCTCTAGTGGGCGTTGCTTTAACTTGACTAATTTTCTTTTTGTCGGGTCGAATAATACATTACAGTAATGTACTATGTCTTCTTTCAACATAGGCTAATGTGCTACAAGATTGTTAAACCAAGATTTTTCCGATTCAATAATCAAGTCATACAAGGTTTTACAAACTGTTCATCTTGAACTTTAGTTTTAACAATAATCGAATATAGAATTGAAAAAATGGTGCCTGACCCTGTATTTAGTACCTGAAGTATATATGGTTTAAATTTGATGATCTCAGATTATTAAGCTAATGTAGGTTCAATGTAACTCGATTTTATTGGAACCAGCTGCACTTTCAAGCAAATGAATTTTATCAACGATAATGTTTCTTTAGAAGTTTATCCTTAAATCCTTTAGGGATTAATTGCTTTTATCAAGAAGGAATTCTTATTCAATGTAACATAGTCCAAATGACTCGATATAATTTAATATGTTTCACATTGTTACGAGAGAGAGAAAAATTAGAAATTTCATATCAAATAAAAATACTTGATCTATTTTACAAATTGATAACAACAACAAAGAATATTAAATACTAGGATCGCAGAAGATTGGATTGAACATTAAAATACCTTCAACAGGCAAAAAAGACTCAAACATATCAACCCTATACCACTCGATTAAAAATTTAGCGACAATTATTAAAAACTGCGCCAAGGCGGGGAATCCATTTACTTAAATAATAGGAATCAATTGACATCAAACTAAATTGGATTTATACAAACAACATTGGATTCATACAACAGCATTTGATATTGATTAACGATTTTTTAATCCCAAAGTTGTCAAAAAAATAAATAAAAAAGATTGACTACGAAAGTAGACGTTCAAAATTCAACGTTGCGTAGTCATAAAAGGCATTCAATAATCTTACAAACTATATGCCAAATGAGTGCAAGATTTCCTTCGAACACGAAAATAAAAGATTTTGCATATCCTGAAACTGACCCTTTACATTTCGGAATATTGAACAAAAGCAAACGATCACGAAGACAAAATCAAGATAATAACTATGATAGTGATCTAACATCAAACGAAGATGAAGACTCACAGTCAGGCGACGACACATCAACAAACTCTTCATCTTCATGTTCATCATCAACCTCATCTACAGCATCGTTGAATCGTCGAACACGACATCACTATTTACACAACCACCATCATTATCACAATGGCAATAACGAAGAAATGAGAGGAGAGGAACGGCAACTAGGTGAAGACGGAGAGGAAGAAAACGAATACGAAACTTACGACCTAGATGATGTATCCAATCGAGATGGGAGTGAAGAATATCTAAATGATGAAATAAATTGTAAAGCTCGTGCAATATTTGAATTTAAACCGGAAAATGATAATGAAATTGAATTAATAGAAGGACAAATTATTTGGATTAGTTATAGACATGGTCAAGGTTGGTTGGTTGCTGAAGATCCTGAAACAGGTGAAAATGGATTGGTTCCGGAAGAGTATGTAGAATTTTTCACTGATGAGGAAGAAGAAGAAGAAGAAGAAGGGAATGATATATATGAAGAGGAAGAGGCAGAGGGTCATGACATAGGTGGGAAATCACCTCATGATAAAGTCTTGATGAATGGTAATGAATACGTAGAGAATGGTACGAGTAGTGCATCTCCTTTGCAGAAATGTAAATGAAAATGTATAGCTTATATTTATACTAATGCAATAAACGATGAATGAAAACTATATTTAAACTCATAGATGATTGAATTGGTATTTTTTATCACATATTAAATCGAAAGTCAAAAGTAGGTTGTGGAAAAAATATTAGATTTGGTAACTTTAAACAGACTACTCTCTTTTTCACTATATACCAAGACATTTCATGTCTTTCCAAGGAACTCGACATATATAATAGCAATAACATCCAAATGATCATATGACATTTGATAAAGTAACGCTTTCCAATCCAATCAACGAGGAAAAGAAGTTAAAACCAAATTCGGCATCTCTGAAACAACAGATATCCACTTCATCATCAGATAAATCAATAAATGAATCAGGCACAAATATATTAAATAGCAAGGCACTGAGAAAGAGGAAGGGAGAAGGATATGATAAGAATAATGCACATCAATCAAAACCGAATAAGAAGCAAAAGTTAAAACATGGTTTAGCTAAAGTAAAAACTAATAAAAGTAAACATGGGTCAAAACTTATTGTGAAATTAGATCATAATTCGGCAAGTCCTAAAAAACTGAAGTCATTGACTAAGTCTGATACATTGGGTTCAAGTCCTATCATCAAACAACATAGTGCAGAGACGTCACAAGAGACGATTGTCAAGTCATCGCAACCAGTTTCTTCGCAAAACAACAACTCCAATGACAATCATCAATCAACCGATACACAAAGTAATAATCAAAAAGAAAAGAATAAATTGAGAAGACTACGACGGAAAGAAAAATATAAAGAGAAGAAGAAGTTGGAGAGTCATCAAAATGAAAGAGGTTCACCCAATTTGAATCAAACATCACTACTACAATCAATCGTGATAAATTCACCTCAAAGCTCCCAAAAGTCACAAAACTATAATTCTGGTCAGGAAACAAGAGTTTCAAATGGCACGAAGAAAGACTTTAGTGTTAAAAGTTTAGATAAAACTCAGAAAGTACGAAATCGAATAAAGTCACCTCGAAATAATAAGTCAATTAACTCTCATGTCAGCTCAAAAAATGGGGAAATAAGTTTGTCGAAACATTCTGGAACGGATGAATCAAACGAATATCTGGAAAATGCATCTCACCCAGAATCTCCTATTTCCTCACCTAAGAAGAAACATAAAAAACTGAAAAAGCAGAATCTAGACTTAAAGGGCCATTCCACCAATAAACTGAAGATTATTTTACCCAAGTCAAATCAAAGCTTTCTGATTAGTTCATCAAACGAACAATCGGTATCGCAATCATCGAAAGATGCGTTAAAGTCAGTTTCAAAGGATGAACTGAGTGGTCCAAAATCTATTGATTTGGAATCACAAGTCACAGATCTACAGACAAATGGGCATAATTTGATAACAGATGATCAAAAAATACTTGATAACAGAGACAGTGCGTCAGTTATCGAGTTCAACCGACAAATACAAAAGCAGGGAAATGTCTTAACTAATTTGAAAATTGATAATACTAATAGTACGGACAACAATGAAAATAAGAGACCAGGATACGATTCGGATTTGGAGATGACGGAAATCAACGGTCCCGAGGACGATGTAGAAATTGAACAGTTAGATGTTGATGGATCTAAACCAGATGGAAGTATTGAACAAGAAGTCATACCTGAAGTTCAAGAAACGACAAAAGAACTGACCGAGTCATCAATATCCAAAAAGTTGGAAAAGCAATTAAAGAAAATTCAAACTTTGGAACTGAATTTAAAAGATTATAACTCAGAAATTGATATAAATAAATATGAACAAATTTTTGATGACTTATTTTTAATTAAATCAAAATTACAAAAAAAGCTAAATAAAAATCAAATTTACGCTGATGAATTTTCAAATTTAACAAATCAAAACTTACTGCTTTTACCAATTTATCATCCATTTATTTCTATGATTAATACAAAATTTGAAAATTTTGAAAACAGTGAAATTATTAAAGATATAACTCAACGTATTGAAAACATTAGAATCGAATTAAGTGAATCAAATTTTAAAATTAGTGATACAACAAATGCATTACAAAGTTTGTACGATTTAAATGTTCAATATCAACAAGAAGTAAATACCTTATTTAATTCGGTGGATAAACCATTTATCAACTTAACTATTCCGATTGAAAATACTTCAATCTTACCAATGATGAATCCGGTTGAAAATCAAGTTGACCAATATCAGGAAGTAAATCAAGACGAATTCAATGAAGAACAACATCCAAAATTAATTCAAGACGAATTTAATGAAGACAAATTAAATAACTCGCATCAAATTGACCAAAACAGATCAGAAACTGAAGACCATTTACTTGATAAAAGAGGAAGCGTCTTAAGAGAAGAAATTGTACAACAAATACAAAATCAAGAAAATACATTAAACTCTGAAAAGAATATCCATAAAGATCAAGATGAATTGAAAGAACTTGAATCCTCTTTCAAACCCAATCAAAATTATATTAATTTTTATAATAAAGAAATTAAAGAATTTTTTAATTTATCATCAAATAATTCATCAATATCATTAAATTCACTGAATATTACATGTGATGGATCATATCCTACATCGAAATCACAACCAGGTTCAACTTGGTCTTCAAAAGATAAAAATTTATTTTTTAACTTATTATCAAGATATTCAATTCATCAATTAGATCTAATAAGTGAAATTATGAAAAAATCTTCAATAGAAATTATGATATATTATAATTTATTAAAAAATCAATTAAAAATTTTAAAACAAGAAGATAAAAATTTTAAATTATTATCTATGAATGATATTCCTTTTGCTTTTGAAATTCTGGAAGAATTTACTGAATTTGAAGATGAACAAAGTAAATTTATTGAACGTGGGGAAAATTCCATTGAAAATAAAGATCAACAAACGGATATATCTGAAGAGATTGAGGTTGAAAATGTAACTAAAGAAACAGAATCAACAAACATTGATTCAATCGAAGAAGAAGAATTTATTAATGTGGATAGATTATTAATGATAACTCATTTTCAAAAAATTGATAAAGAAGCTAAGGGAGAATTCACAAAATTAATTAAATTAATAACAAAACAAATAATTTTAAATATTTTAAATTCAAACATAATTTCTAAATTAGATTTAGAAAAATCATCAAATAAAATATATCCAATTATAGAAATTTCTCATATTTATAGTGCAATAAGAGATATTTCAAAAAATCCAGATTATGAATTTAATTTTATAAATATTTTAAAAATTATAAAAAGAGATAATGGAATTTTTAATAATTTAAATGCTTGGTCTAAAAAAATTGGTGATTTATTTTTTGAAAGACCTTTATTTTATAATTCAAATTTAATTGGTAAATTAAAAATTGAAGAAGATAAAAATTTTTCAAAAAGAACTACAATTCATGAATTAAGGAAAAATCGAAATCAGACTAAAAGTTCCTCATCAAAATTACAAAAAGATATAGAATTAGAAGAACAATTATTTATTGAAGAAACTTTACGTTTAAATCAATCTGATATTAATGCACTGAAAGAATATGAACAGGAATTGATTCAAAAATTATTGGAAAATAATGAAGATGAACAACATGATGATTCAAATTTAGAAAAATTGAGACAAATTTTGGTGAAGAACAAAAATGGATCTAGAGCCGAAGAAGAAGATGGTGAAGAAGAGGAAGAACAATTTGATAATGATGAATATGAAGATGAAGAACTTTCAAAACTTTTATCCGATATTGGTGGTGATACATTGGAAGATTATTTGAGAAAATTTAATTATAAATTTGCATTGTACTCAGCAGATGAAGATGATTTAGTGATTAGTTTAAATGACTCAAATGATCACGATGAAGAAAATGAGGCAAGTGATAATGATGTTGAAATTGTTGATGATTCAATCGAGAGACAATCTAATGGAGATGATAGTAGTGCTAATGAGGAAAATGTCAAAAAAGAGGATGTCAATAAAAGTCAATCAAACAATGATAAATCGATTTCAAACAAATCGAATGAAGTTCAAGAAATATTGGATGATGATGTTGAAGCTGGTTCAGATTCATCAAATTCAATTGGTGAAGATTCAAATGATTATAATTCAAGTGATGACGATTCATCAAATTCAGTATTGAGAAAAGCAAAGAAAACTGAATCAAAATCAAAAATTAATAATCATAATAATACGAATGAGAATGATCATTTGGATTCAAATTATGAGGATACTTATATGTCAAACTTTGAAAGTGATGATGAAAAGTTCAACAAGAATAATGAATTTGAGGTTGAATTTGATATTGGAAATGAAAATTCAAATTCAAATTCAAATGAATTGGAATTTGAAATTGAACCAGATGAAATTGATGTAGATAGTTTTTTTATTAAAGAATATCCGGATTCTACATAAACAAAATCTCATTGAAATAAGAATTACTACAAAATCAATATTTTAGAATGATGCTAATTTATCTATTATAATATAAATTATAAAAATCTAAAAATAATATCATTATACAAGTTAAACTTAATATAAAATCTTTTAAATTTATGTTATTAAAATTAACAAAACGTTTCTCATTATTTTGATCTTTTTCTACTTTTCCAAATTTTTCAAAATCAGTATCTAACTTTTGATTTAATATATAATAATCATCATCAAAAGAATAATAATAATCATAATATTCATCATTAAATTTTTCAATTTGTTTTACTTCATGTTCATTATCATTATCATTGTATTGATTTAAATTTAATAAATCGATATAATAAATTTTAATTTCATCTAATATCATAATCCATAAACAAAAAAATTTAATGGAATATTGACTTAATAAATAAATGAAATTTGAATTTATATCATTAATATCAATAATTAAAATAAAATTAAAACTTATTATAATTTTTAAAAAATTATTATTTAAATTTTGACAAAATTTTAAAATTGTTGATGATTTATCTTTAAAAATTAAATCAATAAACAAGATTGAATAAATTATTAAATATTGTAGTAGAAATAATGATTTTAAATTTTTAATTTCTTCAAGTTTTGTTTGAAAAATTATAAATATTAGAAAAAAAATTGATAATCCAAATAATAAAATTTCTATAATTATTGAATTTATTCTTTTTGAAAATTTTGAATTAGTGGTGGTATTGGTATTTTGAAATTGATTGCTCAAAGTTTCTAAAGATTTTGGTAAATTTTTAAATCTAAATATGAATAATAATGTTATAAATTGAGATAATATATCTTTATATAATGAATCCATTGATAAATAATTTGGATATGGTAGATGAATTTGAAAAATTTCATTTAATTTAGGTATGGTTCGGAATAGTAATGATGATGAACTTGATGTTTCAAGTTCTTCAAAATATGAATCTTTGTCGATGATATATTTAAATTGACTAATTAGTATATAACATATTACAATACATGATGATAATATTGGATTATTTATAATTCCACATAAATAAAATTGTATAAAATTATAATATTTAATTAATTTTTTTTCATCTTTTGATGTTTGAGTTTGTACTGATTTCAATTTATTTTGAGGTCGTAGCGTATTATCGGTTTTAATAGGTAGTTTTTCTAGTATACTTGATAACATTTTTACTTTATGATGAATGGTTTGATCATGTATAGGGTCAATGGTATATGAATTATGCTATATGATATCGTAATATTACAGTTGGCAAATGAAAGAAAGGAAGGACTTGTAAAACCCAAGATATTGTCTAATTCTTGTACTGATGATATGATAATGATCTCTGAATAATGAGGAAAGTACAGTTTCAGATCTTCAGATCTCTCTTTAAGGTATTTTATAAATAGAAATATATTTTGAAAGATATTTTGTCAAAAGTCATATAGACCTACTTTCACTCATCTTATATATGACTTCTGATCAAAAAATTAATTATTGTAACCATCTTTTTAAACTTAACTATAATTTATAACAAAATGTTTAATAAAACTAAAATTATTTAATTGTGGGTGTTTTTTTTTTCAAATATTGAAACACACGTGTAGTACAAAATTAATTTATTTAAAACAAATAATTAAAAGTCGTGTGATCTAATTAAATTGATTTTTGTTAGAGAAGAAGAGACATATTTTAACAGGATCTAATTTTATACACCTCTCTACCTAGAAATATCCTAAATAAGTACTTTTACATCAACGGTTTCCTTTTATGTATTAGTGTTGAGTTATATTCCAATGGGAAATATTTCTAGTAATTTTTTTATATGATGATACGACTAAATCAATGTGTTTCGTAAAAATACCCATATAAAAAGCTTGAGGAGTAAATTAGCCCAATTCAAAAGCAATCCTTCATCAAATCAAAAGAAATTATATAAAGCTTTAATTGAAAAACAGTATTATATCCATTTTATCTGTTGAATGAATTCAGCCAGTAAGATGGAATCTTTGTTCTCCATAACTCTCTCAAATTCACTCAATCTATAAATAGAAATTATAAAAAAGTAGGCTTAATTTATTCAATTTGTGCTCACCAACATTTAGATGAAAAGTTTTTACATTTAATTCTTTTGATATTGGCTTAAAATAATCACAGCATAAATAGAAAAGTGAAAAAAAGTCGTTGGTTGATAAATTTCTATATTCAAAGTTGTCAGTCTCTTCCAACATTCCAAAATTTGACTCTTCGTTCAAACTCATTTTTTGCTTTTTGAATAAAAAAAAATTGTTACAAATTTATAGAACTTTAAAATTTCTGATTTTAAAACTTTCATAAATTTAATTAAAAGTCGAGTTCAGAACTTTAATTTAGTTTAGTTCTATATTCATAAGTTGTCACGATGTTACAATCATTTAAATAAGCGAATGGTTAGGTACGGCAAATTAAGGCGTTCTCAAGTTCTTATTCCCAATAAATGGATGGGAATGGATTGCAAACACGATGTCGGTAATGTAAATATGAACGTTATTTGTACTAACAATAGAAATTAAAAATATCTCTTATGTGTTTCATCTTTCTAGAAGGATTAGACGTACATGATAATATTATTAGTGTAGCATAATAACAGTTTCAAATTGTTTCAGGTCTTGTAGATATTGCTCAATTTATAGATCTACTCACATCATGATTATCATTCTTTATGAAATTTTCAAATCAATGATCTACTTTTACTTTGATTGAACCACAACTGTAATTTATTCAAAAATTGTGAATCATACATTGAACTCTCGTAAAATGAAAGTAAGTTCAAAGTGAAATTTGCTATATTAATATTTAAATTAAATAATACCACAGTCAGTTTATTAGCAAAAAATAAATACCGCCTTTTCCCCCTCAATAATATTTTTTTTTTTTCGATTCAACATCATCATCGCACAAGCATATAAATTACGAGATTAATATAAATTCTTTTTTTACTTTTAATAAGAATATAACATTGGTTCAAGTATTTTACATGGTCCACTGTTTTTACATACCATAGCTACATAGCAAATTATAAAGGTTTACTCGCAGCTAGATTTTTTGTTTGATTCTTCTTTGTGTTGGTGTGATTCTTTTTATTGAGTAACTAAATTAACTCAGGTTATAAAATTTAATAAAAAATTGCCTCGTAATTTTAAAGCGGTAACAAAAACGATAATAATCTTTTCTAATTTTAGGTTCATCAGCCTAAAGTATCATCATCAATAAATTTTCAATCCAGGTTTATACTCTCTGTACATACCCCAATGAAAACACGGATTAAGTAAATCATAAAATTATTTTTGCTAATTTAGCTTGTTTTTAAGCCTATAATCTCAAATTTTTCTATAAATAGAGATTGATCACACGATAACTAAAGAGACATTCACTAAGCCCTTTTCTTTTTTGTATTCTTTAATTCATGTATTAGATATTCTCAAATTATCTTCGTTTTGTACTATCCTTAGCCAAACGTCCAATTGGTTACTCTATTAATAGGTACAATGCTCCTTCACTCTATAATTAGATACAATGCTCAGTTGGAAGTAGTTATTTGCACAATCTATAAATAGTACTACTCGGAGAATTACTGTCATTTCATTAATGCTATCATTTATTAGGTATTATATTGGAGTCCAACATAATTAATCTATAGTTTATACATAAAAAATATTAAAACAATCATATAAAATCATAAAAATACATGTAACCAACATAAGATAGTTCTTCAAACTTATATAATTGAATTTGTTTGTTTTTGATGTGGTGGTTGTAGTTGATTCATAACATCCCTCATAACATTGATTATCACTCAATAATTTTTCATCTTTTAATCCTTCAATTGCTTGGTCTTCTTCTTCCTCTTCTTGTTCTTCTTCACAATTTTTAATTTGATTCAATTCATAAATAATAAATTGATAAATTAAATAAAATTTAAATGAATAATTAGCCAATTTAAAGATGAAATCAACATTTAAAAATTCATTATCTGTAGTGACCAATTTTGGAAATTCAACTTCATCAACTTCATTATTAACCAAATCTTTTAAATTTATAAATAAAAATGAATTACTTATAAAAAAAGGTAAAAAATTATTATTACATTCTTTTAAACATACTAACAACAGTTTATTATTAATAAAAGTTAATCCAAATATAAATATTGGTAAACTTATTTGTAATAATATAAATATTTTTATCTTTTGAGAATATATTATATTTATAAAATTTAAAATCAAATAAACACATGAAACAATTTGTATTAAAAAAAATGAAATTTCTAAAATTAATGTAATTAAATATTTAGATGATCTTGTTGTTGGTATGTTTTTTGATTTACTTATGAATTTACTAAAAAATTTAATTGGATTAAAATTAATTTGGAACCTTAATATAAATATAATATTTATAATAGTTGATAATATATCCCATATAAAATTATCTTTTTCAATCTCAAATTCAACTGGTTCATTAAGAATGGATGAATTGTTCTTCAATATGATTTTATTAATAAATTGAAAATATAAATATGATATTATTATAATTGATGAGATTATTGGATTATGAATTATATTACATAAATAAAATTGTATAAAATTTATAAATTTATCATAAATTGTATTTTTTGTAGAAGTTGATGTAACTTGTTTACTTGGCATTATGTTTTTGAAATTGTTGATGAAGGTAAAGAAAACTAGTATGAAAATGAATGAGTATATAGATTTAAGGAATTGGTTTATATTAGTTGATAAAATGAAAATGTAAAAGAATGTATAAAGTTGAGTTATATAATTGTACTGTTTTTTAGTATAAAATCTATTAAAACCCCGTGGCAATAAGATCTAATCTAATCTAATCCCAAATGATGAGTTGTAACTTATGGTTGTTGTTGTGGATAATGTTAATTGTAAAAAGAAGGAACTAGATGAAAATTAGCACACGAGATTTATCGATACATTTATATTTAAAACATCACCTTTAATTCATGTTTAAAACGTAGAACATGTGGGTAAGTTCTTTTTAATTTATTTTTAAATTAATTAAATTGCAAAATTAAATTTTAATTCATTATACATTTTGTGTAATATGTAGTACCCTAGTATTAATCTTTACACATGAAAAGAGAATAAATAAAGAAAGTATAAATAAATAACTCTGGAAGGATATTTTTTTGTTATTTTTACACCGAATGTAACAAAGTTTTAAATTTCAAATAGGCTATATCATCGCATAAAGAAATACAAAGAACCCTTTTTACTAAACAATCTACTTCAATTTCTTTTTTTCCTATTTACAAACAAACAGAAATCATGAAAAATACCTTTAGACTATTGAATTGTAACACGAATGCACAGATACACACGATATTAACAAGTGATACTCTCCTAAATGGTTCATGGTTCATAATCATTTTAAAGTTTAGTTTATTGAATCAACCTTTGTTTTATAAAATTTAATTTTAGCATTGGTAGCAGCATTTGGAAAAACGTGGGATCTTTTTTAATTGATCAAAAGTACACTACTTTATTGTATTAGACGAAAGAAAACGCAAATTAATTATTGTTTCAGATTGCGCTTATTGTCTTGTGCAACATTGTCGACATTTTTAAAAATATAAATATTCATGATGTAAGTAGAATGTAAAACATTACTTATAACAACAACTACACAATTGATCATATTTATATAAACGAAATTTAAAACAACAGTCATTAAAGTAATTTGGGCACCATATTTAAGCATCTCCATCCCGTAATCGTACTGTAACACTTACAAAATGGACAAATAATTACATTCCAGTTGGGTTCGATATGAATTTAATATTGAAGGATGCTAATTGAAAAGAAATATACAATGAATTCATTGGTGAAGTAATATATTTATGTATCAAAAAATTCAATTTTAGTTTACATGTTCACTTGCCAACATGCTGATATTATATTAAATAACAAATTTCAATTTCAATTTTCTTATCTCGAACCAATTAATTATTTTTGAAGGTGATAATCATTTAATTCAAATTATTTAAGAAAGGAGATTCATTATAAAAACCATCAAAAGAAAGTGGAAGCCGAAATGAAATACTTTTCATTTACCTTGAACTTTCATTTGATGGTTCGTTATAGTAAATTTCCTTTTTAAGATTGAATACTGAATGATTAAAAAAAAAATGTTACTTTGTTGTGATGAGATAATGAAATTAGAGGTTAAAAGTTTTAAATCAAGTTATTCAAATATTTAAACGTTTTTAAAAGATACATTTTGAAAAAACATAATCATTAGACATCAAATTTTTGAAAAATAGACAAACTTTCAACTATCTAAGTCCTAATTTAAAACTTTCTTCAAGGCTCAAACAACTGGGTATATTAAAATTGTAAATCAATTTATACTTCTGCTGGTGGGATTTTGGATGATTCACATTTATCAGATAGTACTAAAAGTTTTAATTAGTTCACCAGAGTTAGCACCTGATAAACAGAAAGTCATGATTGATACTTTATGTAAGTGTCAGGAAAAGGATGTTATAATAAGAAAGAGTCTGAATCACGCTTTATTGGGGATTGAATTGCCTAGGACCATTGAGCATTGTCCGTAGTAACTACTACCGCAGGCATTGAAGAGGGTAACGAGGGACAGGTGAAGAAAATTGCTTGACTGAAGTACATCACAAAGACACTTGTTATTATAATAATAAAGTATTGAGCAGGCTTTGGTTCTATCATTATTTAGGTAAATAAACTACCTATCTAATGTTCAGACTCTTGCATTTTATATCAATCCCGTCATATTCTTAAAAAAATAAAACTGATCAATTAAATATTTAGTAATAAAACAAAATCCTTCAATTGGTAAATCTTTTTCAAAAATCCAACTAGTTTGTTTAAGTTCAAGATAGTGTTTAATTCCAAAATAAAAAGCTCTTGTAAAAGCACCAATAATTGCAAATTTTAAAAATTTCCAAAGATTTGATCTATTATTAAAATCTAAACATAATAATATTAAATATTTAAATTTATATAATTCCATCGAATTATTTATTATTATTAATGAGTTTATAAGAAATATAGTTGATGTGATGGAAGCATTGGTTCTTGAAATTTGATAATCTGAATCTCTATTTGTTGATGAATTTAAATAAAATAAAATCAAGATTGATAAAATTGGAATTAATACATATCCAAAATATTTTAATCCAATTGTTCTAAGGTGTCTATAATTATCATGAAATAAATCATTACTTTTTAAGTATGTTGACGAAACGAAAATCAATATAGGTACAATGAAACAAATTATACTTGAAATTAATTCAACTTTACTTAATGATGTAGTATGAAGTAATAAACGTCTTTTAAAATTATTATAAAATAATTGAATTGAAATAGTTGGAACTAAACTTGAAATGAGTGTTCTTGAAAATTCTCCTAATGCTCCGTCCATGTGAATATTGTTATACTAGTCAAAAAATTGTTGTTATTATAAAAATTTTGAAAGATTTTCGTTGACTGAAAGTGATAATAAAAATTAGAGATACTCTATGGTAGATCCGGTTTTGACTAATTGGAAGTTTGATATTTGCAAAAGAAAGTAGGTATAATCACACAGAAATGAAATTTACAGATTTTTTTTTGCATTCATCCATGTATTTATACGTTTTGAATGGAAGGGTATTGTTAATAATTGAATTGTTGAGTAAAACTTTATTGGCTACTCAATATCTAACCATATTTAGTCATGTAAAAGTACTACCTAATTTTAACTTGATTCCCAATGAGCGAGTGGCCAATTTTATTGTTTTAAATGTTTGATTACTTTAGCTAACATAACAATAGTCAATGTTTAATCTAATATTTATTTTTCAATGTATCATGAGTTAAAAAAACTTTACCTAAAAAAGCTTCTCCAATGGCTAATACCATCCTCCCCTGATTCAGATGTCCAATCTCTCGTATTTTATATTCTCATTATTCTTGGCTCCTACTATTGTTTTTATTTCTTATTACACTTGATTTTGACTTTTGCTTGCTAAGCAGTAAAAGAATATGCACAGTCTTTAGAGGAAAGATTTTGAATTTGTAATGTCTATTTATTAATTTAGTAAATATCACCTAGAATTAGCTCTTCCAAGTCAATATCTAATATCTTCTGCATCTTTTTGTTTTTTATGTATCTTAAAATCTTGTTTTTGAGAGTGTTGAATTAGATGCAAAATAGCATTTTTCTGTTCATTAAGTGACTGATAGATGATAATTCGATCGCTTCTAAAATATGCTACAAGATCTGAAAGATTCATCTTTTAGGACAAAATTTACACAAAACCAAAGTAACAAATTTGAAAAAAAAGCCTCCTAACCATTTGACATGCATATAATTAAAAAATTTACAGCTTTTTGTTAGTTTAGACACGTTCACAAAAAAATCATATCCAAAATTTTAGTTCTTTTTATTGAATAGGAGACATCAAAAACCAACCTTATCGGTTACAGTTTTTATGTGTAAATCACAAACAATCAACAGGCAAAAATGATTAGTAATAAGTTTTTTGAGAAATTTGCAACATTATTTCATCAATTTTGTATGACTTCAAAAAGTCAAATAAATTGAGATATTGTATACTTTCTCAAATGTGGTATTTTAATAGATGAGTCTCACATGAGATATGAGCCACATGGATGGATTTCAAAAGCTGAAACTCCCATTGAGCAGGACACTACGATAAATTATGAATAAACTCATCATTATAATGTTTGATTTCTACTTTTTGTATTTTCACAATCTCGTATTCAACAACCATCAATTCAATTGGAATTTGAAAAAAAATTTTTCAATCACATACTGTTAAAGGTATCCCTCGACTCAAATATGACTAAGACACTTATTCTAGCTGTATTACCCGAAGAGGTGCTTTGTTTATTGCAGCCATCATTTGTGGTTCATACGTAATATTAGATTTAATCAATACTGCTCATAATTTAGGAAAAACATTTTGTGGTTCTTGTCTTCTGAAAGACATCAACCCATTGCTGTTAGAGCTGAATTTATTTTTTTTGCTTCTTTCCATGCTTTAAAAAATGGTGCTTGATTTATTACCACATTAACAACTCATACAACTTTTGCTGACAATACAACTATTCCAGCATTTTATGGTGGTTACCTACTGTTGTAATTGACATGTAGATTATCACAAAAACGGTACAAAAGAAATTGGAAGTGTTAATGGTAAAGAGATTACGAAGTCGATTGGGTTTCATTTTAATTTTGATGGTGTTATTGCTGACTTACAACATTGGACTGAAATGGACAAAACTTATATCGACTAATTTGAAAACATGAGTTACTCTTTGATATCGTCGACCGTTTATCAAATACCTCAAAAAGTATGTTCCGCTTGGGTAGTCCTGGGTCAGCCTAACCGAAATTCAATTTTGGATTATCCATTTGAGAGTACCATAGAGAAATTATACCCATTTAGCATCCAAAATGATAATAGCATTTGATGATCCCTTGATGACCAAACTTATGTATTTTTCTAATGATATCAACTTCTGATTGATCAACAACCACCGACTTAGCAGTTGATATTATTATGAATATACATAGTTTTGGACATCAAGGTATCATCAAAAGCAATTATCAGTTTTGGCCCAACCTCTTAAAAGTTCTTAAAGAAACATCTACATAATTTCAATTGCATAGTAGTACCCATAAATTTTTCATTTTATTACTCTCTTAAACTAATTAAATTTCAAATCAAATGATTACATTTATAAAGTACCTGATTTATCAATACTAATTTTTTTAGAAGTAGCACCTGAATTTGAACCAAATGATTCAATTTTTTTAACGACATCAAAACCATCAGTAACTTCTCCGAAAACAACATGTTTACCATCTAACCATGAACACGGAACAGTTGTGATAAAAAATTGAGAACCATTAGTGTTTGGACCAGCATTAGCCATTGATAATAAACCTGGTCTATCATGTTTTTTGGTGAAGTTTTCATCAGCAAATTTAGTACCGTAACTAAAATTATGTTAGTATATCTTAAGAATTGAAAAATGATCGAATATTAAACTTACATTGATTTACCACCAGTTCCGTTGAAGTTGGTGAAATCACCACCTTGTAACATAAAGTTTGGAATAACTCTATGGAAAATTGATCCTTGATAACCAAATCCTTTTTCTCCAGTAGCTAAAGCTTTAAAATTTTCAGCAGTTTTTGGGACTACGTCATCATATAATTTGAAAGTAATTTTACCTAATGGTTGACCATCGGCTGAAACATCGAAATAAACTTGTGACATGATTTCAATTGATTTTGTTAAATTTGATTCAATTGAGTTTTCAAATAGATGAAAAAATAGATGTAGAATGAACGTGGTTTTTATAATTTTTCAAACACCTAATTTTTATTATTTTTTTTGTTGAAAAAATATGAGATATTATGCTCAGACACTACTCTGCCTCGACTTCGGACATTCAATTTTTAATGTTCATTAACTTGCTTTACGAAACCATTTCAATTTCTTGAATAACAGCTATAACTGTTCAATACAAGATACACCCTCTCATTCTATCTCTCATCAAATTTGTTCAATGAATCGAGTTTATGAGGCCTAATGAAAGGTTGGTATGAGGAGTAAGTTTAAGACAAATGAGAAGTGTCTGTCTTAATACGCTGTCTGTTAGTTTAAGCCCAAAATTAAATGTCTAATTATGATGTAATCAATTAACGGATAGAAGTAAATAGAAGGATTCAATTCTAGAATAAAATCACGTGACAGCTCTCAAAACGGATACTTTGTTTTTATTAGTCTATAAAACTGGCCCTGGGAGTTTGAATCGATAGTGTTAACGAGCCAATGAATCTTTGAACTCGGAAACTGTTTACAAACGAGCTGATACAGCATCATAACCAGAAACACTAACTTTCCTCTCAGTTTCAACTCCCAAATAAACTATTTTTCTAGTTTTAGAATCAATTAAAGTAGCATATCTTGAATTTCTAACAAAACCTGACGTATCATTAGTTAAACCGTTCTTCGAACTTAAATTGATATCATTTGCAAAAATCAATTGAGGAATATCTTTTTTATCATGTAAATGTTCGTGTATTAATACCTTACCCCATGCGGAAACCACAAATGGATCATTACTTGTTATAACTATTACTGCACCAACATTTTTGGACTTGAGATGGCCCAAACCTTTTAAAAATTTTACATTATTAATTTAATCAATTCAATTCTTGTTGCCATTTAATAAATATAACTCAATCCAAAGTTTTGTTGCCATTTAGATATTGGTGATTACATATAGTTTTCATAATTTTTTTTATCATATATTTGCAAAAGCACCCATCAATTAAATTACCAACATCCCATCTGATTGGAAAATTGCATATTTCAATGAGTCAAACTGGGATGCGTTTTACGATATCAATCAATATGAAAATTTCAACACCCTTGGAAATGCTGAACCTCCTGAAATTGTCAGTCCAAACTTGATTTGAAGTCTTGTTGATTTTTGAAAAACTCGTAGATGTAACAAGAACAAGGTTAGCAAAATTATAAAGGTAATGAGCGTTTCAATTACTATTGTTAATTCAATAAGAAATTAAAAGGGCTTTAAATTTGAAACATGTAAACTTACAAGTACATAAGTTGCTATTTTTATATCCTACGATTCACACTTTTAATGTATGTATTTTAATACTATGAATAAATGGACAGATGAGAACTTACTAAATTATCAGATTAACTGTATTTCATTCAGTTTATTTCCTAGCAATTCATCATTTTCTTTTTCTTCTATCACTACTGTTGTATTCTCAAACTACTTAACTAATAGAAGCTAGACTAGTTACAGATTGTTTTTTTTTTTTCAAAGTACATGGTAGCAGGAATCTTACGCTGTAGCTATTTTGCAACCAAAAAAAATAATTTAGCTTGTCAATTGAAATTGAGCATATAACGTACACTAACTAGTAGAACTGGATACAACACAGCCTATAGAGAACTCAACACTAGAAATGTATTCTATAATAGCGTAATAACTTTTGATAAATTTTAACGACGAGATAAATTTTAAATCATCAAAATTTAAGTCTCTTTTTGAGCCCATAATCAAGCACTGTAGACCACTACATAATGTGGGCCAACTAGATAAATTAGTACTATTTTATAATCGGCATTTTGTTTTAAATAGCTAATTAGTATGCTAGTGGTAAGGTTTTGAAATACTATTGTCCCAGCTCCTTAATGAAAAATCTGGGATCAAATTTCATTCCTTTTAACGCGTACATAATTTTTTGCAACCACTTTTCTAAAAACCAATTTCACACATCAATATCAATTCCATCATCACAGAAAGAAGAATACTGTTCAAATAAATTTCATTGAATATTACCGTGTTAACATTATGTCTAATCGTACAAAATTTTATTGAAATATGACAGAGTATAGTAGTCAATCGTCTACATTGGAAAAGATTTCCGACCTTTTTATCAACATCACCAATACAAAAAGCGATAGAGAAAGCTTTATTCAAAAACTGGCTTTACCACTATACTTACTCATGGATAAGCAAAATTTATCACCAAATGCATTAATTTGTTCTAAAAATGTTGGTAAAGTGAGACGATTTGATTATGCATCACTCTTTGAAACAAATATGATCAATCTACTTCAGGAAATTGATCCAAATTTACAGGATTATTTGCAGTTGTTAGTTCAAGACAAAAAACATCTAAGATTGATCAACAGTGGTAAATCGAGTATTGTGATTAATCATAATTACTACCCTGGTGAAGTTTCAAAAGTAAATGAAATATCATGTCTTTTCACTGATGCTGAATCAAGATTAAGAAGTGCAGATTGTAATATTATAATAAATGACACAGAAATTAAACTACTTAGCTTATATTGTGAGGTTGGGTTGACAATACAAAAATTCATAATGCTTAAAGAATTGAGATCTTTTTTATCCAAAGTCCCCGAACAAATGGTGATTGCAGCTGATTTTAATTTGAATGCTTATTACTCGAAACCAGGAATGAAAGAATATTTTGATATCATTATTGAAATTATGGAAGAGCATGATCTAGTAGCAATAGATAATTTTTTCAAGATTCCAGTTTATACAAATATGGGGCATTTTGCTTCAGCCCCAGATAAGATCCTAGTATCTAAGAATTTGGCACAAAATATAAGTTTAATGGCTCTATTTTTTGACGGAAATTCAACCCATGCTTTGGGACTTTTTGGTTTGACTGATACTAAAATGATTAATTTGAAAAATTATACACAAAATCAAAATTCCATCAAAATTTTAGTGAAACTCAATGAATGTGTAACAAAATACATACAAAAACAATTTGATGTTAAGCAACTACAAAGTATCAGGTCATTTATCGAGGAAGAAAAACTACCTAGAGTTCAAAATGCTTTATCAACTACATTGAAACAAGTGGAAATTTTGAAGAAACAAAAAGAAAACATTAAAGATGAGTTGTCGAAAGAAGCCTATTCCAAACAAAATGGTGATTATGTTAGTCAAATACATTTGCTACCAGAGGCAGAAACTATAGATTTTAAATTGCTAAACTATTATCAAGTAAAGGAGAGTCAGAAGAACCATTTCAAGAAATTAAAATTGGATGAGCAGACTATAGAAGTCTCTACAGCCGAACTAACTGATGAACAATTTAATGTTATTACTAGTTTTAATGATGAGGAACCTGATGAAATAAGTGATGCTTCCGAAGTGGAAGACGATGTTGCAGGATTAATTGAAGAAAATAATAAGACTCTCCCTACCTTTGACGATCTATTCCAAAATAAAAATGAGGAAAATGTCACTTTTGAAAGAATTTTTGTACATAAAATTCCACTAGTAGCTGAAGCATTTATATTGAAAAGATATAATCTAGAAAAAAATTCATTTTTCAGACTCAGATACGATCCTATTTTTAAAGACTTCCAAAGATTCTTCCCAGATGTAGTTGAACAAAGAAATTGTACACTTGGGACATTAAAGGATAGAATCAGAAGCTTAAAAAAGTCGGAGTATACTATATTGGATGCTGAATCAAATTATCATTATACAGGCGCATTCATAGATCAACGTGTTGTGAAAAAGGAAGGAGAAGTAGATTTTGATCGAGTATTTCCAATATATGCAATGGTTGAATTAGTGATACAATTTAACAGGCTTGGAGCTAGAAATACATTGCTATCAAGAATTCTTAATGCCAAATTTAAAACGCAGAGATTTAACTTTCGTAAAGTTCAATATTTCATCCAAAGACTTTATGAGCTGGGATTGATCAAACTAATAAACAACAAATACAAATTTACGGAAAAATTTGTCAGAGATACAATTATTAATTTGGATGAACCAGATGAAAATAATTTGAAAATATCAGATGTTCTTGATTTAGACTCAATTAAATCAACAAATAGTATTTTGACATTGACTGAATTGAACAAGAATTTAGTATTAGAGTTTCATGGTTTGCCATTTTTCAAATCAGGACTGGGATCATGGTTACTACCTAAATCAATTATCAGAACGAGTAAAAGTTTAGACATATCATCATCGACTACCCTGAATTTGAATGCTAATTTTGATACCACAAGTAATATTTGGAGTAGAGAGGAAGATATAAAATTCCTTCAAGCATGTGGTGAAGTTTATAAAAATGAAGTCTTGGATTTGAGTTTAGTTCAAGCAAAACATTTCCCACATTTGACAATGGCACAGTTAATTCGCAAAATTTATAGTTTTACGGTGGATAAAACTCCATTGAGTTTTCAAGAAAAAAGTTTAATAGTGAAAACAATTTCAAACTATATCAACTCATCTCCCATCGAACCAAAGACTATACCACAAGTTATACATTCTGAAATCATTAATAATTTGGAGAAAAAGTTTCTGACCCATAGGAATCAGGATCAAACTCGATATTTTTGGAATTATTTTGGGGTTAAAATTTTCCAATATAATAAGGCTAAATAAAACGGAATTTTGAAGAGATTGGTTTAGTGTTTAAAATTGTACATGATGAAAGTTGTCTCTAAAAGCTCGTGATTACATTCTTCAATCTCTTTTCTCTGAGTCCAACAAACTTTTTAGTACGAAAATTAATCTGTTTTTCCATTAAATCATATTTTAATTATGCAGTTGTTAAAGCCAACATTGTTAGCATGTCTTCGGCTAATGTTACTTGCGGTTTTGGCAAACGCTGCGATCCCTTTTAATCTTGCGATGAATACTTCGAGGTATGAATTATATTACTATACGAGCTACCAAGTTTTGCGAAATCTTAATTCCTTCTCTTTCACTGATTATCATCTTGATGATGAATTACCGGTTTATATATAGTCTCTTCTATTTCAGGTCCTACCTTAGCCAGTATACACTTTAGTACATGACACGAAAGTCTTAAACCAAGACAGAAAATGGAGATTTTCAATCATCATAATAGTCTAAAGGTGTATGATGCTCATATTCTTGCATTTACAAAGCATTAATAATGGTCACACATCGATCCATTTCGAGAATTCGCTTCATTACTAAAATTACACTGCAAGTTGGTTGTTCTTTAACATCAATTCCTTGATCACGAATGACACAACCTCTACTTATGGCCAATTATCTAACAAGTGCATCCTTTCGTCTCAGGCAGCAATCGTGAAACTGAATCGACCTCATTTATTGATTAGAGATACAAAAATAACAATTAAAAAATCTAGAAGTTTATACAGCCAATTGACTAATACTGATTTATCTAACTATAGCTTGAAAATAGAAAAATTGAACATCAGCATAGCAGAATTAATGAACCCAAAAGTATTGATCACCTTTGTACCACCATGTAAGAGATCCCATTTGACTCTTCGACATACTCATTAGCAACAGGATCCACGATATTGCCCAGCGTTAGTCTCCGTCTAATTTTGAAAGATATAGTACCATCTGCTGACAAGATCCAATATTCTTTCATTTTTCGCTTATATATATTTTGCAAATACTTAAGGACGGAGTCCAGCTCAATCTTCAATTTTTGACGTAAAGCTTCCCATTTGGGAACACCGTTATGCATAAAATCTTTTTGTCTCACTAAAGAATATAAGACTTGTACCATCGGCTCCATTTGCATGTAACTGGGAATCTCAACTTGCAACTCAAGCAGCAAATCTTCATCAATATAATCCTCAACCTTAAAGTTACTTAAATATATCAATTTATCAGTATCAACACTGTAACGACCATCTTCAATGATTAAATCAAGATCAGATATGGCGTTCGAGAAATGGTCCTTTATATTTCTTTGTGCTTTTTGATCCAGCAAAATACCAAAAGCAACGAAAATTCTATACCAATCGGGATTATTTGAAGGATCTTTTAATACATTTTTAGGATTTTTCAATAATTTGAATAATTTTAGCTTAGTATTTGATGTAACATCTGATAATGCAGCGAATTCTTCATTTGTAAAAGTGAACTTAGATCTTTCATTTTCGATCTCGTTTTCAATAAACTTGATGTTTCTTTGACTCACATCCATACCATTATCAAACATGAAGGTAGACCGAATAATTCCATCGGAGTAAACTTTCCAATTCTTGTACTTGTGCAAATTATTTTTCAAGGCTTCTCGAAGCAAGTGTTGATCATGTTCTAGAAAAACATCCATTTCCTTAAATATCTTCAGAAAATCAACCTCTCCTCCTTGATAGTACTTGTGATCTTGTAGTAAAATATATAGATGTTGACCTCTTTCAGGAAACCTTCTAAAATTCGGTTCTTGTAGTTCTATTCCGTTTTTGATATGGCCTTCTATGAACTCTTTAATGCTGAAAACTTTTTCAGAAGCAGATAAGGTTACATTTGTATTCATACCAAGATTATTCCGCACCGGAGATTCCGCATTAGACTTTTGCAATCTTTGATTTAAAATACCAAGTTTATTTTGGGATAGGTTTGTTGCAAAAAATTGCCTCATTCTTTTTACAATATCAGCATCTTTCAAAATGCCCATGCAATAAAATATCTTGAAGAAGTCTGGATAATTGTTCTTTAAAATATAATCATCGCTTGTAAGAAATCTCAAAAAGTTAAGTTTCATTTCACCAATAATTGGAAAACCCAGCTTTTGGTCCTCAGTAAGTTTTAGTTTTTCTTTATTCATATTGTACTCGTTTAAAATAAAAGTCGTGTTTCTTTCATTCACATCAATTTGATTTTCCATCATGAAGGAAGATCTAATTATACCGTCTGTATATGTTGCCAAACTTTTTGTTTCTCTAAGCTGTTTATTAAAGGTGTTAATTAATTTTCTCAATTCTTTGCCTTCTAATTTTAAATATTTTGAGATCTTTGTAAAATCGGGATCACCTATTCCCTGATAAAAATACCTTTCTTGAAGCAAGATATATAAATTTCTCATTGTGGTAGATGATAGCATAATACCAGGGTGTTGAAGAAGAATATCATCACTAATGCTTAATTCAATTGGTTCATTTTCTTTATTTTTGTGTGTAAAAGTGGGCACTATATTCTCAAAATGAACAATATCACCAATCGCAGATTGTAAATTGCCGTATTTAGATGCTTTCCGTACAATTTTCATACAACGATCATTAACAATTATGTAACACTGTCTATCTGCATTATCCTTAGCTGTTGGTGAAAGACGTTGGTACATTTTCACAATACTGCCCTGAGTCTTATCATCTTCAAATAAATCCAATAAGAGGAAAATTTTTTGTAAATCCGGAGTGTTGTCCAATAAAAAGTTTCTTTTATCTTTAAGCAACGTCAAAAATTCTTTTTTTGGGCCCGATAAATTTTGGAAACAAGATGCTTCTTCCTTAGACAATTGAAATTTACCTCTGTCTCCATCATGTTGTTTTAAAATGAATTCTGAGTTTCTTTCTTGATAATTCATTCTATTCGCCATCATAAAATTTGATCTGATAATACCATCAGGGTAAAGGGACCACTTATTTGCATCAAACATCTTGAAAAAGTTGAACTCTAATAGCGACAATGCTTTTGATGTTAAACCGAGTATTTCACCAACTTTTGAAAAATTAGGTAAATTATCATCAGTGTATATATCCAGACAGGTCTGAAGGAGTACATATAATTGCTGCGTATGTTTAGCCAATCTTCCAAAGTCGGGGTATTGAAGTTTTAAATTATAATTATCTGAGTAATTACCCGAGGTAACGTCACCAATCGTTATTTGCTCTAAAGGCGCAGTCTTTGATTTTTTAACGGTATTTGATTTTTCAACAGTATTTACATCTCCACCACCATTTGAACTGATTGCGATTGCATCATTAATTTCTGTTGCTTTTGATTCAGAATTTTTATTTGATTTTTCGGGATTGGAGTTTTTGAAAAATTTTGAAACAGTACTTTGATTGCTAAATTGGATTTGTTTGCTTTGGTTTGGTCCAATTGAGTTACCACCAATTTTTCTCTTTTTTGATTCCCTTTCTGCTACTTTTTTTTCAAAATATTTATTTGTTCTATTAGTATTGGAGTTGAAAAATCTTGAAACAGTACCTTGATTGTTATCTTTACTTTGGTTCAAGCCAGTTGAATCACCACCAATTTTCCTCTTTTTTGATAATTCTAACACGGATGCCCACGAATTAATTGATTCATTAGTTTTAGACGCGTCATTTAAAGTTGTATCTTTTTCTTTAAAAGTATTACCATCTTTTGGATTAAACAACATGATATTCATATTTGGAGCTGCAGTATCTTTTAATTTTAAAGTTGAGCCAACTCTTTGTGTTCCGCTTGCAATTCTTTCTTTGTTAAAATTAGCTAATTGCTTTGACTGTTCTTCTAAAAATTCACTTGAGGTCATTTTTAATTCGGCTTTTGAATCTCTAATAATTTCATCTTGTTCGTTTTCAAATTGAAAGTTGTTTGGTTTATTTGATTGCATATTGTAGTTTACTCGAATTGGTTGTAAATGAATAATATAACGTTGACTGATTAAATAAAATGTAAAAACTTGTGGTAGTAAACAAAAATCAAAAATAAATCAAGACGTGACTTTATGAAAATAAATAAGGAAGAATTCTATGATCCAAAATTTTTGACGAAACAAATGATCTAGTCACAACCATTTGTCGAGTTCAATACACATGCAGTCTCCTTCGTCCAAATGAAGATAGAATGGATTTATTCCCAATATTTTATCTAATTGAATTTTGCGGAACTTGATTGAAATTATAACAGACTCATACAATTCGAAAACTCATGTTGATGAAGCTGAAACAAATCTTTGAATCAATTACACTAAATCATTTCATATGTTGGTTTCCTCGTTACATAACTTGCTGTCACCTATACCAACATCTAATCATTATTTGGCTTGTTCTGAAATTTTGGGTTTTGTTATGAAGATGAGAATGTTGTCATATCTCGATTTCGTTTGATGGTGATGATGTTTACATAAAAACATTAAAGAGTTTTGTGACTTTTCAATCAAGCTGCAGATCTGACTCCATACGGACTACTACATTGGGGTAATTGACTCGGCTTAATGTCACAATAAGCGATCTGAAACCAAATTTTACATCGGGGAAAAAACTCAAAAAATAACCTAATGCCGGGGTTGATGAATTTAATATTATTCAATGAATTTACCGTATCGAGAAGACAATCAATATTTGGAGTAAAAGTGCTTTGAAAATGGTGTAACAGCTGATTACAATTACTTGAAAATGCTGGATCAAACTTACTTAGCTCAAAATAACGTGTTAGACTTTATTATTTTCAAAAATTTGATTCAGATACAATCAGTATGTTAATTAATTATCCGTGATAAACTTACCAAATGGAAAGATTCCTTCGAAAAAGTAATGCCTATTCGACGACATACTTCATTCCCTTTAATCATCACTTATATGTTTCAATGAATGCGCTCTTGCATATGGAGAATCTATTGGCTACGAATTAAGGTCCTTACATTAATCATCTGATTAAGGTCAATCGGCATTCATCTTGCACGATTCAAAAATTTCAAAAAAGAAAGTTATTTGCAATACCAGAATGTACAACGTGTACAATCCTAAATTTAATATTACACAAGTGATAATAAATTATAAAGTACGATCTATTTGACATCTCAGAGTTTTGTTCTTTTACTTATTAACAAATTAACTTGTCGAGTTTCTTATACTATTCTATCAACTTCTCCAGCCACGAATTTAAATTTATATCCCATTTATTTCAATCATGTTATATTAAATCATCTGTGACTAAGAATCTTCATGGTTTTTTCTCATCTTCTTTTAAATTTTTAAATTCATCCAGTTTCTCTTGTCCTGAACCAATCCAGCAGCCTCGATCATTTGATTTATTTTTTTGATTACATGATGAATATTTTAAAATGAATCCCTCATAGTTTTTTCGTTTCCACCATGCTTCTACCTAATAAAGATGTGATTTGTTAAAAATGCTATTCAAATGTATAATTAAATCTCGAATTTTATTTCTCTTTTTTGAACTTGATTTCTTTCTTGATCATATTATTGTCTTACAATTTATTCAAATCAACATTTTCTTCATCAAAGTTCTAAAACCTCAATATGACGATTCATATTCATCTTAAATTTAATATTTTCTCAACCATTTTCAATAGTTTCATAAATTTCTGAAGTATTAGTATTCATCTCATTATTTTCAATTCCATTGTTTATTCCATTTTAAAATCATGAGTTTAAGTTGAGTCAACATTAACATCTAATTCTGGATCCTAAGTCAAGTCAATAGATTATGCAAAAAAACTCTTCAGTTGTATAATCAGTGTAGATCTCATACTTAATAATTCTAAATCCTTTTCTTGAACTTGATTGAATGGTTTGAGTCATAATTTGCCAAATCCATTATTGGTTTTGAGAGAACATACATCAGTTGTACCAAATGGTTTTATTCTGGTCACTCATAATAATGCCATGAATAAATTATTATCACAACTATAACCAAGGAAATAATCTAAAAATCACCTATGGCAGAAGCTTGCCATTAGTCTTATCGAATGACTTTTAATTCTGCTTCATCAGATGCTTTAACTATCACGTTTATACCAAATCGGTGATATTGTAATTTATAAAGTTTGACGTTATAAAGTAATTGGAATTGTGACGTTTTGTTAATTCATTTATAAGTGTATGATTCATTATACCCCTGACTTGATTAACTATAACTCAATAAAATCAAAAATAAATTATACTTATTTTGATAAGACAACACAACTTTCCGCATACAATTTAATAAAACCCTGTTAATTCTATCTGGAATCCTATAAATTTCATGTAGTTATAATCCTTCCCTTCTCTTTTCTGTCTCTATTTTATGAAGTTGATATGCATTTGGCAATTCCTTAGCATTATTTGATCTGAAAGAAAGTAATTTCTACTTACATCATTTCAGCTTCTCAATATATATTTAATACTCATGTGCAATAATTTCTTTCGTATATATATAAGCTAATTCAAAATAATGTGAACATTAATTTATTCCAAAAGTTAAGAATCCTTTATTCAACCTTATTTTTGTGGAGCCAGTTGTATCACAATGTATTCTTCTTGATGAATATTTTGCATGAAGTCATGTTTAATGATTATGCAGATGTTGAAAAACATTAACTTGAAAAGGAATCTTACAATTTTTTATCTTTGTATTATATTTGTCTGGTTTTGCTTTCATTAAAAACTTATTCGATATAGACTATTAATTAATTGAAGATTTTATGATTTGATTTTGAATGCCTATCTAATAAACTGTTTGATCCGATAATTTGCATCGATGTAGTATAATTTTTCCACGCTTTTATTCTTATGAAACTTTCATTTTAATGATTCCAATGTAAAAATGATCCAATTCGCAATAGGAATAACATATCCCATTTCATTAGCAAATTGAATAACGAATCACATATCATCACCAATAATTCTTGCCTGGTCAATTGTAATTTCGGTACAACTTTTGACTTCTGAAACATGATAAATATTTGGTACTATTAATAAATATTCATTTAATCATTACTTATTTTACTTGATATATGTAAAGTGAGTGCCATCTTACCAAAAATGATTGTTTTCTCCATTACCAAAAATGATTGTTTTCTCCAAATCTTTAATAACTTTGCTTAGTAACACCTTGATCGTGATCAATGAAATCTACCTTCCGAATCATAATTAATATAAGATATATATGAGTAAGTTGATAAAATTAAAATCTTATAAACATCATTTCATTGTATTTTATTCTCAACAACTTTATTCAATGATGAAACTGAATTAGTTTATTCTCTAATTTTATATTTGATGATCTTCCTTCTGTTTTCTTACTTGATTAATGACTCTTCTTTCATGATTCTTAATCCTTAATTTGTCTTTCTGAGGATTTCAAAATAGCTTCTGTTGAAATTTAACCTAAAACTCCTAAGTAACATTTGGTTTGAATGATTTGTCTTTGTAGTTTGATTTCAGATATCCGTCCTTATAATTTGAAGTTGTTGCTTTCATATAGTTAATACTCTCAAAAACATCCATTTTGTCTGGAACATAATCAACATCAATTTGATCTATTATGATAAGCTCGTCAGAATCAGGATGATTATACAATCTATTCTTTTCCCATTCTTTAAGTAATTTAAATGATTTTCACCGGAACATTTCATTACAGATTTATTTTGTTAATTTGAATCGATGAAATGACCACCAATTTTATCATGATTTATTTTCATATTAATTTCAACCAACTCACAAGTTTTCCCAGTTTTCTCAAAGTTTCTTTTTCTTTCAGTATAGTTTGCAAAATTTGTTGTTATTAATCTTATTGACATCACTTGAGCTAACCTATCATCTATCTCACTTAATAAATCTCGATCAATATATGATTTTAATAATCCCAGATAAGTTTCAGATTTAAATCTAGTACCTCCAATAGACTACTTTTTAATTGTAATAAAATGTCATCTTGTAAATGCAGCACGAAACTTTTCATCAAATCTTTGAATTATATATACATGATCCATTTATTCATCAATTAAATTTTTTTCAAATTAGCCATTGTCTGGATTAAGTTCACCTGAAGTTTTAATAGCTTTTCTCAAACACTTGTAATGATTAATAATTTTTTTATTTTCCATTATGCTTTTTTACTTCAATAAAATACCCCATTTATAACATTTTAGTAGAAGAAATTTTAATTAAATAATAAAGTTCATGTCTTGATATTCTTCAATCACTAATTCTCTTGTAATCATTATAAATCATATATTTCTCATTAAATTTGGAAATTCAGAAATTCATTTTTTTGTTGTTTTTGGTTGTACTTTTTTCAATAGCTTCGGAATTAACTAATTGAATCTCATATTCATTAGAATGATTATTTACTAATGAATTTGATTTAAATACTTTTTCCTGTTAATAAAATGATCATTTTCACGAAAACTTAATTTAAAGACATTTTCGTTTGAATTAATTCCAATATTAACATGTTCGTTTGATTCAATATTTGTGATACCTTGACATTTTAATGGTCTAGCTCTTAGTGATTTAAAATTATATGATATGAATATGTTTGACATTTAAATCACTTTCAACTGGTGGATTACTTGATAATTTATTCATTTCAAATTTTAGAATTCGTTTTAATTTTTAATATTATAATAATAAGTCAACTTTGATCATAGCTTAAAAATCATTATTATGAACCATATAAGTGACTTCTAAATTATTGAAAAACAAGATTAGGATGTCCATGGGTGCACAATGATTATAAATCAAATTATAAATAACACAGCTACAATGATGATAATGAATGTAATATAACAGCAGATGACACTTGTATTGAAATTGTTGATTCACTATATGTAATATAAATGATAAATGATATTTAACGATAAATATTGATTGATGGTAAAGATTGTTGATAATGAAACTTTATTGAACTTGATTTTTTTTCAAAAAAATTAATTTTTCATTTCAAATGATAAGCACTTTTAATTCATCTACTAAAATCATCATTACTCCAATATCATTTGAATTCTACCTTATGTTTGATATAGCGACACCTATATTGCTCAAATATCATGACACAAGTTTTTGCATTAAAATTAGTTGCGTTGATATAATTTTCTATACAGCTCGGTTCCTCGCAATTCTTTCCGGTCCAATGATATATGTCACCTATTTAAGATAAATTATTTCAGATTATATATACGATATGAACGACTGCTATTGCCATTTTATAATGAACTTAATAATATCTCATGAAACTAGTGACTTGTTGGTGTATTATCATGTTGACTTTCGAAAATCAAAATTGCAAAAATCGATTCCTGATATCGTTTTGTGTAAAATAATTGGAAACTTATCTCAAAATCTTTTAAATTTTATCACCAAATTTATCAAATTAGTTCATGGTTGACACCATACATATTATATGATCCACTTGATAAATTTACGAAACAATTTAAATGATACAAAAACGAGAAATGATAATAATTTCTTAAAGTTTTTTTAACAACCGATTCAAGAATTTTATAATAAAGTTAACAACTAGACTATAGTTAAAGAGTTTTAACATTCTTTATGAGAGAGAGAGAGAGTTTTCATTCTTTTCCAATTCATTTATTCGATCGATAAATAAAAAATCTTTTTTCTTCAAACTAATACGTCATAAATTAAAATTCTCATACGCCTAAAATTATTTACATGTACTTAAGTAATCTAAGTACAAAATCCTATTCGAGATCTATTCATAGTTAACACAATTCATGGTACATAATCATTTTTAATTTTGTAACCATTTTAAATTGCTAAATTTATTTAAATTTAAATTAATATAAAAACAAAAACATTTAATCAATTATTCATATTTTATAATACTTTTTCTTGAGAGAAGTCCTTTTTAAAGCTTATATTCAATCAATTGTTAGATAAAATTTGAACTTTAATCAAAAATTTTTATTTCTATTCGTGTTACGTTACAGTTGTTTTAATTATCCAATATATAATCTGTATAGCTTATCTCAAATAGATGACATCTTTATTGGAAGAGGATGAATTGTAAGGAACCGAGCTGTGTAGAGGGTAGCTACCAAATGAATTAACTTTTGTCACATAAAATGATTATCAAGAAAATCTAAATCTTGAACTTCTTAACCTGGGGTTGAAAATACCAATTTAACTCGTTATATATCGGTTTCACTGCTAAATTCATTGGAAAAATGGCATTATTAGAGGGCTCTAAGTTTCCCGAAGGCATAACATTTCAGTATATTCCAATCGACATATCAAATGTGTCAGAATTAAATCCACTTAAATGTGAAATTCCAATAAAATTAGACATGGATAAATTATTGGAATCATTATCCAATCAACCTGATAGATACATCCTTATAGTTTCAATAAGTGGCGCATACACACCCACTTGTGGTTCCGAACATGTGCCAAAATTTTTAAGAAGTCTCCATCAACTCAAGGCGAAGGAAGTTGGTGCTTTAATAGTCATATCCAATAACGATCCATTTGTAATTTCATCATGGGGCAAACTTTTATTAAAAGAACATTTACATGATACAAAAGACATTCCTCAATTGATTTTCGCATATGATGTGAACTTAAGCTCAAAAAACGGTTTAACAAATGATAGTTCGGGATTTGTAAGAAATTCAAGATATGCAACTTTAATTGATTCTAAAACTAGGAAAATAGTATATTTGGGAGTTGAAACTGAGAGGAAAGTTAGTGTTTCAGGTTATGAGGCTGTAGCAGCTCGATTATAAGCAATATTTCAAGGTACTTTGACTCGTTGATACTATCGAGTTAAAGCCTGGTTTATAGACTAATAGTAATCAGATTTTCCTTTGATCATTGTCACGTGATTTACTTCTTCCTTACTTATTATCCTACTCCAGAGAAACATGCATCTATTCAAGATAACTATTACAGATTATATATTATATATAAACTAGTATTAAAGACAATTGTAAAGTGATACGAGTAGAATTGAAAATTTTTAATCAAAGTTCAAATTTTATTAAATAAAATCACATTTAATATTTTGTATGAGCTGGTGGTGGACCCTCAGGTGGTGCATAGTCATCATTTCCATTAACATTATGTTCAGCTTCTCTACCATAATGAGTAGAACCTCCATAACCACCATATTGATCATTTCCATATTGATTGTAACCACCGGTTTGAGAAGTTTGTGGATTTTCAGGTGGAACATAGCCACTTCCATAAGTTTGTTGTTGGTTATTGTTGTTATAATATTGTTGATTTGACTGATCAGGATAATAAACTTGTGAAGATGATCTTCTTCTTCTAACACACCATAATATTAAGAATAAAAATATTGGTATTAAAACTAATAACCATAATAACCATCTCCATCTATACCATCCACTATTATAATTATTATAATAACCCCCGTAATATCTTTTAATTAATTCAAGTACTTCTTTAGAATCAGTTTCCTTTGGAACAAGCATTTTGGAATAATAATATCTGATTGATTGAAAATAAGCTCTAGAAAGGACTTCTTTCAAGAAAAATATTATTAAATAGGAATAATTGATTAAATGTTTTTGTTTTTATATAAATTTAAATTTAAATAAATTTAGCAATTTAAAATGGTTACAAAATTAAAAATGATTATTTTTGAATTGTGTCACTATCCATTTGGAATTTTGATCAGAACTCGAATAAAACTATGCAAATGTCGCTCGAGGATGTATTTGATATATTTATCGCGAGGGTAGTAGCTTGATGTAATAATCCAGCTTCTCTCAAGATCAATTTCTCAGTGAAATCCTTGCATTTTTGTCATTGCTTCTTTCAATTATGATGTCACGAAGGAGATATTCTTATAAAACATGGGTTGAATATGATGCATTAACCCTTAAATTAAATTTCAACTGAAATTTCAAACAACGTACTCAAACACAATTTGTAATGAAATGGTCTAATGATAATAATTTGAATATTGCTAAAATTCGATGAAAAAAATAAAATGTTTTAGTTAGGTACAGAAAAGTTCCGTACGGCTTTAAATGAAACTTACATTCAAATTTTACCCTTGTACATGACAACTGAATGTTTCTTAAAAACTTTAACTTAATTTCATCTTCATTTTGCTATTCTTTTGTGACTTCTGAAGTGGTGACTTTGACTTGAGCTTGGTGAACAAGTGTCGTGTATGTATTATGTCTCAAACATTATTTTCGCGACGGTGGCTAATAATAGGTCCAGTGTAAGTACTTAGTTTTAAACATACCAATACCTCTAATTGGTTTCAACGATGGATTAAACTTATTGTTTACTTTAAATACCCCCTGTATTGCAATTGAGGATCTTATGACCAGAGAATCATGCAATAAAGTTGAAAAACGCGTCTAAACGAATGTGGTGATAAATAATGGTAGTAGACTAAGAGACTAATAACCATAGGATCAAAGAAATTGCCTAAATGTTTGTAAGCCATGTATTGCGCTGCATCTTAGCATACTCCATAACCCTAAATTTCCATCAATAACGCATGATTCTAGTGACTCGTTGACTCCATACATATTGTTTGAATCCACCCATTTTCAATATAAATTTACGAAACGATTTAAATGATACAAAAACGAGAAATGATAATAATTTCTTAAAGTTTTTTTAACAACCGATTCAAGAATTTTATAATAAAGTTGGTCAAATAACCATACATAGCTAGAGGATAACGTTACTTTCACGGGAGACTTAATCTTCTACATATGATTTAATGAGTTCAAATAACCCTTGGAAGGAAGAATCAGAATTAACTCCAACTCAATCACCTCAAAAATCAACCATATCAAATACTTCAATAAATTCAAATTCATCAACTCCTCATACTAAAAAATCTTCTTCAACTACATCAAATGGAGAATTACGACCATTGAGATTATCAAAACAAAGATCATCAACATCTTCATCAAATTCAACACCTACAGTTTCATCATTTTCTAATAATCAAATATCACCAAGTAGGAAATCAAGTTTACCTAATAATAATAATCAATCAACAGATGATGGATTTCAATGTCGACCTATGAGATTAGGTTCAAATCGAAATAATTCAGATCCTTCAGAAACTTTTACTAGAAAAAATTCAGAATCCACACAATCTTCTAGTTTACAACGTAAAAAATCAATTCAAATTAAAAATTTACCAATAAATAAACGTAATAGTATAATAAGTAATCACTCATCAATAGACAGTAATAATAAATATGATGATATGATTTTTGCTATATGTTTAGTTGATTTTCATCATCAAAGAGGTCCAGAAATTCAATGGTGGAAATCAAATTATCATCAAGAATATTCACCAAATTTATTTAAAAATTTATCATTTCAAGCATTACCAGATGGTTCTCATTTATTTGAAGAAACATTTTCAAATTTTAATTTAATTTATGATTTTAATGAAAAAATTTCAATAGATGATTTGAATGAAATTAATGATTTTAAAGGAGATCCAAGAAATTTAAAAACTTTATTTGGTTGTTCATGTGTTCATCAATTAAAAACTAGTGAATTAGATAATGAAGAAAAACAGAGAAATAAAGATATAACAAGATCAATTGTACAAAAAGCTGTTGTTGTTATAGTTAGAAAACAACCAATTTTTACCAAAATTAAAGAAAAATTATCAATAATCACCAAAAGTTATTTTTTACAACAAAAATTTAATGATTATGAAATATTAGAACATTTATTTGATAATTTAAATAATCAATATAAATTAGTTGATAATGAATTACAAATTAATGAAATTGAAGAAGAAGAAAATTATATAAATTTAAATCTACGATCATCACTACTTAAATTTAAACTAGATTATATGATTATATTTAAAGCTTTACTACTTGAAAAAAAAATATTAATATATTCAAATAATAACTTAGAAACTTTAACACAATTTCAAAATAATTTAATATCATTAATTCCAAATTTAATAAATAATTTAGATGATTCAGGTTGTCCATTAATAGATTATATTGAAACAAATGGACCATTAGATAAACCACAATCCCTCAATACAAATAATAGATTATCAATGTTAAGATTTTATGGATTACCTTTACAAATTTTTAATACGAAAAATTCATTTTGGAATCCTTATTTACCATTACAACAATTAAATGAATTAAAAATTAATAGTTTTATGATTGGTTGTTCAAATTTATTATTTGTAAATCAAGCAACTACATATGGAATAGATTTATTAATAAATTTAGATTCAAATGAAATTTCATATCCAAAAACAATATCACAACCTGATTACCTTACCCTAAGTAATTTGGATAAAAAATTTATAAATAATTTAATTAATTCAACAAATTTAAAAGATGAATTTTTAGGAAATGATGATTATATAAGATATCAATTTGAAGAATATTTAAATCTGTTAATATCAACAATTAGATTTTGGCAATATAAAGAAAAATTTAATCAATCACCTCCTGGATTTACAAATTCATCATATGGTAATTTACAAGATTTTAATAAAATTTATATTGATAATTGGGTTAAAACTCAAAATTTTAAAATTTGGAATTTAATGTGTGATGATATGATTTTTAATTTTATTGAACCAAAACATATTGGTCATAGTTTAATAAATCAACCAATATCAATAAATAAAAATATTTCTAATTTTTTTAATAATTTTAAATTTCAAAAACAAAATTTGGAGGTTGATGATGAAAATATAAAATCTCATAAATTTATTGAAAAAGAAAATAATAATGATATTACTAATGATGTTAATGATAATGAATCAGTTGATGAATTAGTTGAAGGATTTGAAAAAGTAAATAGTTCTACTGATGATAATTCTTTCAAATCTAATCAAACTCAAAACAGTTGGTCAAATTGGGCTTTTAAAAAGAAGTAATTTAGTTGTTATAGTTTAATGTAAATGTTTAATGATTTATCTCTCTTTTTGCAACAAAAAAAAATTTACGAAATTTTAACCATCTCTCACATCAAACATGAAACATCCATTTCAACTACTAATATCAACTGATACTCACCTTTTTGGAGCACTTCAAAATGAAATATTGGTATATAATTTAGAAACAGGAAGTTTATTAGGTTCTTGGGCAGATACTCAAAAATCTCAACATATAAATGATCAACATATACGTAAAACAGGGAAAATTTTAACAGCTAAACAAAAAATCCTTAATCATATAAAATGTTTAGATATAACAAAAGATCAGAAATATCTTATTGCATCAACTGATTCAGATAAATCTATATTAGCTTTTCAATTAGATTTTGATAGTTTTGATTGTTTAGGTTTATATAAAAGACAACCAATGCCCAAAAGACCAAGTTCAATTACAACACTTGACAAAGATGTAATAGTTGCTGATAAATTTGGAGATGTATATATTGTTCCCATTGACCTTGAAGATCCTACACAAGAAAAAGATTTCCATCCTATAACTGGACATGTAAGTATGTTAACTGATATTTTAATAACTAATCATAATAATAAAAATTTTTTAATTACAAGTGACAGAGATGAACATATTAGAATTTCAAATTTTCCAAAATCTTATGTTATTAGGAATTTTTTATTAAATCATGAAAATTATATATCATGTTTAAATTTATTAGAAGATACTTCATATCTTATAAGTGGAGGAGGTGATGATTATATAATATTATGGGATTGGGTTAAAGGTGAAAAAATAACAAGCTTTGATTTGAAAGAAGTGATTGAACCACATCTCAATGATAATCATTTAGTACCTGAAAAATTTAGAAATAATGATACCGATAAAGAAATGAATATAAGTCAAATTCAAAGTATTAAAATTAATGGAAAATATTATATTTTGGTATTAGTTGAAAGAACATCATGTTTAATAGTCTTGGAATTTAATGGTCAAGATGAAATCAAACTAAAACAAATTCTAGAAACTTCATCACCAATAATAACATTTACAATCTCACAAAATTCTGTGATATTGTCATTAGAATCAGAAACTAATGTACTTGAAATATACAAATTCAATAATGAACAAAATTTAATTAAAGATGAATCAAAATCAGAAATTATTGAATATATTGAAAGTAGAATTCCAATTGAAGTTAATAATATTAAAGAATTTGCTGATTTATATCCTATATCTGCTTTAAGAAAAAGAAGTGAACATTGATTGAGTACGAATAAAGTTGAAATGAAGTCTATAAACGTTTTATTAGAGATTAAGTTTAATATTGAACTATTGTCATGTCAATTATAACTCATTGAAACTACTTATTGATCTTGATGTGTTATAAGTCCAATTTAAATCAATGTCATAACTTTTACTTGTCATGAAATATGTATTAGGTCATAAATTCTCCACATTATTGATTTGAAAAAGTACACGTCTTGAATTTGATGCTAATTTTAACATACGTAGTTCACTAAATAACAACGGAACATCAAAGCTGAAGGTTTCGATCAACAGTACTTTGAATTTAGTCATATCTTGGCTGATTAGTAAGGACATAGTGTGTAAATACGAATCTTACATACGTTCAATAGTTGTAGATCTAATGTACTTATACTTGCATAATCTTCATACATAATAAATAATAAATTTACGAGAGAGTAAAAAGAAAAACTTAATTTTCAATAATACATAGTAAACACTCTAAACAAAGAGGTAGAAAAGAACAACGACCAAAGTACTTGATAATTAGACTGATTATTCAACTGTGACGCTTACTTGAATAGAATTGAGTTACTGGATCCAGTTGGTTCATGATTATATAGAGAACAATTGGAGAGACAGCTAAGAACTACAATATGACATCTTCAAAAGACAAAGATTCACCACCACCACATAACAGTATAAAACAATCAAAATTATCTATAAATACAAATATAAATTCAAATGATGCAGCAAGTACTTCAAATAATCAATATAAACCTAATCACAAAGCTAAATCATCAAGTATATCAATATCAACAAATCCAAATCAATCATTACCATATCAATCAAATCAACATAATAAATGTAATATGAATTTAGGTGATTCATCTACATCATCTACATCATCTACATCATCTTCATCATCAAATACAGTTGTACCTACACCAATAAAATCATCCATAAATTCTCCAATTTCATCAACACATACACCAATAAATTCAATATTTACATCAAATTTAAAAGAACAACGACAACCACCACAAGAGGAAATAGATCAAGAACAACAAGATTATGATGATAATGAAAGTATAATATCATCACATTTAAAATCTCAAAATCACAACAACCTTTACAAGTTAACAATTATAAAATCAACTTTATATATCATTGGATGGTATTTTTTTTCATTAAGTATATCATTATATAATAAATGGATGTTTGGATCAGTTGGATTAAATTTTAAATTCCCCATATTAATAACAAGTTTTCATCAATTTTGTTTATTCTTGTTAAGTTTTGCGATATTATTTTTAAAACCTGGGTTAAGACCAAAACAAATAAATTATAAGGGAAATCATATGGGAAAATTTTTAATTAATATGTTTGGTGGATCGGATTTCAAGAGTGTGGTTTTCAAAAATATATTACCTTGTTCTATAACATCTGCAGGAGATATTGGATTAAGTAATTTTGCAATAAGTTTAATTTCTTTAAGTTTATATACAATGTTAAAAACAAGTTCTTTAATATTTGTTTTAATATTTGGTTTAATTTTTAAATTAGAAAAATTTAATTGGAGATTAATTATTATTGTTTTTATTATGTGTTGTTCTGTAATTATGATGGTTAATAAACCAGAGGATATAGAAGATGATGATTCAGTCGAGGATATTGAATCAAAAAATTCAAAATTTGGAATTATATTAGTTATATTTGCATCAATGTTATCAGGATTAAGATGGTCATTTACTCAAATTTTGTTAAAAAAAAATCCATATACTTCAAATTCAATAAGTACAATATTTTATATATCCCCCTTGATGTCATTAATTTTATTTATTTTAGGTTTAGTGATTGAAGGTTGGTATCCATTTATAAATTCAAATATATGGGAAAAATTTGGAATCTTTAAAACAATAGTGTTATTAATAATTCCTGGAATATTAGCATTTTTTATGACATTATGTGAATTTAAATTATTAAAAATTGCTCAAATTATAACTTTATCAATTGCTGGAATATTTAAAGAATTGTTAACTATTGTACTTAGTTTTTTAATTTTCAATGATAAATTAAATTTTATAAATATTTTGGGGCTCGTTATAACATTTAGTGATATTTTATGGTATAATTATTATAGATTTATTCAAAATGAAAATGAAAATCATCATCATAATTTTCAAAATCTCGATAATCAATTATTTGAAAAAAATGATCAAGATATAGAGAATAATAATGAATTTAATGATGGAATAGAATATGTTAAATTAAAAGATTTAGAAATTAATGAATTTAATAGAACTTAAAACTTATTAATAATATGTACAATTATGAACCAATGACAAGATGTAAAAGACTTTTCACGTAAAAAGCTTTTAAGTATTTTCCAATTTTTTACTCTATTTTCATTATTACTTTTCTATATTCATATTTATAATAAAATTAAACTAATCATTAATATTCCAAAACAAAATAAATATCGAAATAATACATTAACAATCTTATCTCCTCTGGTATTACCAAAATTCAACAGATAACCACTCCCTGAAGAAGTAGAAGATCCAACATTATTTGAAACTAACCCATTACTTGCAGTAATTGAACCATTACCATTATTTGTAATCATTTGATTACCACTTAAATATATTGACCCACTTCTTATTATAGCACCACTTAATCTTGCTGGTATATCTAATATAACTGAATTTGAACCATCTGATGGTTTGGAAATTGTTGAATAAGATAATGTTGCATTTTGACCATAATCATATGTCATTGGTGTTGCAAATGGTATTATTCCTGATTCAATATATCCTATTGAGGAGGAGTTAGTAGTTGAATTTGTAGAATTAGTTGAATTTGGATTGTAAATTGAAAGATTCCCCAACTCATCAGTACTATTTAAAATCTTTAATTTTTCATTAGCATATTCATTTAAATATTCTTCTTCATCAATTTCTAAATATTTATTACTTTCAGCAATTCCAATTTTTTTAAAATCATTATCAACAACAAGATAAATGTGTTTTAAAAATGGTAATCCCAAAGAATTAAACCCAGAATCATCAGTTGGTAAAACAGTTAAATAACAAGCTTTTGAGCCATCTTCAAAATGTAATAAATTTCCTTGATATATTGCATCAACTAATAAATCTCTAAATGGAATTTTTATTAACAAGTGAGAACTTATTTGAAAATCTAATGTTGAATTATTTCCATTTGTTAATAAATCACAATTAACTAACCATCTTGAAGCTTCTGATGAATAATAAGCATTTGTTTGAATTGCTAAATTTACAATAATTTCAATTGGTAAATAACTATAAATAATTCTTGAATCTAATAATACTGGTAATGATCCAGTTATAGATTTTATTGATAATGATTGTCCTGTATCAATTCTTTCAACTTTTATATCATCTATATTTATAATTGGTAATATTAATTCACTTAAATCTTGATTTATATTTTGATATGATGAATTATATCTAACCCCCTGGTGTGGTATCATATCAAAACTATATAAATTTCCAATATAATATTTTTTATTAACTATACCTGGAATTAATTGAGCTATGGAATCATTATTATTAGTTATGTTATTAAACCATAATGAATAACTTTGACTCTTGATAATTCCTTGATCAACTAATTTTTGTAAAAAACTGGACCCTTTTGAATTACCAGCTAATCCTAATCCTCCAACATACATATTTGTATCATTTACATTTAAAAATGTAAAATCATTAATTTCATAATTATATCCATTAGTTAAATTAAAATTAAAATCATCAGTTACAAATTCACCCATTGCTTTAATTTGATTCATATATGGAATTAAATAAGGTTCATTATTTTCAACTGAAACATCTGAAGAAGGTTCAACAATGTCTTCTGTTTTACTTTGATACATTCCTCTTTTAGCACAATTTTCAGTTAAAAAACTTGCGGTTGTAATTGATGCAGGTATAGAAGAATAAGTCAGATATTCACTTGCATAACTATTTAATTTTGAATATAATTCTGAACATGGTTCAAAATTTTTATAATTCATTACCCATATATTTGGTTGAATTAAATCTAATCTTAATCCAATATTTTGTGAAATATCTTCATCATTTGTATCATTATTTTGCAGATTTTTACCAAATTGAAATTTTCCATTATAATAAGAATCATCAGATCCAATTGTAAATATCATTTTAAAGATTTCTTTATCTTGTGAATTTTCACTAGACAAAGATGAAGGTATATTTGTTGAAATTGTATTTGATGATATTGTCCCATCATTTCCATTGTTGTTTGTTGTTGTTGGTCTTGTTAATGTTAATCTTTGTATTCCATTATCAGTTGATGATGTTTCTGTCTTTGTAGTTGATGTAGAAGGCTTTGAAGTAGGAGATATAAGTATTGAATTTGTTGGAATATTTGGATCATTTTCTAATGCATTTGTGAAATTGAGGTTTGTTATAAAAAGTAGAAATAGTAGGATAGATAGTACTGAATTATGTTTGGTGGGTGTTGTTATCATCAGTATACACTTGGAACTTTGATGTAGTATACTTTGCATCATGTTTTATAGAATCTTCTCCGATTAAAACACTTTGGTTTGAATGTTGTTTTTAATTCAACTTATTTGTAAGTTTATGACGAGTATAATGTATTTGTTTGTTCTACTTCCTATTTTTATCAATGTTTAGTATGTTGAGTGAGTGAGGTTTATATCATTTACTCAGATGTTAAAGCTGTTTTGAAAATGGGTTGTTTGATATATATTTGGTCCATACGATTGTAAGTTGAATTTGTTTTAGAATAAATTTTTTTTTTTTTTTTTTAAGTATGATTACATATAAATTTAATGTATACAGAAAATATTGAAGTATTCTATAAATAAACAACAGATAATATAGTCTGATATAATGAGCTAATATAAAAAGATACAATTATAATAATACTAAAACTATTTACTTGGTATAAACATTGTAATTAAACAAGGCTTTGTTAGTTCTAAATTATTATAATAAACTCTTTATAATAATAATCTTAATATTTTAACCGAAGAGAAAAATTCTACGAAGAAAATGATGTAAGAGATATATGAGATTGACGTTGAGCTAAAACATCAGATAACAAATACAATGCTTCTTCTAGTCTGTAGAACTTTTTATATTATGTTTTACTACTATTTTCCTTCATATACCAGATATTGATGAGTTTAGACTATAAGAAACTTGTCTTAACTCATTAATTTAAGTATTATATCTCCTGAAACATTGTCTATAAAAAGCTATTACGTCATTATAAAATTCCATAATACAAAATAAAAAATCTTATAACAAATAACTCTATATCAGAGCATATAAGTCTTGGAAATTAATTGACTATATCGTCTATTTATCTTGAGCCTAAAAAAGTGCTTACCACGGTTGGACATCATTATCGATACTCAAGATTATGGGCTAAAATATTCACATACTCACACAAATGCTAAAGAAAAAAATGACGTTTCTTTCGAACTGAATTTTATATATTACCATTTCAATGCAACAAATTGTTTTCTCAATATATAAACAAATCAAGAAAAAATTTTATTAATAAATTTGAAAAGAATCATTCAAAAATTTGTTAAGACCACAACTTTTATATATTGTAGCTGAAACGAATTTATTATGTATATAGAAACCAAGATAAAACTATATAGTTTCTGAAACCCCTCCATCAACCAATAATCAATGTCATAAAACTATTATATACTTCTAATAATTATCTATACTATTACGAATTTCTCGAGTTAATTAATCAAAATTTTCTCATTTGGTAATGACTGTAAAGATTGATAATATATGATACATTTTTTTACGCGTTGTTGATAATTGCGTTTTTTTTTCTGTATACTATTATTAGCAGCTCGTAAATTTACGGAAATGTATATTTACTTAAATTTAACGAACAAAGATACAAGATTTGGTCTTGCATCTAATAAACGTCAGTCCAAACTATGTAAATTTAAAATAGGTACATATTGTTTCAAATTACTCTAATACTACGTAGAATAACGTCTAATTTCAAAAATGGTGATTTGTAATAACTTCAATCTTCAGTTAATGATGGCCGCTTATCTAAATATATACAATTTGAACAGAAATAAGAGAATTTTTATGCACAATGATTCCAGAATCTATTCATGAATATCAATGGACTTACAGATACTACCTTTTTTTTTAAAGTACCATATCAAAGTTAATTTTATTTTACATTGGCTACTGATGTGAACCAGTATCAAAATTCTTACAAAAGGAAAAATGAAACACAGGACTAAAGCTTGCAACTAAAGAACAAAAATACTGAATTGAACCAGCCTATCAATCTTTAATTTGCTTCTTGAAACTCAAAATAATTGGTAATTTTATTAGGCTTCGGAGATATATCAAATAAGTGTAGGGGGAGCATTGTTGAATTGAATGTATTTTGTCCAAGATATTGTTTCTTAGAAGTGAGAAGTTCTAAAATTTTAGAAAGCACCAATGACATTATTGATTGACTAATTTTTATCGAATTACAAATGACGGAATTGATCCATTTGAAGTTTTCTCAATTCAAATTATTTTTTATTCAGTTTTACTGACTTGATTGGGAAAAATAAAATGTTCTATTGAAATCGTGCTTGTATAGATCTAGTAATATCTTTAATTTCTGTAAATTTATAAATTTCTTTTAAAAAAGTTGGAAAACCTCGCAAATACTAAAAGAAAGAAAGATTTGAAACTATTTATAGTCTCTAATCTATAACAATTTAATTCTTTAATTTGAGACTAGATCTGATCAAACCTCGTATCAATAACTATCATACGAGATCTAGAACAGATATTAGCAAAATAGGAATCGAATTTTATTTCCGTTCTAAAAATAGAACTATGAATGGTTTTTTTAAAACAATCATTTCAGATCTGTAATAAAACAATTGAAAAGTTTACGAACATCGATGTGGAAAAAACGGTTTATCCGTGTTTCCAAATTGTAACAAAGAAAAGGCTGAATTATAGTGATTGCTTCTACAAATTAGGTTCAATAAATTTTAGTATTACTAGTATCAGATATTTTTTATTACCGTAATTCTATTAAAGCACCTGAAATTAACTGCTTATATAACTAGATTTCCAAAAATTATCTCAACCTTGGTGATGTCAGAATAAAAATAATGCCGAAAATTTTTCAAAAAACTTTTGATTTGATTGCTATTGTTATTTAATAGCATGCTCGTAAAATATTTCGTAAAATAAAGTTAACCGAATTGCAGAACTGCTTAAATTTTGGTTAATCAATTAATCAGCAAATACTCATTCGATGATGAGGTAAATGGAATTGAATCTAAGTAGGTAAAAAAGCAAAGGTTACGAGTTTATGTTTCAAACTAATGTAATACGTCAACGCAAGCCCAAAAACATTGATTTACTTACTAAAATATTATTAAGCCCTTTTTAACGGCTTATTAAATTTTCTGTATATGTGATGTCATACTTTTGTTTGAAGTCATTTTAAGTGAAAAGTATCTAGATTTAATTCCATTACTAAAGAATGAGTTTTAAATTCAGCACTATATTTATATGTAGTTATGAAAACATTGGTAAGAGAAATTCCTAGGCTAGTAGAAAACAAATAATTGGATAGAATTTTCAAAAATTCGATGATAAAGCAATTGAATTATGTAAATTAAATTATTTTTCATAAACTAAATATTTGGTTATTTTCATCATTTAGTATTAATCTACATTTGAATAAGGCCAAAATCATAAAAGTGAATCTAGACTCATAAAATAAAAATAGACTTTTGATAAAATAAGATACGGATATTGTCTTGTCGCTTGTGGAAAGTAAGAATTCAAATTCATTAAACTTAATCATTATGCAAGTATAATTAATTCAAATAAAAAATTATCTCGCATATGTCCTCAAGATTTAACCAAGACATAGATCTACCTCTCAAATTTTAATTTTTTAATCGAAAAAGGTTTAAGAAAATTAAAGAATGAGCAACTAACTGATATTCAGCTCATCTTTTCTTTTAACTTATCACTGACTAATACTTTATGATAGCTTGATGAACCTTTAGCAATGACTAATACTTTATGATAGCTTGATGAACCTTTAGCAATTATCAATATTTATACAGAATTTTAAAGAAAAAAATAGGTAAAAATAATAAGATTTCGACAGAATAGTATGTATGAAGTTCAAGTCGTAATTAGGATAATCGTTCAACCAAAAAAAAAGTTCAACCCTCCTTTTTTAATTTTCTACTTTCAGTTTTATAAGAAATATCTATTGTAAATTTATGGGAAGTCCCAATTATGGTTATAATTTTCACACCCAAGGTGTATATTTGGACTTAGACTTGCTTCTTTGAATTTGATTGATATTTGCAAAGCAAAAGAAGGTAAATTACGAGGGTGGAATTATGTCAAGAAATAAAATAAATAGACTAAATTCGAAAACACAAAATCAAAGTAATATATCGATCTTAAATCTATAGTTCTTAAAATTGTTGGGATGAAAGTGGGTTATCAAGATGTTTGATAAACTGATTTTATTATTTTCAATGACATGATCTAGATTCGTTCTGTTGAAGAACGCTGAGCTTAAAAACTTGAAACTACAACCGCGATAAGAGAAGATAGTTAGAGAAGAAACAAAGAAAGAAAGGAAAAACAAGTTGCTTGAATTTCCTTCTATATTGTTCGAACAAATAGAAGTCTGGTTCTACGATAAGTTGCAATACATTTAGTTTGAATCCACGTAGAATTATCAAGATCGAGGTCTGAAACAACCAGAATTCAATTTAGAATATATTCCAAATTATCCATCTAATTCTAAAAAAAGGAAAAAACAATAAATCGAGTAAGAGACCAAAATGAATCGTACCAATTCGCAATCAATCAATCAATTAATGGAAATAATCTTTTTTTCCATAAGATATTGAAAGCAAAATTAAATTAAAAAAAAAAAGAGTTTCAAATGTGTGTATATAATTTTTATTTTCAAAAAGTAACGGATTTAAACACTTGAATAAAACCGATGAGCAATAAGACCGGAACTGAAATTTAATAAATCTATGGATACTTACCAATAAAATTATTTCTTTTCCTTTCTTTCTTCCTACGTTTTCAAATTAATTTTGAGACTACTACAATGATTTGAAGAATAATTCGAAACTTCTAGTGATAAAAAGTTAAATTTACTAGTTTATCGTAGTAGAATTCGGAGGTTAAAAAATGATATTTTCACAGATTTTTAAAAGTAGAGTAAGTTTAAATAAAAAGATTGAGACATAGAAATAAGAGGTGGCTAAAAACTGAGAGGTTTTATCATGAACTGATTTTAATCTTCAACGTTTTTTTTTTTGAAATAACCTTGGGATTAGTAGGCTTAAAAAACATTTCATTTCATTGTAATTGGCTTGAGTTGTTTCTCTAAAACTTTCTTGATTCTTGATTAATAATCCAATAATTTAAGTCTCTAGATTTGATACAATGTAGCATTGAAAGGTTCTTGTTCTCAAAAATAAAGGATATAAAAACTTTAATTTTGAAGGATAACGGATATTGTCAAGAAAATTAAGTACAACAAGTAAAGAAAATAGAAGAATATAAATTTTTATTCTTATTATCAAGAATTAATATACCAAGTAAAACTAATAATTAGTAATAAACTATAACATAGTTTAAACTTCATTTAAAAAACAAGGTCTTGGACTTTAAACTTATTATCTCTTGAGTTATTATTTATCAATTACAACCGTCCGTATATACATATGTGATCCGTTAGAGTCCTCCTGAGAAAACTAACTGGAATATATGGAAATAAATTGAAAAAAAGGTACATTTAAATGAATATAAATCAAACCCGTATGATAAATTGATAAAGCCATTCATTGGAAATAATTTATTATTCTATGTTAGGTCGGTTCAGTAGGTTTTACTTTGAATCGTATTTTAAAAAAATCATCTTATTCCGGATATTGAAAAGATTTCATTAAAACCGAATTTTTATTAATTTACATTGTTAATTTACTAAATCAGTATATATGTACATTGTTTTAAATGTAATATGTATTAAATTTCGAAATTTTCATTATAATAATAACTCGGGTCTACTATACTTCCTTAACCTTATTTATTCATGGAGAGAGAAATCATTTTTTCCCTCTTCTTTTTAGGTCTATTAGTCGTAGTCCGTACTATTCTTTGTTTAATTAATTTGTTCTATTTGTCTAATTTGTATTTGTAATACAAAAATTTGACTGACTCATGAACAAAAAACAAATATCCGTACTATCTATTATATTTAGTTTAGGAATCCATTCATTCATTATTTGTCTATACCCTAGGATAACTTATGACTAATTACAATTGATCCACATATCAACAACTCTTTCATTCAAATTAATAACTCAAATCTATTGTGAAGTAACTACAACTGAATTTGGATGAATCTAAAATCAAAAGGAAGTTATGGGTAAAATTAAAAGAAAAGTTATGACATCCGATTTGAGCACTGTTACTTTGGTAGTAGTTAGTGGTACTTATTGGTATAATTTCTTAAGTAATTTTATAATACCGAATTTAATCTAAAAGTTTTTCTTTCTTAATTTGCGATTCTAGAAAATTTTAATTTTTTTTTTATTTTTTATTTTATTTTTTATTTTTTTTATTTTTTTATTTTTCTTCGGTTATAATTTTATTATGTAGTCTATGTTCATTATGTCATTGACTAACTACTTATAAACTTTATATATAAATAATACAAGATTATCAAATTATCAAATTTATCAAAAATTAATTTACAACCAAATATTAAACCAAATATAAAACCAAATATAAAACCATTCAATCTTAACTTAAAGCAAAAGCTAAGTAAAATAACAAGAAGAATACAAGGAGTTGACATTCCTTTCCCAAAATTATACATTATCTTACATATTCAAAAAATAAATCCGAAAACGCGTTTAAGAGTATTAACTCCTTTTTTTACAACCAACCAATATAAGTTGATATATAGCCTTTCAACAACGATACTACCTTCATATCTATTCCTTTACCTCACTTTCATAAATTAAGCAGTTTAAAAAATGTCATCAACAACTTCACAAAAAATGTCATTTGCTCAAACTTATATATTAGCATCAAAAGTAAGAACAAAATTAACAAAAGAAGCATCATCACCAAAATCTCAATTAAGAAATTTAGTTGTTCAAGCTAATATGTTAGATAATTTAATGGATTATATAAGTGAAGAAACTGAAAAAAGAAATAGTCACAACCACCAAAATCAAAAGCAAAAACAAATAAAATTTAATGTACCTTTAAAACCAAGAAGAAATTCATCAAATTTATCAAATTCTTCTTTAAACAATACTTCAATTACAGAATATGAAATAGATTCAGATTCAGATTCAGATTCTGACTATTCAGATTCTGAAGATTCAGAAGAAGATGATGATGAAAACGATATGGATTTAAAATTTAATGATGAAATTAATGAAATTCATTTAAATGATGCTATATTTGATAATAATACCACCAACAACCAAAGAAATCAAAGTTTTATAAATTTACCACATGTTACAACTGAAGAAGTTATAAATTCAGATTCAGATGAAGAATCCGATGAAGAAGAACAACAAATTAAATCAAATTCTTCTTCAGTATATTCATCATCAGATTCATCAGTAGATTCAATAAATGATGAATCTGAAAATTCATCAGATTCAGATTCAGATTCAGATGATTATTATATATATTCAGATTCAGAGGAAATTGAAGAAGATTCTGCAAAAGTTATACCAAGATCAATGAATTTAAAACCAATATATAAACAATTACCATCATTAAATTTATCATCAATAGAAGAAGAAAATGAAGAAGAAGTTGTTGCAAATGATGAACAAGATGAAGATTTAACAGATATAGAAATTTCAGAAAATGAAGAAGAAGAAGATGATGAAATAAAAACAATAATATCATCAAATACTTCCTCAAACACTTCCTCACGAAATCAACATCAACAAGAAGATAATTTTGAATTTGAAATGCCAGAATTATCAAAAACAAATTCAATAAGTGATGATGATGAAAATGATTATTTAAATTTAGAATTTTTTAATAATAATCATTTAATAATGCCATTAAATTCAAATTATAATCAAATTAATCAATCAAAAAATCATAACCAACAACTACATCAACAACATAATGAGAATACAAATAAATTTAATCAACCTACTTTAAGTTTATTTAAACATGAAAATTTAACATTAGATCAATTAATCTAATTTTGATGACAACTACATTACTACATTTTAACGAAACTATTTTATGAACTTAACTTGTTTACTGTGTTTTAACGGGTTTTTCAACTATTCAAACGGTGTGCTTATAAACTTTTTAACTTAACGAACTACTTTTACTACTTATGATTATTTATGATTGCTTCAATTCATTATATATATTTTATAGATTACATACTTTTTTTTAATTCAAGATATCCATTTTATTAACCACATAACTTTTACCTTATTCTATTGTGGTTTTCTAGTTTAAAGCAAATTTAATGTGGTTTTCGCAACTTGGACCGTTTTAAAGCAACTTGATTGATTTAGAACAATAAAATTTTTTTTTTGGTCTAGTTACATCACCTTTTTTACTTTACTTTACTTTTTATTTTTATTTAGACAATCGGAAAATTGATTTATTTTTATTAAAGTTGCGTTTTATCTAATATTGAATGTAAAATTGCTTAAAAATTAAAATTTTTTTTTTGGTGCAAATTTGATTTTGATATATTTTTTTATTCTCTTGTTTCTCGGATATAAATTTAATCCGATGTTTCTTACTGTCAAAATTCTTAAAGCTTTTATGTCCGTACTTACATATCTGTCAAGTACCTCATCAGTTTGCTTCATAGCTTAGACTACACTGAAGATCATTTTGCTTTCTCAAATTAGTTGAAGTTAAACCAAGTGGATCCAAATATTAAGATAATTATCATGTCATTCGAACGGAGTTAAGGTAAAAATCATGACTTACCTTTTGTTCATTAAGTATATTAGAAAGTTTAAATTAATAAAGCCCTTTATTTGACATTTATGTGGGTCAATATAATAAAATTATAAAGAGTAAGAGTAAAAATTTATAGAGGAAAATTTTTGTATATATTAGTTGATGCAGTCAGTCATTAGCCTAACTTCATCATTTCAAGTTTTATTCACTATTGTATAACTCCGATTAGACTATCCATATGTATTTTGTTTCAAATTATAATTCCATTGACCAATTAATAAAGAGAAACATAATTTGATAAATTTGACTAGCCTATCTATTTTCATACAAGTTTCATTATCAAAACCTCTTCATGAATCTACAATCGCCGATTTATTAATAAATTCACTCACAACTCCCTAAATAATTAACCTCATCATCCATCATCACCACACAAGAAAATTGAATTTAAGAAGTTGTAAATACGAGAGATATCATAAAATTTCTTGGCAACGAATTTAGTAAAAAAAGTACGCAAAATTAAACTTTTTACGCAAGATCGGTTCCAAAAATATATATCTTTAATCTTCATGATCATACGAGTTAAGAACTCTTGTCTTTCGATCTTCTTTGGGTAAAATATTATATATTGTTTCACATCATTCATTTTTATTTCTTTTTACAATTACCCCAGATTTTTTCGAAACAATTAATTATATAAATTATTTGCATAAATATATATATATTTTTTTATTGCCGACGTAGACGTGTTTTTCAAATCTTGAGGGGATCTAAAATTTAGAATAATACATTTTAGATTCTTTTGAGATTTAGTTCCAAATTGAGTTAAATCATCTTAAAGATTACAAAATCGGTAAGTCGGTTAGCGTTTTAAGAGATAATATCAAGAGGACGAAAATTAATTCATAATGTAACATAATCAACAAACTAATAAGTACTACTGTTTTACTTTTCAAACACTACTTCTAGATTACTCCTTAATTGGACAGTTATCCTTTTCCCCATTTGGATTAAAAATATCACCAATTTCATTTTGAATAATTTTCCCAATTTCAATTAATTTTTCATCAGTATTTCTTAACCCAATAACACTAAGATTAACAGGAGCTTTTTCAAAACTCTTGGGGGAATCATAACATTTAAAATGAAATTCATCCATTTCATTTAATGGTTTATAATTTTTTTTAGGTAAATCTAAATTTTGATCAACTATTGTTATTGGTACAACTAAAACAGGATAATCTAATAAATTATAAGTACATGTATAATTCCAATATTGACCTTGACCATGTTTTGGAGCAACATTTGGGTATATTGGTGCAATTACTGCATCTAATATATGATTGCTTGAATCTTTATAACTTATCCAATGTTTAAGGTATTCTTTTCTAAATTTTTCTTTTTCTAAATTCCAATACCATTGATCATGCATTGATAATTCTGTTGCTCCTTCTATAGCCCATTTCGTTTGTTCTAAAATTGGTTCTCCTGTATCTTTTACAGTTGAATGAAAATCTTTTGCACCATCTTCAAAATATATTTTACTTAAAATTTCCATTACTTTTTCTTGTTTAAATGGGTGATACTCAACAACCTCTACATTTGGTAATTTTTTTAATTTATTTTCAATTATATCTAATGCTCTTAAAACTGGTGGACTTGGATTTACAATCCCATCACTTTTTAATATTCCAATTCTATATTTCTTTTGATTTTGTTCTGATTCTTTCCATGGTATTGATGTTAAACTTGGATCAATTAATTCGGGTTTTGAATCAATAATAGTCTTCATTACTAAATCAACCATTCCTAGAGACCTCGAAATAGGACCAGTAACAGATAATATAGTAGTCAGTCCTAAATTACATGAAAAATAATCAGCAGTTGGAATTCTACCTAAAGTTGTTCTTAATCCATAAATTCCATTAAAACCTGCTGGAGTTCTTATACTACCACCAATATCACTACCTAATCCAAAAGTTGAAGCATATAAACCATTTAATGCACCTTCACCACCTGATGATCCACCACTTGTTAATTCACTATTAAAAGGATTCACTGTTCTACCATGTTGTAAAGAAACACATTCTAACATCATTAATGATTGAGGATTAGTTGTTCTAACAAATGGATAAGCACCTCCTTGATTCATTAAAATATTTATAATATCTGCATTGTAATCAACTATTCTATCTAAATAACATAATGATCCATGTGTAACGGCTCTATTTTTGAAGGGGATCATTTCTTTTATTGAAAAAGGTAATCCATACATTGGTAAATCCTTTTTGGAATCATATTGTTTATCTAAATTTTCTGCAAATTCAAGGGCTTCCTTTGGTAAAAATTCAACAATACAATTAACTAATTTTGATGCAATTATAGCTGCAGTAAAATAAGCTTTTAATACTTCAACACATGTAATCTTTCGAGTTTTCAAATCTTTTAATAATTCAATTGGATCTTTTTCAGTTATTGCAAGAACCAGTGATGGTACAGTTTTTAAATATAATTCAAATGGAAATTTTGTTGGATTTCCAAATTCTTCTGTTGTTTTACCAATTGCTGATGGTAATGATTCATATTTTTTTGTTAATTCTTCATCAAATTTAACAATTTTTAAAGTTTCTGATAATGAATCTTGATATATTTTTTGAGCTTTTTTAGCTAAGTCTTTATAATTTTCTTTCAACATTGACAAGTTCTTTGATTAAATTGAAATTGAATAGGGCACTGATTGAAAATTTAATTATTTATCAATTGATCAGATAGGATCCAACAAGGATTAAATACTGATTAATAATCATATTTAGACGTTGAGATTATACATAAAGACTATTATCGTATAATTTACCAAATTAGGTAGGGAGCGTCCTTGAAAAATTTCAAGATTTTTTTTTATCTTATCTTTAACCCTTATCGCATTTCTTGATTAGACTCTGTTTGAAGAATTTTAGTTTGATTTTGATTGGGTTGGGGAATTTGGAATTTTCTTAGACTCAATTAAATTCTAGTCAAAGCGGAAATCAACTTCCATATCTGTTGATGTCAACTAGTTCTTGAAGTGGAGACTTTTGATAAAAGTGACCAAAAAGATCCGATCGATGATTTTTTCGTATCTTCAAACTATGTCCTTTTGATATCTCGGGCCTAAAATAATTTGGATTGATTATGTACAACTATATACTTTTCAAACATGTCTAATCACAAATCTATAATATAAAGTATAAATCATAATGTAAAGAACATTTAGAATTAAATATACTCTTACAATAAGGACATTTTGAATTACAATTAATATAATTTTCAATAGTCATAGTATTAAAACAGTTACCACAGATTATAACCTCCTCCGTCTTATCCTTAATATCGTATTTTTCAATTGAATGATTATTTAATTCTTCATGACATTTAAAACATGGATAATATAATTTAGGACAACATTTGAATTTTATAGCTATTAAATCTACTGGAGTATGATAATGAATACATCTTGTTTGATTATCTACTAATTGACCTTTAATTGTGATTTGATCATTTACTTTTTGAGTAGTGTTTATGACTTTAGTCATTCAATTGAAGTTGTTTTGAAGATGTGGTATACTGTCTGATTATCATTTTAAAACAAACGATGTCATTTTTCAAAACTTGAATTCCGAGATTTTGCGACAAACAATTTTTGCGTCATTAATTTTAAAACCAAGCCACTTTAAAGTTTGGTTAGTTTTGTGCAACATCTGATATTTTTATCTCTATGGAATTAATCTGATTTATATTTCTTCCTAACCAATTAATTATTCATTAATCAACCAAAGTCTTTATACATAAAACTCATTAAATCATCAAATTCAACTTATAAGTGAATCAATCTCCATATTTGATATTCCAAGAAAGACAAATCACCTTTGTTTTTTCTGTTTGTGCATTCATTAAACTTAAATTTTTAAGCCAATTCCGTATAAGTAATCATAAATTTCATCCAAAAATATGTCAATTTCCAGATCATCTTCCATATCACAATCAAATTTAAATGCTCCAAAGACATCATTAATTATATCCAATTTGCATAAAGATGATTTTATAAAAATCTCAAACAATGAAGAACCAAAATTAATAACTAAATCATTATCATTAGTTGATCAAATTAAATTAAGTGTATTAAATAGTAGTGATGATATAATTCAATATATAACTCATTGGTCAAATTTACCTTTTTTATATCGTATAATAATTATATTCAAAAATGAAACAAAAGCTAAAGAAATATTGACATTTCTTAAACAAGAATTATCAAATTTTCCATATATAAAATTATCATTACAAGAAAATTTATTACTGAGATCAAAATCTCAAGATTATCTTGTTGATTCAAATTCTTCAAATTCAAATTTAAATGTTACATTATCATTAGATAATTTTAGAAATTTTCATAATGATCCAAAAAATGAATTTAAAAATTTTGAATATATTGAACCAGAACCTGCTCAATTTAATGTATTATCAGATTTATCAAAATTAGGTATAAATGTAAGAGATTTTAATAGTGATGAACAAATTAATGAATTAAAAGAAGATGAAAAAGAAGATCAAGAAAGAATGATTCAAAATAGAAAAAATTCAATATCAAGAAGTAATTCATTATCAAGAAATAATTCATTTTCTCCAACTAGGCAACCTCCGGTAAGTCGACAACAATCACCAGCTGCTCCTTCATCTCCGAATAGTTTTAATTCATCAAATACAAATACTACTACAACTGGTGTTGAAAGACGTAGATCTACAAAGACTTTATTTAAACCTGAATTAAAATTAAAAACAAGTGGAAATGATATACCTCAACCACCAACACCTATTTCTAAGTTTTCACCACAAAAGGAAGATTATCCTTCTTCACCTACTATAACTTTAGATGAAACTTTTTAAAGACAGACAAATCAAGAGACATTGAATCAAGAAAAGGATATTTTTCAGAAACATATTCGGATACACAAGTTCATTGATTCTATAGGTCAAGTAGTCGCGCAGACAAACTATTTATCATAGCATTAAACAAACTTCTACTTAATAGCTAAATTTTGATTACTCTCTTACTGATTGTTGACGATTGTCTTCGTATGAAGAAGTTTACTCTTAATAATTAGCCTATGGTCGTGGGCATTTACCAAAATTATTGGTGAGATTAATTTCAATTTTCAAAATCTCAATCAAGTTAAGTTTATTGCTCTAACTACACAACGAGACACTTTAACTCAATTACAATAGGATGAAGTTCAACCAACTTTTAAGTTGGTCATTGCTATCAACATTGGTAGTTTCACAATCATCATCATCCACACCATCAGATGAAGAAGTTACCGTATATCACGTATCAAATCAATCACTTAATAATAATAAAGAATATTTTCCATCCATAAGTATAAAAGATTCACAAATATATTTCGATAATTTAGTAGGAAAAGATTTATCACATGTTGAATTATCATCATCTTTAATCGATTTAATAAATGAGCAAATTGATGACTTTATTTCCCAAGGAAAATCAAATTTATTTATAAATTTAAAAGGAAATGTTAAATTAAATGAAAGGTATTCAAATCCAATTTTTAAAACTTCAAAATCTATATCTAAATATTTTAAAAATTTTGAATTTGGCAAATCTCAAAAGTTATCAAACGAAATTATATCTTATGGAGAAGAAAGCAGTGAAGATTTACAATCACATTTCGAGTATTTTAAAGAGAAAACTTCAAATATTTGGCAAAATTTTAAATCAAATAGTCAAAAAATAATTAAATCATATAATCCTACAAATGATCAATTATATATTAATGAAATTTCTTCCTTAAATCATTTAAATGAATTTTATGATAATTTATCATCAGATTCCAAATCAAATACTTTTATTTTAAATTTTTATTCATTATTATCAATTGCAAATAAAATTGGTACTGATTCAGAAACCTACAAGCATCAATTAAAATCATTTGAAAATTTAATTATAAAAATGTCTAAGAATTTTAACATTTATATTATATCTTATCCATATGTTCAACAAGATATATCTCATTTACAAAAAAGATCATCAATTGAATCAACTTTTAAAACAAATCAATTAAAATATGGAACAAAACAAGCTTGTGAAGTAGGTACAAATAATTGTAATTCACATGGTGAATGTACTCAACTCAAAAATAAAGAAGAATGGAGTTGTTTATGTTCTTCAAGTTTTAATAAAACTACTTCAAAAACTACAAATTGGGTTGGATCAGATTGTAATAAAAAAGATGTTTCTGTACCTGCTAATTTATTTTTATGGACTACTATTGCCTTAGTGTTATTAATTGCTGGTGGTATTAATCTTTTAGCTAGTGTCGGAACTGATCCATTACCTGGTGTTTTAGATGCTGCTACTTTATCACCAAGTAAAAAGAACATTTAATTGATAAGTAAGATGTTTATAGAGTTTTTTAAAAATTCAAATCTATAATGATATTTTGAAAAATACGGTTCACTTGTATCTCTGATGTCGAACGGAATGATTGTGGGTAAAGCAATGAGAACAATTACTCAAAAACACGGATCAGAGTTAACCTTATCTATGTTGCAATTTTTCAATACTTTACTAGGGATGAAATATGGAGAAAAATAAAAATCGTAAATCTATCAAGATCAATTTCTAAACAAGGAGCTTAATCATTGCAACCAAATCATTTTACATACATCCTCAGATACAAATTCATATTTTCAATACAACTACACATCTTCAATACTTTTGTAAATCTTTTGTCCTTAAATATCCGGATCTACTCCGATTCAAATCTTACACACACAAATTGTCAGATCTCAACCAAATACGGAATGAATAAGAAATTAAAAATAAATCGTAAACCAATTTTCACAACAATTTCATTAATAATAATAATATGTATAATATATTTTATGTCAACAAATTCTTCAAAATTTGAAAATTCTTTAGGTTCTTCAAGATCTCCAATAAATTTGAATTCAAATACTCTACAATCAAATTTAGATAATTTAATAAATTCAAATAAATTCAAACAAGAACAACAAGAATTACATGAACAACAGGAGAAACAACAAGCTCATGAAGCTGAAGAAATAGAATCACAATATACAAAATCTTCAAATAATCAAAATTCTGAAAATAAAGATGCTTCAAAAGCCGATGCGTTTGTTGAAACTCCATTCATGCCCAAAATGGCAAATGAAACTTTAAAAGCAGAATTAGGTAGATCATCATGGAAATTATTTCATACAATATTAGCAAGGTATCCAGAAAATCCAACAATAAAAGAACGTACAACATTAGGAGAATTTATAAATTTATTTTCAAAAGTTTATCCATGTGGAGATTGTGCAAGACATTTCCAAACTTTACTTTCAAAATATCCTCCTCAAACTAAAAATAGAAAAATTGCTGCTATATGGGGTTGTGATATTCATAATAAAGTTAATTTAAGATTAAATAAACCTGAATATGATTGTACTACTATTTTAGAAGATTATGATTGTGGTTGTGGATTAGATGAATTAGAATCTGATGATACTTTAAGTAAAGGTTCAAGTATTGATTCGTCAAGGAAATCAAAAATTAACGAAGATTCTGACAATGGTTCATTGAAAGATTTAAAAAATATAAAATCGGCATCTACTAAAGATGAAGCAGATGATTTTTTGAAAGATCTTCAAAAACATAAAGGTAATGGTCCTTTTTTATCCAACTTAGAAGAAAATTCACCTAATTCAGAAAGTAATAAAAATTCAGACTTGACACAAATTATTAAAGAAAATGATGATCACTTAAAGAATTTAAAAATTGAAAAAGAAGATTTACAGAGAGGTGGATAGTTAATGAGATTAATGAAATATTTTATAGTTATATAGCGTTGAAATTTAAAGTCAAATTAAACATTTATTGTTAATTTAGTATGCAATTTATTACACCGACTACTTACTCCGTTTAGAATTTTTTTTCATTTCTACATTATAGTACAACATCCACCACCACTACCAGCCCTCTTGTTCGTATTTCCATGTAATGCTTTATAATTTTGATAATTTAAAAATTTATTTTGATCATTTGGTAATTTCCAATTATAAGGTATTAAATAATCAGGAGTTTCTTCAACATATTTTATTATTCTAGAACGTGTTAGTAAAATGTGATGAACAATTTGAAGAATGTTCTCTAGTAGTTACATACAAAGCAGAAGATTTAGATACTGGGATTCTTTCTCTTTTTAAAGTTTGAGTTAATCTATTATTTAATTCTTTTATCCTTTTTAATTTTATTACTTGTATTTGATTCTCTATTTCACTCATTTCTGAGGGGTTTTGATTGTTTTTTTGACTGAAGTATAACTAGGATTTTGTCTATTTGTGCTATTGTATGGTTATATAGCCTTTTAACGAAAGTTTGTGACCTAAATGTCGATTATCTTGAGTTAGTTGTAGATAAATGAATGAAATTTTCGTTTAATTAATTTGAGTCGTGGAGAAATCTTATCTATGTAAGTATCAATTGATTTTGTGTTACATATATACCAATTTACTAAATATGGAGAAATACCAAGTAAATATTCAACATTTTAATAGAAGTTCATAGCTTACAACGAGCAATTTGGTATAACTTTTTACTCCTGATATGTGTTCACTCCATTATTAGAGGATGTAAGGGTCACTCAGAAGTACAAATATACTAAATCAGTAATAGAAATCAAGTCTCCTGCAAAATGCCACGTAAAAGTTGATGTGTCGATGCATATTGATTGGTCTTTCATTAAACTCTACCACTATTATACAAAAAACAACAACAATATACAAACAGCAATAACAACAGCCAAAATTAAAGTATCTCTTTTTTTCCTTGAATTAATTTTTGATATTAAAACATTTAAACCAGGTATTGATTGTAAATTATTCATTATATTTAAATTTGAATTTGATAAAAGATTTCTTTGATTAATTAATTCATCTCTTGTTTGATAAGCACCTTGTAATAATCTATTTGCTATTGAATTTAAATTGTCTGATCTTTGACTTTCTTCTAATATATATGAATCTTGATTTATTTCTTCATTTTCGGTAGGGTTATTTCTTCTCTTGTGATTTGAGATATCTGATTGAACTGAAAATAACAAATTATTTCTATCTCTTTCTTCTTTTATTATTTGATCAATTTTATTAAAAGTTTTTTCATTATCTTTTAAATTTTGTAAATGACGTTGAATTTGTTGAATTTTTGATGTAGATAATTCTTGAGTTGATGATTCACTTATTCTATTTAATTTTTGTAAAAGTGTTTCTCTTTTTATTAGTATATCTTTTATTTGTTGTTTTATTGTATTTTCTTCTGGTGAAGGTTCTAATGATTGTGATAATTGTGATGATATTTGTGAATATTTAGATAGTAGTGCTTCTGTTTGTGTTTCCAGGTTTAAAGCTTGGGACCTGATCTGTGAAAACGACGAAGATGACATTGAGTTGTATGTATGGTTGTTGAATGTTTCTGAAGTGATATGATTGAATTAATATGAAGGAGTTAATCAGGCTGATTTTATTCGTATTGTAAATTTTTCTAATTAAAAATGGAGGTTCCGATCACAACCAAATTAAAAGCTTAACTTCACCAGCCCACACATCATTAATTTGCATATTAGGCGATTCTAGCTACAATCAAATCAACCAATGCATAATAGTTCATCTTCGATATCGTCTATAGATGATCTACATAGAGTCCAACCTAGTCCGATATACGTACTAGATGATGGTGAATCCAATAGCAACAATGATTCCTCCAAAAAATCAATTAACAAACCTAAGAAACCTACTTCAAAATGGTTGATTCCAATTTTATATAGAGTTCAAAAGTATAGTGCATATTCATTCTTATCATTTTTAGGTATACATTTAACATCCGTTATAGTTGTTCCAATACTACCCATAAATCCAGAAATTAAAAATGAAGTTTTTTCAATAACTAAAGCTATTTATCATGATATTCCATTTTTTGAATCATTTGTTATAATAGGATCATCTTTAACTCATATTTTATCTGGTATAGCATTAAGAATCATTAAAAATTATAAAAAAAATCAAATTAAAGAAAAACAACAACGTCATAAATTAAATTCTGAAAATATCATTAAAATCAATAATTCAAATATAAAATTAGAAGATAATGATGATGAAATTGGATTAGGTGGAATATCATCAATTTTTGGCTTGGGGTATAGAAAATCTTTTATTACTAAATATTTTAATTTAACTCCATTACAATTTTCAGGATATCTTTCAATACCATTTTTAATTTATCATTTTTACAAATTTAGATATATTCCATTATCAATAGAAGGTGATTCATCATTAATCAATCTAGATTACGTGAATTATGTTTTGAATTTGAAATTTCCATTATTTAATGAAATATGTTTAGGAACGTTAGTATGGGTAGTAAGTTATCATGTAACTAATGGTATATTAAAATTAAACTCTTTATATAGTTCTACTTGGAAGAAAATAGGACTTGGAGTAGTAAATACTATTGGAATTATGGGGATGATTAGTATTTGGTTTTTCAAAAATGATAAACAATTTCTTTTTAATGGAAATGATTTTGTTGGAAAAGCATTTAAGAAATATTTAAATTCTTATTTTTTATAGACTTGTGTATATATTTATTTATTTATTAATCAATTATTTATTTATTTATTCATACTTTATGTTATCAAAATTTGTTTAAAATAATTTATTCACTCGTTTGCACTGAAAAAGGTTCGACTATAGATTAGAATCATCACTTGTTCGTAGTGCAATGTCCAATTGTTTCTTCTAATTTTTTGAGATAAATGACTTGTAAAAGGAGATGGTTTGATTCTGCTTATACAGGTAATTCTTTTTCTTCAGTATTATGACTTGAAATTGTAGGACATTAACTCAAAAATATCTGAAACTGCGTTTGGTAGCCGTAATTCTTGGCTTTTCTTGTCGTTATCGTACACAAAAAATTCACCATTTTAGTGAATAAATGAAGAAGATACATTGTGCTGTGTCTAAAAGTGATTCTTTTTAAATTCTGACTATAATTGTTTTCAAGTTTGGAATAAAGAGCTGATTAAGATCCGAGAATTCCATTAAAAGAGTTCCTCCGAGATCAACGAATTGTGTTTCTGGAATGTGTGTGAAATCATAATTTTCACCATTTGGTCAAAAATTGGTTCTATTCTGTCACATGAGTGAGTCCTATGCTTTAAAATTTCATATATATCTTGCATCTAAAGGTTTTGATCTTGCGCGATCACGAGTTGGAGTTCATCTAATTCATATCTAGAACCCAGCAAAACAAAATTTCAAATATCATGGGTAGGACGGGTTCAATAAATAGTATATCTCGTAACATTATAAATATCATTGTGAATATGATTCAAGCAATGAATCAGAGTTATGAATACCTGACCAATTTATCTCGAATGAAGTTTTGCAAGTCGATGTGAAATAAAATTTATCTCCATTAAATCTGACTGAAAAAATCTGAACATTTTGTAAAACTAGTAGACAGATATAATATCGTATCCTACTTTCCATCATCCTTTGGGCAAGAAACTATTGAAGTAATTTTATCAAGACTTCACTGATCTAGTTGTTTTTTATCTATCTTGACAATCTTAAACTTGATAATAAGAAAATGATCCAATACGAATATTATTTCACACTTGGAGATCTTGAATAATATTACACAAAACACAAACACACACTAGTAGTAAACTGAATTAGGAAATAAGTAGATTTTTTTTTTTCGATTTCAATATTCCATTCATATTTACTTATTAGCATACCATATCATTCTAGATCATAGAACCAATAGAATAAGATACACATTCATATATATCCCTTGTACTACTATATTTATCACATTAGGATCAACCAAACTATCACTTCAACTTTAGGAAGACATTATCGACCAAACTACTCCATCTAGATCATTTTTTTCTTTTTTCAACTGTATCATTATAAACCTTGCTGTCGAACATACACTAATAGAATCATAGATCACTGATCCATTACATATCAACAAACTCACATAAAGCTTTATACAAATGGTGTCTAAGAACAAAGATCCAAATTCATTATTCAATATTCAACATGATTACATATACAAGAAAATAAAAGAAGTTCAACAACCAAAAGAAATATATAATTTAATTATAGATAAAAATATAGAATCCTTGCTATATAAAGTTTTCACAAAAGATCAATTACTACGAATAGTTGCATCAGTAGAAATAATAGATTCAGAAAGAAGAAAAAATACATATATGACAGGTATATATTTATGTGAAATAAATATTTATAATTTAAAATGTATATTAGCAGATATTCAAACAAAAAGATATAAAAATGGTATTGCATTATTTAGTTATTTACATGATGATATATCACCCAAGATAAGTGAATTTTTTTATGGAAAATTTTTAAAAAATCCTAAAACTGATGAATATTTTACAAAAATAAATTTTTTAAATTTTCAATACAACCCCATTGAAACAAGAGTGTTTTTAACAGATGATAAAACACCCAATTCAATGCCAATATATTATAATTCAAATGTAATGGAATTTATAATGCCTCAAATTAATTTAGTTGCAAAATCGTTATTAAATTTAATGATTTCAATGGAAGAATATCCTTTTATTAGATTTTATCAACCTCAAGATGGATCATATTTAGCTAAAAGATTACCTGAATTAATTGCTGATCTGTTTCAAACTCAAATGGATGAATATTGTAGAAAAAATCAAAATTATCCAACTCCAGAAGTTTCAGCTAAAACAAGATCTGTCTTGTTGATAACTGATAGAACTATTGATTTATATTCTCCATTATTACATGAATTTACTTATCAAGCTATGGCAATGGATATAGTTGAAAGTTTAGAAAGAGAAGGGAAATTTAAATATCAAAGTGAAAATGAAAAAGGTGATATAACAGATGTTGAAATAACATTAGAAAATGAAAATGATGAAGATTGGATAAATTTAAGACATTTACATATTATTGAAAGTTCAGAATTAATTGTAAATAAAATTACTGATTTAATTAAAAATAATCCTTTGTTGATAGATAGATCAAAAGCAAATACATCATCAGATTTAATGTATATTGTTGCTCATTTAAAAGGTTTTGATGAAGAAAGAAAACAATTAACATTACACAAAACTCTTATAGATAAATGTTTAGATATAAATGCTTCAAGAAAATTAGCTGAATTTGCAGCAGATTTTGAACAAACTTGTTGTGCTGAAGGTGTTAGTTTTGAAGGTGAAAGAAATAAACATTTACATGATGATTTAATAATATTATTAGCAAGAGGTGATTTACATATTAATGATAAAATTAGATTAATTTTAATATATGCTTATTATAGAGGTGGATTAATTAGATCAGATTTTGAAAAATTAGTTAAATTTATTGGAGTTAATGATAGACATATAACAGGATTAATGGAAAAATGTTTTAATAATGTTGATAAATTAGGTTTTGAAATTTTTAAAAAAAATGTAAAAGATAAACCATTTATAAAACAACAATTTCATACAATTAATAATGAAGGTACTTATAATACAAGTAGATTTACTCCTGGAATAAAGACAATAATGCAAAATGTTGCAAAATATTCATTAGATAGAGAATGGTTCCCATATTTTAGAGATATACCTTTAGATGATGAAGTTCAAACACAAGATTTATTAAATGGTCCTATAAAAAGCAAAGATCAAAAACAACAACAATCATTAAATCCAAGTGGATCTTTAAGAAATCCAAGAATAAAAGCAAGTTGGGCATCATCAACAAATACTCCATCAAGTTATAATGGTACAGGATCATCATCACAAAAACAAAAACAAAGAATTTTTTGTTTTGTTGCGGGAGGAATAACATATAATGAAATTAGATCTATATATGAATTAACAAATTCTTTAAATAAAGAATTTTATATTGGTTCAGAATCTATATTAAAACCAAGAGATTTTTTAATTGGTTTACAAAATTTAGGTGATAATAAAACTTTAGAAGCATTAGATTTAAATATTGTAAAAGAATCTCAAAAAAGTGATGATATACCAACTTATTTATATAATGATGGTACAGGAATACCTAAACCATTTGTACGACAACAATCTTCACTACAACAACCATATCAACAACAACAACCACAAACATCCGTACCGCAACCACAATTTGGTCAATCTTCATCTTTTCAACAACAAGTTCATGAACAACAACAAATGTATGCAAAAGCTCATGGTTTAGATAATAATGGTAATGGTAATTCAAATGGTCCTTCTCATTATCAAAAAAGAAACAACTCTACAAAAAATTCACCATCCGGTATACAACAACATCTTGATAATGATTCTGTTTTAAGTGGTTCGAATAATTCAAAATCTTCTAGTACAAGTAAACGTTCAAAATTGAAGAAATTTTTTAAATAAAATTTTCGAGCCGTCTGAGTATATTAAGCTAGTTTTAGAATGAATTAAAGAAACATTATCGCATTTAGCTTTACATTATCTCTCGCTAACTCTCGTTAACTCTCATGAAATTTCATTCTGATTAGTAATGGAATTGCTTATGTGATTAGACACGGAATTAAAGACGAAAATGATATGGTAGCATTTATTACCGAGAGAAACAAAACTTTAAAAATTTAAAACTTTCTGCATAGAAATTTTCAGGTTGCCATAAATTGTATATAAAGAAAATCATCTTGATAGACTTCATAAGAATTGATAAATAACTAGGTTTATAAGTTATAGATTACCATACTTGTATATATTCAAATCAATACCACACATCAATTGGTGCAGATTCTATATACTCAGCGTTTGAAATGGAGAAACAAATTGATTATTCATCAAATGGTATTAATCCATTTCTAACGAATGGGTTGCATCTTATCAACCATTTCAATGTTTTCACTGCAAATCATAATACTACTGATGATCCAACTAATTTTAACAAAAGTAACAATTTCTTCACTAATTTAAGTTGGTTAAGTTGTAATACTCCAAATGAATCATGGGGACCATTATCATATGAATTTAAAGATTTTACACCATGTTTTTTACAAGGTATATTATTTGGTATAACATCACTATTAATGATTTTTATTGGAAGTTATCAAATAAAATATTTGAGAGATAAAAAAATCACCGTGGCTAATAGAATTAATTGGACATTTTATATAAAACTTTTATTAGTTTTTATACAATTAATATTTCAAATTTTAATAGTTATTACTTTCCCTTATAAGAATGGTGGAATTATACAAACTTCAAATTATTTAAATATTATGTCTACCGTCATAGCATTTGGTATTCATTATTTAGAACAATTTAAATCAAATATATCAAATGGTGTATTATTATTTTATTGGTTATTTCAAATAATTTTAAATTTAGGTAGAATATTAAATTTACAATTAAGAAATAAATTAAATACTGTATTTTCAAATATAGTTATTTTGATAACTGTTAATTCATTTTTAATATTAATTATGGAAGTTTATTTTCCAATGAAACCTTTAAATTATTTTCAAAGATTAAAAACTATAAGTCCTTATGATAGAGCAAATGTTTTTTCAAGAATTACATTTGATTGGATTGGTGGATTAATGAAAAAGGGTTATTCAACTTTTTTAACTGAAAAAGATTTACCACCTTTACCAAAAGATTTAAAAGCTAAAAATACAACAAATGAATTTAATCATTATTGGAATAGACAACCTTCAACTAAAAAATCATTATTTTGGGCTATATCACAAGCATTTGGTGGTGAATTTTTATTAGGTGGTGTTTTTAAAGCTGCTCAAGATTCTTTAGCTTTTATTCAACCTCAATTATTAAGATTATTAATTAAATTTGTAAATGATTATTCAAAATCTGTTAAACAAGGTAAACCCTTACCATTAACTAGAGGTTTAATGATTGCTGTTTCAATGTTTTTAGTTTCAATTATTCAAACTGCTTGTTTACATCAATATTTCCAAAGAGCGTTTGATTTAGGTATGAAAATAAAAAGTTCATTAACTGCTACTGTATATAATAAATCATTAGTTTTATCAAATGAATCAAAACAAGAAAGTTCAACTGGTGATATTGTAAATTTAATGTCTGTTGATGTACAAAGATTACAAGATTTAGTTCAAAATTTACAAGTTATATGGTCAGGTCCTTTTCAAATTATTATATGTCTTTATTCATTACATGATTTAATTGGAAATTCAATGTGGGCAGGAGTTGCAATAATGTTAATTATGATTCCATTGAATGCCATTATAGCAAGAACTCAAAAAAAATTACAAAAGACACAAATGAAATATAAAGATAAAAGATCAAGATTAATTAATGAAATCTTAAATAATATTAAATCTTTAAAACTTTATGGATGGGAACAACCTTATTTACAAAGATTAAATTATGTTAGAAATGATTTAGAATTAAATAATTTAAAAAAAATGGGAATATTTATGGCTGTATCAAATTTTACTTGGAATTTAGCTCCATTTTTAGTAAGTTGTTCAACATTTGGAGTATTTGTTTTAACTCAAAAAAGAAGTTTATCAACAGATTTAGTATTTCCTGCTTTATCATTATTTAATCTATTAAGTTTTCCATTAGCTGTTGTTCCAATGGTTATTACAAATATTGTTGAAGCTCAAGTTGCTGTAAATAGATTAACTAAATATTTAACAAGTTCAGAATTACAAAATAATGCAGTTTTGAAACAAAAACCAGTTGATCAAATTGGTGATGTTGCAGTATCAATAAAAAATGGTACATTTTTATGGTCAAAATCTAAAAAGGAACAAAATTATAAAGTTGCTTTATCAAATATTAACCTATCAGCAAAAAAGGGTAAATTAGATTGTATAGTTGGTAAAGTTGGATCAGGAAAATCTTCTATAATTCAAGCAATATTAGGTGATTTATATAAATTAGATGGTGAAGTTATATTACATGGTAAAGTTGCATATGTTGCACAAATTCCTTGGATAATGAATGGATCAGTTAGAGAAAATATTTTATTTGGTCATAAATATGATCCAGAATTTTATAATCATGTTTTAAAAGCTTGTGCATTAACTGTTGATTTAGCTATATTAACTAAGGGAGATCAAACTGAAGTTGGTGAAAAAGGTATATCATTAAGTGGTGGTCAAAAAGCTCGTTTATCTTTAGCAAGAGCTGTATATGCAAGAGCAGATGTTTATTTATTAGATGATCCTCTTAGTGCAGTTGATGAACATGTTGGAAAACATTTAGTTGATCATGTTTTAGGTCCCAATGGTATATTAAAAAGTAAATGTAAAATTTTAGCAACAAATAATATTAAAGTTTTAAGTATTGCAGATAATTTAAGTATGGTAAGTGATGGTAGATTAATTGAACAAGGAACATATGATGAAATAATGAAATTAGAAAATTCAAAATTAAAATTATTAATTGAAGAATTTGGTAAAAAAAGAGAAGAATCTCCAAAACCAATAACTAATGGAAATAGTGAGGAGGCTAAAGATAAAGATGATTATGAAGTTAAAGATGATATAAATTTACAAGATTTAGACTCAGATTGTGATTTAGAAATTACAAGTTTAAGAAGAGCAAGTGAAGTATCATTAATACCAGATGATGAAAGAGATCCTGAATTATATGATGAAGAACAATTAGAATTAGAAGAAGGAGAAGTTGAAAGTGATGATAAAATTGCAAGAAAAGAACATATTGAACAAGGTAAAGTTAAATGGGAAGTTTATAAAGAATATGCAAAAGCTTGTGGATCATTTCATGTATTTATTTTCTTGAGTTGTGCAATATTATCATATTTAGTTAATGTTAGTTCTACTTTTTGGTTAGAACATTGGTCAGAAATAAATACAAAATATGGTTATAATCCAAATGTTTTAAAATATTTAGGTATATATTTTTTACTAGGAATTGGTTATTCATTAAGTTCATTAATTCAAAATATAACATTATGGATATTATGTACAATACAAGGTTCAAAAAAATTACATAATTCAATGGCTGTATCAGTTATAAGAGCTCCAATGTCATTTTTTGAAACTACACCAATTGGAAGAATTTTAAATAGATTTTCAAATGATATTTATAAAATTGATGAAGTTATTGGAAGAGTATTTAATATGTTTTTCAGTAATTTAATTAAAGTTACTTTAACAATAGTTGTTATTTGTTTTTCAACTTGGCAATTTATATTTTTAATTTTACCTTTAGGATTTTTATATATTTATTATCAACAATATTATCTTAGAACATCAAGAGAATTAAGAAGATTAGATTCAGTTTCAAGATCACCCATATTTGCCAATTTTCAAGAATCATTAGTTGGTATATCAACAATTCGTGCGTATGGTAAAGAAGATAGATTTAAATTTTTAAATCAATCAAGAGTTGATGAAAATATGAAAGCTTATCATCCTGCAATAAATGCAAATAGATGGTTAGCTGTTAGATTAGAATTTTTAGGTTCGATTATAATCTTGGGATCTGCAGGTTTATCAATTTTAACTTTATCCAATGGTCATTTAACTGCTGGTTTAGTTGGTTTATCAGTTTCTTATGCTTTACAAATTACTCAATCATTAAATTGGATAGTTAGAATGACTGTTGAAGTAGAAACAAATATAGTTGCAGTTGAAAGATGTTTAGAATATTCAAATTTAAAAAGTGAAGCTCCTGAAATTATTCCAAATCATAGACCTCCTACATCATGGCCACAACAAGGTGAAATTAAATTTCAAAATTATTCAACTAAATATAGACCTGAATTAGATTTAGTTTTAAAAGATATAAATATTGATATAAAGCCAAAACAAAAAATCGGTATTGTTGGTAGAACAGGAGCAGGAAAATCATCAATAACATTGGCTCTTTTTAGAATTATTGAAGCATTTGATGGTGATATTATAATAGATAAAATTCAAACAAATACAATTGGATTATATGATTTAAGAAGCCGATTATCTATTATACCACAAGATTCTCAAGTATTTGAAGGTACAATCAGATCAAATTTAGATCCAACTGATGAATATACAGATGAACAAATTTGGAAAGCTTTGAGTTTATCTCATTTAAAAGATCATGTTGAAAAAATGTTTAATGAAAGAGAAACTGAAGATGATAATCGAGGACAAGGTCAACAACAACAGACAGTTGAAGAAAAAGATGAAATAAATTCACCATTAGATGTTAAAATTACAGAAGGTGGTTCAAATTTATCTGTGGGACAAAGACAATTAATGTGTTTAGCTAGAGTTTTATTAAAAATGAATGATTCAACCATATTAGTATTAGATGAAGCAACATCAAGTATTGATCAATCAACAGATAGAATTATTCAACAAACAATAAGAACAGAATTTAAAAATAAAACTATTATAACTATTGCTCATAGAATTGATACAATTTTAGATAGTGATAAAATCTTAGTATTAGATAAAGGAAAAGTAGCAGAATTTGATACTCCTGAAAATTTATTAAAAAATAAAAATTCATTATTTTATGCTTTATGTAAAGAAGGTGGATTTGTTAATGATGATGATTGAAAAAAATTGAAAAAGTTGAGAAAAGTATAATTTATAGATTTATTTTGTAGTGTATATTATTATTAATGTTATAGTCAATTTTCACTAACTATTACATCTTAATTAAAGAAATCATTGCTCTTTCAACCTATCATGTAGAAAAGTAATGATAATCATGTTTTGTAGTATTAAGTCTTCAAGAATGGAGCTCAAAATTTGTACTCCAAGGTACATACCCAAAGCTCTAACGATTCGAACTAACGATTATAAATTTAATCGGTCTTAGATCTCGATTTGACGACTATGCCACGTAATTTTGCAAGTTTTTGTGGCATAGCGGTTAGAAATTTTGTTAAAAGATTTTGAAAATCGACCCTTGGTTCGAATCAATGGTCCCGTGTTTAGCTGTAACATTTTACTCACTAAACGAGTTGAACTTGAGTTTAGTCACTTTTGCAAGATCTGCGATCGAAATGACCACTACGCCACGTCAAAAACTCAAATTTGGCGTGGCGTACTTGTTTTTGATTGGTAGCAAAGCGTCAAAACTTTTTCATTGATCTTTTGTTCGAATCTTTACATATGGTGACTCAATGTCTCAATTTAAGGCTCCCTGAGTAGTCTGAGATCAATTAAGTTAGAGCAGTCTATAATTTGAGGCAAAATCAATCTATCCATTATCTCTTTGAGCCAAGAAACGACGTTTTCATGTCAGAAACTCAAAATTTGATTTTTTGACCTTACATTAAGTCCTAAAAAAACACACTAAATTTGTTTCCCAAATGTTGAGCAATAGAAATATAAGAATTTTGTAGTTGTTTGACCTTACTTAATTGGTAGATAACCATTTTTAATTTCCTGGCTTTAGAGATTTGTATTTGAAGGATGATATTTGCAAGAAATTATTTAAGTCTTTTACCGTATTTCAAAACTCGGTCCGATAATTGAATAAAACTCTTGTAGTATTCAATGCCTTCAAAATTGTTCTATCAATATCGCCAAATTTAAAGAGTAGTAATGTAAAATATAATATGAAAGTTCATTCACTATACACGTATAAACTCAAACTCCTCATATAATTTTTAAAAAAAAAAAAAGAATGGGAACTAACATATAATGAAAATCTAAGCAGTAGTAGCAGTAGTAGCACTGTTTTCAGTAGCAACAGCATCTGGACCTAATGTTGGTTTTTTATTAAATCTTTTTGATCTATAATCTTTTACAGCAGATTTTATAGCATCTTCAGCTAACATAGAACAATGTAATTTAACAGGTGGTAAACTTAATTCTTGAGCAATAAAAGTATTTTTTATAGCTAAAGCTTCATCTAAAGTTTTTCCTTTAACTAATTCAGTAGCATAAGAAGAACTTGCTATTGCTGATCCACAACCAAAAGTTTTAAATCTTACATCTTCTATTTTACCAGTTTTTTCATCAACTTTAATTTGTAATCTCATTACATCACCACATGCAGGTGCACCAACTAAACCTGTACCAACACTTTCATCATTTTTATTTAATGTTCCAACGTTTCTTGGATTTTCATAATGATCGATAACTTTTTCATGATATGATCTTTTAGAGATTATTGAATTTGTTGTGGGTATAATTGATTGTTGTTGTGGATGTGAGAATGTAATTGTTGATGGCACTATGGTTGATGACCTTATTAAATTATTTGATTGTAATTTTAGTAATTGCCTTGAATTTCTTATTATTGATCTTGATAACATTTTATGAATATGTAATTAGTTTTGATTAGTAACGTAAAATAATATAATAATATAATGAATTGTATAAATATATGAGTAATTGCTTTGATCTGATTCGATTAATTTGATTGATTGATTGAACTTTAAGATTATATCAATACAAGAATGCACAAATATATGATTTTGTAATTCAAAAGAAGGGTGTAAGTAATAAGTTTATAATCTTCTTTCCTTTCTTCTCCTCAATCTCTTTCTTTTATATTTTTTTTATTTAAATATTTTTCAGTGTGTAAATGTAAATTGATGTCATTTATTGTAAGAATTTACACTACTCTGTACTATATACACACTATAGATCCTTTATCAATTTAATCTATGCTTGATGCTACCATTTAAAATTTATTTAACGGAGCCGAGGTAAAGAACTTTTATATAAAACTATAGAATCAATTGGATTAATAATACAACGAAGAGTAGTCGAAAGACCAATTCCAAAATTCTTTAGGCTAATTACATTAAATTTGTACTTCTTTTTTTTGTCTCACAATTGGGTTGAACACAACGGTTAGGCTTAATATTTGAAATGCAACTAGACCGAAAACAACACCAGGCAACAAGCGATCGAATGAAAAATCCATTTTTTTGTATCGATTAGCTTAAACTTTTAGTAAGAAGTCAAATCTAAAGCTTAATGATTTTGTTATCTATAAAACGTAACAAATTGATTCAAAGGTTCATGGACGAAAATTTGAGCACGTGCATAAATTTAAATACACTTAAATATATTGTATTCTCTACTCATTCCTTTTAACGAGATCTACAGTAGCAAGAAAATACAACTGAAGTATTGTCTTTTCAACAATAACGATTTAGTTCAAAACTTGATTGTTCAATTTAGATACAGACTATATATCATCGATTGTTCTTTAAAATGTTTGTTTACTATTTTGAATTAAGGGACAAAAAAAAATAATTAGGTCGAGGAAAGTCGGAGTTTTATTCGTTTTGAAATCCCTTCGATGAAAATTTCAATTTATAATAATTTATTATTTCACCAAGATTCAAATTTATGTGAGATGTGAGATCTTCAACGTGTTTAAATAATATACTAAATACCAATGGGCTCAGCCATATACTTTTTACGAAAGCATTTAGAAAAATTGTAATGTAAAAATGGTTCATTACTTTACATTATCTGGGGAAAAATGTTTGAAACAAACAACGTATGATTCTGAGACATACTATAGATTTACAAAATATAATACCAATTCCTACAAGTGAAGATAGATCTTCAATTTCAGAAAGAAATTACTTACATTACTAATACATAACTTAATTCCTTAGCTGGTTCTTTTAATATTCCCGTACCCCTAACTATTATTCTTGTTATTTGTCTTATCTATAATCCCCTCGTATTATTACTATATTATATTTACTAAATTGTTATAACAGTTAACGCATTTTCTATTTCGTATAACAATATAAGTTGTAAAATTTATAAATTATACCAATTCATCTTTTTCTCCTCATTCTTTCATTTCAAGGAAGTTGCACATAATTGGTCTTCATCATCAATAGATTAGAGTTATTGTGTAATAATCACCTAATATTATTAATTAAATTAGTTTTCAAAAATCGGTTGTAAAATTATATCATTCAAATAGTTGGGGATCATTTACAACCAAAAATTATATCGATCAATCACATTCATTAAATATTCATATCTTTATTTATCAAATATCGTTTGAATTAGCCAGATTATAAAGGTTATTCCCCTCGAAAACCATTCCATAGAGACAAATAACCATCTGATACCAGCTCAATATTTTAAAATCAAATCAAACTTGATTTAATCAGCCTGAAATTTAGTTATGTCCATGGCAAATCCTCCTTTGTCAACTCAAGATAAACCAATAACAAATTACAATGAAGCATTGAATAGCCAGATTAACAATACGAACCAACAAAATATCCAGCACCCACAACAACTACAACCGCCTCCATCACTGATTCTTAATCAAAATCCACCAAATGAAAGCAACAACACAGGAGTATCTAATGGTGATGTTGATTGGTTATTTCGAGGAAAAAGTAAGAAATTGGCTAAAAAACAAACTAGTAATGTACCAACTACGAATAACAACGGTAATAATCAACTGAGTAATACGAAACCAAATGGCAATATAAATGAACAATCAGAAGACAGATCAAAAGATGTAGCAAAAAAGCAAGAACATTCCGAGAATCTTCAACAAAAACAAAGTCAACAAACTCCACCGCAAGAACCAATTCAACAACAACTGAAACATATCAAACACAATAATGAAGAATCGTCCACATCTACAAAGCAACCCGAAAAGACATCAAAACTAGATAAATTAATCGGTCGTTCTAGATCATCATCGGCTTCAAATGTTACACAACAGCAACAACAACAACAGCAACAACAACAACCAGCTAAACGAAGAACAAGTAGTTTCAATATCGCACCTTCGTTAACAAGTGATTTAGTATACAATGATCATGATGAAGCACTATTAGCACAGAGAAAAAATGTATCAACTCCCAACTCATCCACCACTTCATCACCAAGCATTTCAAGATCAAATAGTAAAAAAGGTTTATTTAGTTCGATAACGTCTAAATTTAAATCTCCACAACATTCTCAACCTCAACAACTGCAGCAACAACATCATCAGCAACAAAAACAACAACAATCACAATCAATACCGTCTTCACCAAAATTAAATCCAAATTTAATAGGTTCAGCTTCAAACCCCAAAAGAGATGAAGATTTAGTTTCTCAAACTGATAAACCACCAGCAGGAATACCTACACGACGTCGAAGTTTAAACAATCAAAAACCTAATAATAATGGTGGGTTATTCAAAGAATCATATCAAGATGAAAATCCAGTAAGTGCGTCACCTAATGATAGTTTAAATTTCTTTAGAAGAAGATCATCAGCTGCTAAGATCAATCATAACAACACAATGACTTTACCGCCAAGAGTTATACTAAATAAAAACAATAAAAGAGTTAAATTACCATTAAAAGATTTAAAAGATGTTAAAATTCAAAGAGTTACCTTTGCGATAAATCAATTAGAATATGATCCTCAACAACAAATCCCATCAAGAAGACCTAAAAAGGGTAATGTATTAATTCCTCAAGATTTAAATGCACCTCCACCAAGAGTATGTTTAGGAATTGCAGTTAGTTCAGAAAAAGATGGGAATGATAAAACTAATACCACTACTTCATCATCACAATATAGTGAAAAAGAAATATCAATGGCATATGAAGCTCAAAAGAGAGCATTAGCAGAAACTGAAAAACATCAATGTGAAGCTCATTTACGAGCTAAAAGAATAGCAATGGAAGTTGCTAATTTCAAGAATATAAAATCAAAACAACTTTCAAAAGAAAATGAAATAATTATTGAACAAAAAGAAGAAGAAGAAGAAGAAGCTGATATTGATTCAAAAGTACTGAAAAAATTTATAAATGATGCAAGAGTTGATCAACCTTTACATTTTCATGAACAACATTTTGAAAATGAAAATGAACCCGAAAGGAATTCTTCTTCAGAAAAAGGATCATCACCATCATTAGAAACTATTTATACAAGATGTTGTCATTTACGTGAAATTTTACCAATTCCAGCTACATTAAAACAATTAAAAAATAAAACAGCACCATTAGAAGTTTTAAAAATGTTAAATCCCAAACCAACATTAATTGATATTTTATCATTTTCAGATTTTATTGCAATAATACCAATAAATACAGTAATATTTGATAATGTAACATTAACAACAGAAATGTTAAAAATAATTTTGGGATCTCTTATAAAAAGTAATACTTTAGAAAAATTATCTTTGAGAAATGTTGCAATTGATCATTTTGGTTGGAAATTATTATGTACATTTTTAGCTGTAAACAAGACTGTTAAAAAATTAGATATTTCTCAACAACGTATAAAATCAGAAACAAGTTCTGATTGTATTAGAGGTAATTTAAATTGGGATTTAATTATTGAATCATTATGTTATAGAAATGGAATTGAAGAATTAGTTATAAATGGATGTAAATTAAGTGATGAAGTATTTCATAAATTAATTAATAAAGCAGTTAAAATAGGTACAAGAAGATTGGGAGTTGCAAATATAGAAATGAATATTAACAAAGCTCAAATGGTTGCTGATTATGTTATTGATCCTGAATCTAATTGTGTTGGAATTGATATTGCTTTTAATGATTTAAGTCAAGGTCAATTAAAACCTTTTATTAATGCTTTTAATAATGGTCATGCAAGATTAATGTTTTTATCTATTAATTCAACAAATTTATGTGATGTTGAAGAAGCTTCTGAATTTTTAAAAAGTTTAATTAATGTAAGAACATTAAGATTCTTGGATTTAAGTTCTATCCCCAAAATATTTCCTGAAATTATTTCTTCATTAGATGAATATTTACCACAATATGGAAATTTAAGAAGATTACATTTAGATTTAAATGAATTAACTGCAAAAGGGATAGGATCAATTGCACTGTTTTTATCAAAAGTTCCTCATTTAGTTCATTTATCATTATTAGGTAACAAGAACTTAACTCATTCAGTTGCTGCAACATTATATTCAGCAGTAAAACAATCAACAACTTTATTTGCATTAGATTTAGATTATGATTTAATTGGAGATGAAATATCTCAACGTATTGCATTTTATTTAATGAGAAATATGGATCAATCATTAAATTCTCAATATCCTTCAGAATTTAATGATAATGCAAAAGAAGAAGATTTAATGTTTGATGGTTCATTATTAATGGAATCTGCAGAAAAATTATTAAGTGAAGTTGATCAACATGATAAATTAATTGATTTAAAAATTCAACAAATTATTTCAAATGCAATGTTGGAAAAAACAAAAAGTATTAGAAAAGAAATTCATACTACAATTGATGGATTATTTGCTAAGAGATCTCAAAATAATTTATCTTTTGAAGGTAAAGAAAATTTAGTTAGATTTTGTTTATTAGATTCAACTTTAGAGAAACTAGTTCAAATGTTAGAATCTGTTCAAAATCATCAACATCCTGAAAAACCAAATGAAAAAACTACTACTGAAAACGGTAATCATTATTATGATGATACAATTCATCAAAGTTCACATGAATTAATTACAGCAGGACCAATTTTATCACCAAGATCATCATCTACTTTCCCACAATTAACATCATATTTCCCAGGTAATGAAAATAATAATAATTTATTAACACCACATCAAGTTGTTGTTGAACCAAATTCAGAAGGTAAAGATATAATAATTGATAAATTTACAGGTAGACCAGTTTTAATGAGATCAAATAGTCAAGCAAGTTTACATGCAAAAGAACAAGAAATTGAAGAAGGTGAATTTCATAAATTTGGATTATTTATGCAACTGAGAAATGATGAAGAATTAAATAAAAAAGATTTTCCCTTGTTAAATACTTTACCTTCTGGGTCTGAATTAAGAGATGCAATAATTAAAGCAAAAGGAATTGAAAATGTTAATGATTTAATTGATAGGATTAATAAGAAAAATACAAATAATAATCCGATTGTATCAAGATCAAATCTGACAGAAAATGTACAAGAACAACAGCGATTACAACAACTGCAACAAGAATTACAAAATCAATACCAACACCAACAACAAAGTACAAAACATTCCATTCCAACAAGTCCAACTTTTCAAGCTAAACGTAATAACAGTAATGATGATACAATTAGTGAGACTGGATCAATTGAATCAGAAATTCATCAACCTAATGCTATGGTTGATGAAGTTTATGAAAAATTATTAAATCATGCTGAAAAAACAAGATCAAATAAATTAGAATAATTAATGAAACGAAACATTTAAATTTAGTTTATATTTTTTAATTCTCTTTACAATTAGTATGAATAATGTTAATATCAGGTATATTAAATAAATTTAAGAATGAGACGGTTCAAACTTAGCTCTTCCACTCTTGTTCATAATTTTGTGGATAGCCTACTTTATGTTTTAAGGTCGTATGCTAACTAAGTACTTGTCTGCATATAACACTGTGTTTTACAATTCTCACAAAAAAAAGTAGTGTAATTCACAAACTGAAAAATTTTGAAAATTTTTTTTTTTACAAACATACAGTCAAAAGTTTTAATTTAATATATTTACATTTTACAGTTTTTCAAACTATCTCATCAAATCCCACATCAATTCAAGATGCCTTTCCAAAAAACTTTAAAAACTTCAGCTTATCATTCAAGATTCCAAACTCCTTTCCGTAGAAGACAAGAAGGTAAAACTGATTATTATCAAAGAAAAAGATTAGTTACTCAACATAAAGCTAAATATAATACTCCAAAATATAGATTAGTTGTTAGATTCACTAATAAAGATATTATTGCTCAAATTGTTAGTGCTCAAATTACTGGTGATGTTGTTTTAACTGCTGCTTATGCTCATGAATTACCAAGATATGGAATTAAACATGGTTTAACTAATTGGTCAGCTGCTTATGCTGTTGGTTTATTAGTTGCAAGAAGAGCTTTACAAAAATTAGGTTTAGATGAAACTTATCAAGGTGTTGAAGAAGTTGAAGGTGAATTTGAATTAACTGAAGCTGTTGAAGATGCACCAAGACCATTTAAAGTCTTTTTAGATATTGGTTTACAAAGAACTACTACTGGTGCTAGAGTTTTTGGTGTTTTAAAAGGTGCTTCAGATGGTGGATTATATATTCCACATTCACCAAATAGATTCCCAGGTTGGGATATTGAAGCTGAAGAATTAGATGCTGAATTATTAAGAAAATATATTTTTGGAGGTCATGTTTCAGAATATATGGAAGAATTAATGGATGATGATGAAGAAAAATATAGAACTTTATTTAAAAATTATATTGCTGATGAAATTGAAGCTGAAGATGTTGAAGAAGTTTATGCTAATGCTCATGAAAAAATTAGAGAAGATCCTTCATTTAAACCAACTGAAAAGAAATTTACAAAAGAACAATATGCTGCTGAATCTAAAAAATATAGACAAACTAAATTATCTAAAGCTGAAAGAGATGAAAAAATTGCTAAAAAGATTGCTGCTTTCCAAGCTGATCAAGAATAAATTAATTAGTATATTTTTATAGTTCTTAATGATTATATCCTAATTCTTTTAATTTCAAACATTTGATTTGTAGAGATTTACTACAGACTTATTCTTCAATTACATCAATTGATTATTCATTCATCATTAAGATTAAGTGTTTATTCATTTACTTCTCTTCTAATTCCATATACATGTTCTAAATAATCTTGAACAAATAATGAACTTCTTCTAAATCTTCTTTCCAGATATTTTTCAAATATAGCTTTATGATTTTTTTCAGGATATTTACAATTATCTAATAATTGTTCAGCTAATGGTGCTACTTGTCTTTCACAATATCCACTAAAATAAACATGAGCATCTGTCCATTCTCCTTTATTTAATAAAAATCTTGATAAATAATGAGCTCCAGCTGCAAGCCAACTTGTTGGTGATGAAACAAATCTTGAATCCATTATTGTTATTTCTAAAAAATATTTTGCTAATGTTCTTGTTTCATAATCATATTCATCTGCTTTTGAAATTCTTCTTAAAAAACTCATTGGACCTGGCCAACCTAAATCAAATTCTAAACTATCAATCATATAACATTCAGCTTTAGTAAATTCATCTACTGTAAAACAATTATCGGTCATATGAATTACTTCTTTTATTGTTGGAATATTAATTTCTTCATATTTTGCAGCAATTAATAGTGCAACTGCTCCAACTAATTGTAATTTAGTCATTGAAACTTTTCTTTTTGATAAAAATCTATCAATTATATTTATTGATAAAAATAATGTTTCAGGTAATAAATTAAATTTATTATGAATTTGAACAATCCAATCATTTAATACACTTCTCATATCCCATTTTAATTCTTCTTGACATCTTTCCATATAAAAAGGATCAGGATTATATTTAATTTCTAAATAACCCATATATTCAAATATTTCTTTTGAATATTCACAAACCATTGTTGGATCATTCCAATCTTCTCCATTTACTAAATCCCAAGTTTTAAATCTAGGATCTGAGTTTATTAAATCTAGTTCTTTTTGAATAGATTCTGTCCAGGGAGGAATCATAATGGATCTTTTATATTTATAGATAATTCCCGTTGGATTTGAGATTCTTCTTGTATATAATCGATCATGAATTGTTTGTTGTTGTGAACGATAATGATGATGATGGTGTTGTTGGTGATGCTGTTGTTGATGGTGTTGTTGTTGGGACTGCTGATTTTGCACTAGTTGATCTTGACGTTGTTGATTATAAGTTTGATTGAGTTTATTTTGCAATTGACGGCGCTGTTGTAGTAGTATTTGCTTACGAACATCTTCGTCTATTCTTTCAACTTGTTCCGGTTGTTCTTCTTTAACTTCTTCTTCAATATCACTTTCAATTTCTTCACGTATTTCATATCTTGGTTCACGATTTTCAAAATCTTCCTCCTCCTCTTTGAACTTAGATTCGTAGATCTCATTTTCATTATGTATCTGAACAGAAGATCTACTCTGTTGTGAATCTTTGGGGTATTCAAATAGTTCATCTGATGAAGATATACGCGGTTTTTTATATGAATTGCTTTGATCATTCTGAGTATCTGATGGATCATGATTATATTGTGTTTGAGTTTTTACTTCATTTTGTTGATGCTGATTATGTTGTTTTTGAATATTTTGATGATGATAATCAAGACTACTTGAATGAATATGCAGTGGTTGATATTGTTGAGATTGTTTATTTTTTAATTCATTAACGCTAAGTTCTTTTAAGACTTCCCTTTTATATTTAGATATTATATCCCTTGTAGAAGATGTGCTTGGTTTGGTTTGTTGTGAAGTTGGTTGAGTCGCAGTTTTATTCGGTATGTTATGTGAAGTTGTTGCTGTTGAGGATGATATGTTTTCATTAGAATTCAAATTCAAATTTGATGAAGTTGATTTTGTTGTAGACGACGACAATAAATGCTTTTGTTTCAATTGTTGAGTTATAGCGTTTTCATCATTTATTATTGAAGACCTCATTTTCTATAACGTGTTGTCAAATAATGATGTTTTGGCTCGATGCCAATGAAGGTTTTAGGTTACAAACTTCTGATGAATTTGTAATGTGTCAAATACTAAATGTTGAAATGTCTTGTAACTGACTTGAATAATGAGTGAGTCAATTGACTATCGGATGACTATGTATGTATATCAATAATCTTTAAACTGATTATGTTTTACTTGAATCTTTGTTTATGTTTTAACCAAATATTTTTTTTTTTGGTTGCCAATTTTTTTTGTGAATATTAAAATGAAAAAGATATTACCAACAATGATAATTTACAACAATTGATAATTTGTAAAATAATGATTGTAATTTGTTTGTAGAAATGAATAATGCTGATGAATTGAGCGAATGACGTGAGTTGGACTTTATTTGTGTATTGATCTAAATCAATTACTCTTAAACGAATGAATGAGTGAGTTTGTTTATTGAAGTGGGTGACTATTTGGCAAAGCTTTGATAATAACGAAGTTTAAAGACTGGAAGTAAAAATCTTGATAAGAAGTTGGTAAGTTTAAAAGAAAAGAAAGTATAGTGATTTGGTTATAATTTGAATACAGAATCAAAACAACACCAAAATTTTCAAATATGAAATTAAGATCAACTACGCCCTAACTACCACGAACAACAGCAGCGTAAAACTGAATAGACTCGTACTAAAAAATTTAATCTACGTCGAGAAGTCACGTCCCTATTTGTTTGTTTACATTGCCAAAAATTTTGGTTGCAATTACGAACACAAAAACACGCAATAGTAACTAAATCATAATAACATAATAATACAAGCAAAAACATCTATAATGTACGAAGAGACATCAGTTGAATTGTGGGTAAGTAGAGTGTAATACTGGATTGTAGTATTACATATGGTCGAGACTAAGTGATATGATAGCCCTCTTTCAAAAATGGATTTTCTGATATTGAAATGGTTAAACCTATATTAATAGCTAAAAATATGAATTTAAACGCGCTTTGAATTAACATTCTTCATTCTTATCACATTCTATCCATAATACTAAGTAATAGGTTTATGTAGATTTGATTTAGAGACATGTCATGACTGGTTAGAAAGTGAAAGTTTTGTTCAAAGAAAAATCACAACTGTTTGATCTCGAAATCAATATTATATTAAGCATAGATATTATCAAATCACATAAATTTTGCGTCAGAATACTTTTCATTTTTTTGCAAAATACAAAATTCCAAATATTTCTGAATAACCATTCTATTAAAACGTTGAATAGAGACAAGGTTCCTATCTTAATTGAACCAACTGTTTCTAATTCGGAATGTTGGTTTTCAAGTGATTTTTTTCTTGGATAGAGAAATGATGGAGCACCATTCGAAATGGAATTCAATCAATTAAAGTTCGGTATTGTTCGAATATTAATTGTGGAAATGGCATTCATTAGTAAGCTTTGGATCCACATGGTTAGCAGATAAGTAAATCCTTCCCTTGATCTTTTGAAATTGATTTGTCTACTCAACGAAAATGTTTTAATTAATAGCACTTTTATCATTGAAGTTGAGAGAAATACACCTACTAGTTATGACAACCAAAATTGGTAGTCTCAAAAGAAAGAAACGAGATCAATAAAACCAATTCCAATTTATACCAGAAATTAAGGCCAACTAGATCTAGTAAAAAAAATAAATCATTTCTTTGTTGCTTTCGATCTTGTTGAACTATTGTTTTTTTGATTCCGTATAATGCAACAAGATCAACTTTTAGTTTTTTTATTTTTGTTTATCTTACTTTTATAAACTGTTCCTTAAATATGCATAAAATTACAATATAGGTTAATCTAAATGACGTAAATACGTCAATCTTTCAAATCTTTTGGTTAATTCGTAAAGTATAAGCGGAATTTAGGAAATATATTTTAATTATAACATTACTTATTTTCCTGAAAGCTCGAACAATTGCAAAAGTGCAGTATAATCAATCAAATTGATTAGTTGAATGCTTGTATGTTCTACCCCAAGAAAAAAAAAACCATCAAACGAGTTTGATGAAGTAATATTAGTATCAATAAAACTACATTAACGAATATGGTATTCCGATTCGTATTTTAATTTTATAATTTTACTTAAAAATCTCAAACAATATTTTTGAACACAATTTTTGAACCCCCTAAAGTTATAAATTAGAATTTATCAATACAATATCGACAATCTTTATATTTGTAAAAAAGATAATCGATCCAAGTCCGTAAAGTAACTTATGGCTACATAACCTTCGAGTATGTATCTAATTAAGAATTTTATCCCTAAATATTACCAAATTTTGAAAAAAATGTTATTAAGTTTTTCTTGATATCTCTTGTCCTGTTTTCAAAAATTTGAATAGTTCGTAAAAGGTCTCAAATGAGTTAACCAGCATTACCTACCATTCTTTATTGATGTATCAAGAAATTGAGGATAAATTTGATTACCGTTCTTATTTGATTTCAATTTCTCGTTGTACTTCAGATAGGACTTCAAAAACTTTCAAATAAAACCGATCAAAGATCTACAAATTCTGGATCAATTCAATTTAATCTCAATCAAAATTTAGTTCATTCATGAAGATAAATATTAACTTTATACATTATAAAGCTTCTCGATGTACAGATTCTAATTCTCTTGCAATTTATCTATCTAATAATCTATAACAATAAATTCGATATATTTAAACTTACGAGGATTTCCGTTAATTTTTTCGAGTCCGTGCTATACATTAATGCAATTGTATCAAATCTAACCCCCTAGAATGGACTTCAACTTTGACTATCCTTATCTCAAGTTTGTTTTCAACTTTTGTAAATATAAGAAAGTCTTGAGCTTATCTTTTCTTAGTACTCACTTGCTTTCAAATACCTGGTTCTTACAAAGTTCGTTTTGAACAAAAATTCCCTTAAACCTTTTACTCTTTTTTTTGCTGTAAGTAATTTAACTTAAATTAACATATTTAAGTTTTATTCCCTATTCTTCCGATATTTTAAACTTGAACTAATCTAATCTGAGTTTTTTGACTTGTAAGTTGATATAAACTAAATTTGCCACTGGTATTTCACCCCTTTAATAATGAAGAAATAGAAGAAAGCACATGTAATTTGATTTAAATCGCTCAATCATATTAAATTGATTGAGGAAAAATTAATTTGTGTTTTTGGTTTCCAGTTTTATACGTTAATGTTTTATTGTGGTATTGATGGAGTTACAAGATCAAATGGACTTCAGATTCTGTGTACTCTCTTGTAGTCGTTAATGTAAACTACTTAAATATATTTAGCAAACATGTCAAAAAATCTTTAATCAAAAAATAAGGGTATTTTCAAATTCCACAAAAAAAATGCAAAAAAAAAAAATGAAGGGAGAAAATTACCACTTAAATTTTTAAAGTAATAATACAAAACAAAAACGATAAATTTAGATCTCGTATCTTTAACTTTAATTTTCGATTAATGAGATCTCGAACTCGAATTTACTGTTCAACAGAAGAATCATCAAAAGCGTTGTATAGATGAAATCAGTATATGAGAGTCGAAATGTAGTAAACGTTTTGATACTTAAAAGTATATATTATTAAAATGTACTAAAAATTATACAATTCAAGAATTAAATTTAAAAACACCAAGTAACAATCCAACTAATAACTAAATATTTTGTAAAAAAAACCAATTAACCAAGTAAAAGCAAATTTAAAAGTAAAACCAAAATAAAATGACTCAATAATGTAATATGACCTTGAATTTTTCGTAACAGCATAAACAACATAAAATAGCGATAGTTCAAAAACATTAAAAAACTAGTAAAGTCTATTCAATTTCTAACAAAATTCATCATTTAAAAAATCTAATTGACATGAAATTAAATTAAAATCAATATTTGAATAATTCTCATTATTATTATTTATTAGTGAATTAAAATCTTGTTTTGGAGCTAATGGAGGTGAATAAGTTTCAAATTCATTTGATAAAATTTGATTTTTTGGAGTTTCTAAAATATAATTATTTTTTGAACCTTGTAAAATTTGATCATTTGTTAATTTTGGTAATAAATCTTGAATTAATGAAGAAGAAGGTGATGAAGATGGTATTGATTGTGATATATTATTTTCTTTAAGTTGTTCTTGTTGTTGATTTATTTCTAGTAAAGTTGAATCTAATAATGTTGATATATCTGATTTTATACTTGTATTATTATCAATATTTGATAATTTTGATTGTATTAGTTTTAATTTTAACTCAATTGAAGACATCATTGGAGGTGATAATGGTAAAACTATATTATTTTTATTTTCATTTTCTAATTGTAACTGTTTTTGTTTCTGCTTTCGAGTTGTACTTCTTGTTTTTGTTGGGGTTTTCGTCACTCTTGTTGTTGATTTTTGTCTTTTATTTGTACTATTTCTTCTTGATGTAGTTGATGGTGGCGTATTTAACATATTTATTGTAGTTGATTTAGGTTCGGGAGTTGAGGGAATATCAAAAGATATATTTTTATTTATTGTATTACATGATGATTGTGAAGGTAATAATACAGAAGGTATTGTTTTTGTTATTGGATTTGAATTGCATCTATCTTTCCTTGGAGTGAAAGAAAATGGAGATTGTAACATTGTTTTAATGAGTTATTTAATGGGTATATTGTATAATTCAACTGTTTTTTAATTAATTTATTTCTTTGTGTATATAATGTATTATTAGTTATGGGGTAAGGATTAAAAAATATAATTTTGAAACAAATTTAAACAAATGTTTGAGTTTGAATACGAATTGAAGTAATGAATGAGTGAATTAATGAATAAAAGTAAATGAATGAATGAATGAATATGATTGTTAAAAGTGGTATAGTTTAAAAATTTAAATTAAGAATTTGAGAAATTGTTATTGACTTATATATTGATTAAATATTTTTAGCAATTGTAATGTAGCTTTATATATTTTTAAAAACAAAAACAAAAATAAAGAATTAAAAAAAATAAAATAAATTTTAAATTTAATTTTTTACTTTTTGGGGGGGAGGAGTTAGTCTGTTAGAAAATAAAAAAAACGAGGAGGGGGTGTAAATCTTTTTACTTACTAAAAATAAAGTTTGTGTTACTTTCAAAAAATTTGTTAGTAAATCTTAAGTTTTGTGGAACTTGTGGAACATGCATACTTAGTTTAGCTATGTACTGCATATATGATTTTTTTTTTTAGTTTATTACTTGCATTAATTTCGTACTCATTTAAAATACTGCATATTATGCTGTGTTATTATTTTAATTACGGAATATTTTGATGATAATACAAATATCATCACCGAAGAAAAAAAAAAATGTTTATATATATATACATATACTAAAAAAAACTGAGATCCGTCCTTAATATAACTAATCTTTTACTAATATAGACAATCGTTAGATCTATTGTTTGGTTTATTTAAAAAATGCGGTTAGTATACAAACAACTATAGCTTTGATTCAAGAAATACTTTAAAGGATGGACTTCCTACTATCAGAGTTTTAATCATTACAAATTTCGTATACAATACATGTATGACATTCATTTAAGAGTAAATGGATTTCCAAAATTTCATGTTTACTGAATAATATTTCTGCAAATCATTATTATGAAACCAAGTAATGCCTAGATCCTGGCATTTCATCTTATGAATATTGTTCATAGTTACATGGTACAAATACACTCATTATTGTATTATCATACTAGATAATAATAAGTGACAGGCTGTATCATAATAAAATAATAATAATTTTAATTTTCATTTTTCATTCTCTATCAAAAAAATTATACTTTCTATTGTTAAAAATAATGTTTCATGTAACGAACAAATCTTTACAATTAAGCTTTTGTCATTTTTTTACTCTATTTAAATTTTAGACTAGACTTGATACAAAAGAAACTGACTCCTTTGAGTAAGTAACCGTAGATAATTTAAAGTTTTTAGTACACTTGTTGATGATTGAGATTTCCCCGAGGTGAATCGTTCATCTTTCACTAAATTTAATTTTGATGGACCAATTTTAAAAACCTAATAACCATATTTTAAGGATGACCACGATATTGAATTGACAATTCTAAAATGACAACTGCCTCGTTTATTTTCATACAACTAAAAGAATTTATCAAAATCAAAACTCCACATTTTTTCATAAAGAGGTTGGACGTTATCAATATTTCTTGGATAAAAAATGAAATTAAGAAAATACTGTCAATTTGACTAAAAAAAACCGTAATAGATTCAAAATATTAAATTATATTAATGATAAGTTGATGAGATATTAATTTTCGTAAAATTATTTTATGCAATTTTTAGAACGCAAAATCACAAGATTTACTCAAAAATAATTTTAAAATTGTAATTTTTTGCCTTATGATTGTTTAAAATTATTGTATTTTCAAGTTTGGATGATCAAATTTGATAATAATATAATAATAATTACTTATTACGATAGAAAATCGAAGAGTTAGGAGACTAACACTTTTATAATAAATTATTATTTATGAATGTAATTTACTACATGATATATATATTGGAATTTCAGTTGAAATTATAATAAATTGATGTAGAAAGAAGAAACTGAAATTCTGCTAATTAATTGGTCTCACTCAGTAAATACTTTAAGTTACAAACTCCAAATTACTTTTACCAAACTAGGGTCAAACCTATAGCCAATCCTAAAAACGATAAAAGAAATCACAATACTCTGCTAGACCAAAAAAATTAACTAAACAAATGAAAAACCGATTACGAAATGACTAATGACTTCTTAAAAAGAGGTACAAATCTAAACTTTATCTTTGTGTGAAACTACATTTATTAAGATTTTGTGATTATGATTTAAAATTGATTGTACAGGGTTTTTTTCATCAACTAAAGAAACACAAAATATGATTATTGTATTTTATTTTATTTGCATAAACATATCTCCATGACATTAATTAACTACCATACGAAACTACCCTGGATCTTGTTTGACGACCCTGTGATAACTTGTTATTAAGAGAGACTATTTAGAACAATGACTTCCAGATTATACAATCATGTTCAAAATTTCAAAAACCCTCATGAACGTCTTGGTGAAGTTCATTAAGTTTATATAACCATTCATAGATCGTCGAATCACTTCCAACATTTGTCGTCAAACTATAAAGTTTTCAAATTAAATTTCAGGTACTAAACTGTCTCATTAATCTATTAAAACGTTTCATCGATCAATAACTTAATTTAAAGTTGTCATTTCAACGAAAAATTTATGACGATTTCAATTTCAATTTCTTAATTTTTAATTATAACACTCCTTTCGTCGATCATGTGAAAATATGATTTCATCAATTAACAACAATCGTCATTTTCTCTTTTGCTTATTGCGGCATTGTCAAGAGAAATATTATAATTCAACAAAATTGCAAACAAAGAACTTGAAATTATGCAATCTGTACTTAAAGGGTGTACAGTTATTTGAATGTATATGGGTGTCCAATTAAATGAAATTGATCACAAATTTGATCTACTTTTTGAACAACTTTAATATCTAATTACGGAAATGTTAAACTCAAAACCAATGCACACAAATTACATTTCTCCTTTGTCTTTTTTTATCTTGATGCCTCTTTGATGTAGTTCTTTGTTCGTCTTGTGCGATTTACTAATCTAGAGATTGTTACTTTTACGTAGTTTTCAGTAATTTTGAAGATGCGTTTACGTAATTTCATTTACTAAAGTATGTACAAATATTTTGTAGGCTATAATTTCTCTTGGTTAGAAGACCTATTCAAAATTTCATCGTATTCGTCCCCCATAAGTTTAAAGTTTCACAATAATTTACTGCACCCAAGTCAATTATAAAATTTGAATATGAAATTTTCATTTATTTTGAAAATCTCTCTTGTTCAAAATTAAATTACATGTTTCAAAATTGATTTACAAAAACTCAAAATTTCTTTTTAAATTGATCAATTTCAGGATGATTAAGAATCAACTTTCAAAAGAAATTGTATAATACTATAGTTTTGTTTATTTTTGACTACCGATATATTTAATATATTTAAGAGTTACGAAAAGTCGTAATTTTGTTCAACTATAAACTCTTTTTTTGTTCTCTGTTATAGTACAATTAGCTATCATTGAGACAAGTTGTCTTTGCGTTATACAAATTGAAAATTATTATCTTTTGAATTCTTGATAACAGTTAAGTCATTGCATCAAATTTTGACAGCTAATCAATTAACCAACTGTATAATCAACCAACAACAACCAACTTAACTAATTCAACCCAAACAACAACTTCGACAACCAACCAACCAACTAACCAATAAAACATTCAAATGTCAAACTTGTGGAAAAAATCATCATTCATCAATTTGTTTGACATCTGAAAAAATGATTTTTATGACAGGTTTGGCATTTGAAGGTTTTTTTGATTGAGTTGGTTGAAGTGAATTGGAATCATTAGCTGAATCTAAAGTTGGGTTTGTTTGGGGGTGGTTGAATATAATTTAATGAAGCACTATCTGATTGATCACCAGTAGCAGAAGATTTACCAAGTTTATTTAATGAATTTCTTAACCTCGAATCTCAACAACAATAAATACTATCACTGCTTTAGTTGCAATAATAGTTGGTTGATTAGTTTCATTATTAATTTGTTGTAAAACACCGGCTCAAACGTGATCTGAAGCATCAGTATGAAAGGTGAAAATGGTATATTTAAAACAACTGAATTAAATTATACAATTTACGAAAAAGATATAATACTTTACTTTCATTATCACCTATCCTCAACAACTATAACAAAGTTTTATACATCTACTGTGACAATAAAGCTTAAATTTGGTAATGTTGAAGTAAGAACAAGTTCAATAGCACCTAATAATTCAACAAAGTATAAAAAGAATCCAAGATTCCTCTAATAGCCTATAACGTCTTAATAATCAATTGATAGAATTGAATCTGAAAGAAAACTTATTGATCCAAATCAACTATTTTGATCCATCAACTATTAATAATTCCATCTCTCTCTTTTTTTTTAAAAATATGCTCTCAATTGTTCTGAAACTATTTTGTTTCTTCAATTGACTTTGAGTTTTAACTTTAACTTTGATTTTGACATTAAATTTAACTTTCACTCTTGATTTGGATATTCTTTGGTTCTTTAAAACGAACAAATAAAAGATAATAATGTGTTAAAATTCCGATCATTGCTATAAAAACGGCAATTATAAAGACATTTCTTGATTGATAGAACCAAGCAGTAATACAAACTGGGATCAACATCAAAATGTTTAATATAAAATAAAGTTGTCTGTCATTAGTTAAATAATAAGCAGGCATTATTAATTATTTAATCTTTCTTTCTTTCTTTCTTTCTTTCTATTCTCTGATTTATATAACAATTTATTTAGTCAATCCAAATTCATATGTCGTATCAAAAGTTTGCAAATATAACAAGATTAAAAATCAATAATTGTTTCTGTGATAATTGAGATTGAATTTTTGGATTTTGATTAAATGTTAAATTCAATTTTGATTGGTTGAATCTTGAATGAAAGTAGGTGTAGCCATTATGCTTTATTCGAAATTATCTTCTAAAATGATGGCTTAGGAGTATTAAAAAGAATTTGGTCATAATTAGAACCATAAAGGTTACAACTGAACAACAATAATATTTTAAAGTCATACAACCACGGTGACTTGTTTAATCAAGTAGTCAAACGGGTTTGAGAATCTCGATAAAAACCTCAATTGCATCTCTGTTATTGAATTTGACTATCTTAATGAATAGCGAACTTTCAAATTTTTGTGGAGACATTTTTAAACCAATTGAAAGAAATTTCATAATGACATTTCATAGGAAACATGGAGCCAAATCTAAGTTGTGTAGGCAGCTAAAAGTAAAAGAGATATCTGCACTTCATCATTAAAAAAAATTTGAAACAAATTTAAACAATAAGAAGCCTAATAAACAAAAACAAATGCACATGATATATTTCACAAAATTTACTAATATCTTTATTTTACAATTTGAAAAAGTTAAAGTTTAGTTTGTTTTAGCATGCTTGCTTTTACTTAAAAGTTCGTACTCGAAAATTTGCATTTGCCTTTTCATTCATTAGATGATTTTGAGTAAGTACAGTAAATGCAGATAAAGAATTTGTAATAACTATCACAATCATCTCAAGCATATACGATTGAACTGACGCGTCAAATAATTAATTAATTAATTGAAATCGGAAATATGATCCATTAAATTGTTATAAACTATACATATGTGGGGAATATTTAAAATTGTCAGTTTAACAATATTGGTCAATAGTGGCTTGTCAATACTTTCAACTCTTTAATGAAGCTAGTTTCATTAATTGATGAATAGGTTATGAATTTGAACTTGAATATATTATTTAAAGGCTGTATATCTGTCGTGAAATAAAATTCGAGACATTGTTTCAGATCTGAGACGTGACACATACGCGTCTAAAATAATTTTACCTAATAACTTAAAATATTTTCAACTTCTCTTCTTATCTTATCAAAAGTTGGTAACAAAATCAAATTCGAAGTAAATAGATCAAGTGTTGAATTTAAATAACAAAATAAGACTACACAATCAGAGATGGAACTTATATGGAGTAAGATACCAATAAAGGAATCAGAAGTTTGTCTAAGTAAAGTATTAAGATGTGGTCAAACATTTAGATGGAAGAATATAAATAATGTATGGACTTTTTCAACATCAGATAGAATAATTTTATTAAAACAAGATTCAAGCAATATCTACTACTCGCAAATAATGAGTCATCAAAATAAATCGACCACAAATGATACTAAAACCATTGATTTCATAAATGACTATTTAACATTAGATATAAAATTAGAAAAATTATATACACAATGGAAGGCAAATCATGAACCATATAAACATAAATCAAGTACTTCACCATTTGATTCCTTCACTGGTATTAGAACATTAAGACAAGATCCATGGGAATGTTTAATATGTTTTATATGTTCATCTAATAATAATGTTAAAAGAATTTCTAAAATGTGTGATAATTTATGTGTTAATTTTGGAAATTATATAAATGATTATCAAGGTCATTCATTTTATTCATTTCCAACACCTAAACAATTATCAGGTGATGATGTTGAAACAAAATTAAGAAATTTAGGATTTGGTTATAGAGCTAGTTATATCTATAAAACAGCAAAGATGTTTACTAATGATGAACAATTTCCCAATATAACACTAACTAATTTAAATGAATTACGAAATAAATCATATGAAGAAAGTCACGCTTTTTTAATACAGTTATGTGGAGTTGGTCCCAAAGTAGCTGATTGTATATGTTTAATGTCACTAGATAAGTCAGATATTGTTCCTATTGATACTCATATATATCAAATTGCAATTCGAGATTTTAAATTCAAAGGTAAAAAAGATTTAAAGACTTTGAATTTAAAATTACATCTGGAAATAAGACAATTTTTTAAAAATATATTTGGAGATTATGCTGGTTGGGCTCAATCTGTTTTATTTGCTGCTGATTTAAGCGATTTGAATAATGGAATTAATGATGTTGAACCTGTAAAGGAAGAAATTAAAAGTATCAAAAATGAAGTGGTTAAAGTAGTTGAGAAGAATACAAATAAAAGAAAAATACTTTCTGATGTTGAAACCAATATCAAAGTGGAAACTGGCTCAAAGAAAATAAAAGTAAGTAGATCAGTAAAAGTAGAAGTATAAATGCTACAATTAATACAAAAATTCAAAAAAAAATAAAATATCTGTACATTAATTAATCATTAGATTCGTTCCCATCAAATTAAATAAACTGAATAGTAATCCCTCTATTAATTTGTTTAATCGAATAAACCGAAACCCATATCATCATCAGATTCTTCTTTTTCTTCTTCAACTTCTTCAGCAGCAGCTTCTTCAGTAGCACCACCAGCAGCGGCACCAGATGAAGCAGCAGCACCAGCACCTGAAGCTGGAGCACTAGCAGCAAATGAAAATAATAATTCTTTTAAGTTTTTACCTTCTAAAGCTTTAGCAAAAACTTCAGCCCAATATGGATCAACAGTAGTTCCTGCTGCTTTAGTAATGGCTAATAATGAATCAGCGGTGATATCTGCTTCTTGATCAGCTAAAATGATTGAAGCGTATGATAAGGCGGCTTCAGCGGACATTGTTGATTTGGTGTTGTTTAACTAGAATATAATCAAAATTTAAGCAGTAGCAGACTAAATTCTTAGTATGATTTGTATGACTTTAGGTCTGAAAGAGAGAAATTTTTCAATAGTTTTTGGTTTTCTATTTGGAGAAATTGCCAAATATGGACAGACCGCATAGAGTGCGGCTAAATAAGTTTTGTCACGTGTATTTGTCAAGCCCTAAAGGTTAAATATTGTGACCTCTTTTTGGTGTCGATGCACTCGAACGGAAAGTGTTTTAACAGTGCATTTAGATAGTACGGTTACCTCCTTACCTGTTTCGTTTCACTAGTTTCTTTCGACAACCCGCGAACTGCTTGACATGTAGAAGTTCAACACGCTGAAATTCGTCAAAAAATGTGCAATGTTAAACGTTAAAAAAATACCTACATAGTACTTGTGCTCGAGTGCTTCCCTTCGACAATTCGACTTTCGGCATAAGTTGTTTGGGAGGATTTTGCACCAATCTGCTCGAAATCTTTCAGTATCAACAATTAACACGGACTATTTTAAAATATTGCTATTATCGTCGATCTAAGGCCAATTTTGATTTCAAACATTTAATTCTAAACGTGAATCTAAATTCTGAAACTATTATACCACTGCGAAGTATATTTTTATCGATTTTAAAATGTGTAGATAATTTTATTGATATATTATTTAACTTTGATCTCGTAAATATAATCTAGATTTAATTTACGAAGCAAACAAACACACAAAGTAAAAATCACATCATTCGAAACATTATACTGACTATAAGTAATGATATCACTTTAACCAATTATCAACAATCTTCTTTGTTTATTTTCATTTGTTTCATCATTATTGAATTTTACTTATCACGTATACCTCATTTCCCTGAATGACGTCATTGTCAACTAGCTCATCAAGGTCAGAATCTCATCAACATCATAAATCATTAAAACCACAGAATTTACAAAATCCTATAAGATTGGCATTTCTTGGTGGATCCAAATCTGGAAAAACAACAATTATATCAAAATTAACATTGGGATCATATAGAGAAACTTATTATCCTACAAATCAAATCACTCCAATATTATTTAATTATGTACCTGAATCTATACAAGCTAAGGAAATTTTAATTAATTCAAATTTAGAAGTTGGTCATAATATTAATTTATCTCATATACTCAAAAATAAAAAAAATGTTGGTTCATTTGTTAAAAACAATCAATACTATCATATAAATGAATCAAAAGATGAAATTACACCAATCCTTGTTGAATTAATAGATACTCCAAGTTTTAATCCTCAAAAAGTTGTTCCTTACCTAGAAGAATCACTATATACAAACTTAGATAAAGAAATATTACATAATTTAGCAAATGAACCAAGAAGACCAGTATCTACAAATCCATTATTAGTAGCAAGTGGAGCAAGTGAATTAAATGGAAATGTTAATGGATATTTTTTTGTTTATAGTGCTATACCAAGTTATAATCCACCAAGTTATGAAACTCAAGCAAATGAATTACCAAATAATCATACTTTTAAATTATTACCAACTATAAAAGATGCATTAAATGATGCATGGGAAGAATATAATACTTTTAAAAGAGATTGGGCAAAAGGTGAAGAATCAGATATTTTTTCATTTAAATTTGCATTTAAAAATATTTTAAATAGTGGGAAATCAAAAAGTACCGAATTAATAGATCAATTATATGAAAATAGTTCAAATTCTCCTCCAATTTGGATTATATGTACTCAATCTAAAAATGAATTAGCTTCTTCTCAATTAATTGAAGATGGTAAAAAATTAAGTAATCAATGGAAATGTGGATTTGTTGCAATTGATAATGTTCATGATGATGTTGATATTATACTAAGTTTAATGATTAGAGATATTTTACAAAAGCAAAAATTAAAATAAACAAGAACACGAATAAATGGATTATTACTGGGTATATATACAAGCTAATTAATAGATAAACATTTTTTTTTTTTGGTAAATTAATTTAAGAATTTTGAAACATCAGTTAACCAAGTTCTATATTCATTCTCTTCTTTAAAATCAGAATAAGCAACAATAAAATCGGCTAATTCATTATCTATTCCCTTTGCAACTAAATAATTTTCAAATTCAGTTTGTAAAGATTCATCTAATTCAGCAAATTTTGGACCTTGATAATTAAATTTATCAATAAATTCATTTTCTTTTTCAATATTTTGTAAAAATTGTTTAGCATTATTTGAAACATTTACAAAATCAATCATAAAACTTGATTCAGTATTTTGTAAAAATAAATTTAAAAATAATCCAGTATTATTTGATTCATTTTCAATAAAAATTTTAACATTACATAAAATTTGATCTAATGCTGATGCTTCATTTTCTAAATCTTCAACTTCTGTTAATTCTTCAGTTGGAATATCTGTTACTTCATCAATATCAAAAAATACATGAATTTTATTACCAGTTGAAGGATCAGTTTTAATTAATTCAACATTTGCATTACCATTTGTTGAATTTAATTTAAATCCACTTTGATTTAAAAAATTTTGATATACATTATCTAATTCATTGGGTATAGCTTCAACCATTTTACTTTCAGTTTTAATGACTTCATTCAAAGCAACTTCTGGAGATTCTTTATTTTCATTAAATCTAATTGGTGTTTGATGAAATGATCTTAAGGGGGTGGTTGCAATAATTGGTAATGATTTAGAAATTGTAAAATTGGTTTTTGATTTGAAATTTTGACAAACTATTCTTTTTGATAATGTTGAACGTAATGAATTAGCTAATAATCTAGACATTGTCACTTTTATTTAGTTGTAACTGAGTTTATTGGAAAATTATTTGTTAAATTTTAAGGAGTGCCTTCAATTCGATGAGGAGAAATTTATAGAAATATTTAATTTATATTTTTTTGTATTCAATCAACAGTACAATTTTCATTTTGAAAGATTTGAAAAATTGAATTTCACTTGATCAAGAGTTTGTTACTGCAACCAGTAAGGCTTACAGACTCTGAGTATTTACTACTTTTTATACCAACTTTGTCACAATTGGATTAGTTTGGTCTTGATTCGATGTATGTTATTAATAAAGTGTGAAACAATGGTTTAAATAGTTTACAAAGGGCTTCAAATGTATTTATTTTACTTGCCAAGCCAAGGACTGGATATTGGTTGGACTTTTGAATTCGTCTAATCTAGAATATATTGGGATTGAAAAGCAGTCCTCAGCAACAAATTTTAATCATCTAAAACAATCGCCAAAAGTATCGGTTTATGGAAAGAGCCATATTCAAAGATTTACAAACCTTTTCCAACATTGCAAACGTATGTGGACACTGGAGAGGTACATGGACAATCCAATGAATCTGTCAATGTTGCAAAATCAACTCAAATGTTACAGTATAAATATGAACTTATGATTACACGTTGGCACTTGAAATTAAAAGCTATGCCTAATTCATAAATTACTGGATCATCTATGCAAGATGTTAAGGATACAATCTGCAGATTCAATCAACAAAAAGTTCCCTTTTAAAGTGAATTTGAAAGCTATTTGGTCAAATATGCAAAGGCCAGTGAAAAAATGATTTATACAAGTGAAGTTGCTAATTTCAATGTGGTCAAATATGCAAAGGCCAGTGAAAAAATGATTTATACAAGTGAAGTTGCTAATTTCAATGTGGTCAAATATGCAAAGGCCAGTGAAAAAATGATTTATACAAGTGAAGTTGCTAATTTCAATGTGGTCAAATATGCAAAGGCCAGTGAAAAAATGATTTATACAAGTGAAGTTGCTAATTTCAATGTGGTCAAATATGCAAAGGCCAGTGAAAAAATGATTTATACAAGTGAAGTTGCTAATTTCAATGTGTTTACGGAATCAAGTGATTTCCTGACTTTCATGAACGAACTTTTTGCAATAAGTGAGATGGTTCAAATTTGTTGCAGAGGAATGCTTTACGATCCCGATACAAGGAGTTTAACTCGGTTGTAGCTCTTGGCATTGAAGAGTTGTTGAACAAACAACTAGGCAATACCCTTTATGAAATCAACTTATACCTACAATTATCAAACGTAATTAATAGGTGTAACTCTGTTTTACAATTTCGTCGAGGGAAGTGTCTAGTTGTTTATGTTCCAAATTCTGGCAGCAAAGGTAAACCAACAACAAGATCACAAAATCATAAAGAAAGCTTTGATGGACATACCAGAGATTCAAATGATCGTGATAAATCACCTAACAGACTAACTACCAATGAATCGAATCATAGAAATTCGAATGCTGGTAGAGGTGGATATGATGAGGTAAGAATCACGGTGGACGAGGTGGGTCGAGTAGGAGAGATGATGTTTCTCCTCCACCCGCACAACCTAATGCCACCTTATAGCAATTAGAGTCAACAGGTGTGGTATAGCAGCTAATTTACCCGTAATTATGTGACTTACCCGTAATTATGCTATTATGCGACATAATTACGGGTAAATTAGCTGTTATAACACAACAGGTGATATTACAGGTTTAACATATGATTCCGGAGCAAGTCTCATTGTTACATCTGATGCATCTATAAATAATAATACAGTTAAAATTGTTCTTCATGAATTCGGTAAAAATGGAGCCTGAGGCAGTACCCAATTCAAGAAAGAAGCAATATTTTAGATTAGAAGAGTGAAGGAAAGCGGATTTTCTGTTTGTGAAGACAAAATACAATCATCACTAGTCTAGTCAAAAACATCAACGATTTTTTATTGTCATCAGTACCTTCAATTTTGGTATAAAAAATTTCTTTAATGTGCAATTTTATCTATTATGTGGAATTGAATGGTATGGACTACATATTGAAACGTAAGAAGTAACTTAGCCAAAAACCAAACATGCAATCATTTATTGTTGAACAAACTTATTTCGAATTGCTAACTATTGGATATGTAGAGTGCTCTGCATACTTTGAAGACTTTAGCACTAGTTCCTCTAAATGTGAATTCAGTTGTTGAAACTCGATGGTGGGGTTCTAGATATCATAGATCAGTGAGAGCAAAATGAGAAGCCAGTGTAGATCTGTGGTTGACCTTGAATCTAACAAGTCTCTTGGACCCTTGTTGATCTTGATTTCAGAAAATACGAGATTTCTCAAGACTCTATCAAAAAATATTGCAAATCTAACATGTCAAACTTTACAACTAGTGCTATATTAGTAGTTTGAGCTTATTAAACTTCACGTCAATTTATATTAGCTTGCTCTATCTGATTCTATGTAGATGCGACATACAAATTATTGCAATAACAACACAGAACTTTATGGTTCTTGTAACATATTGTCTCCATTGACTCCATCTTCAATTTCCTGATCTCATATTTTGCAAAATTCGATTCTGTCAATTCAAGCATTACTTAAAGTATTTGGTACACAAATTTTTATTTTTTGCAACCAAATAATTTTTTTGCCTTATTTTAAATTACATAGTTTTATATTTCAACTGAATTACGATTCACTAAACAATAAAGAACTGAAAAGAAGTCTATCATCTAAAATTTATTATTATATCAATTTGATTCAAGTCATTATCAAGTGAAATTTTGAAGCATGTCAAACCGACGATTCAACTATAACAAAACTTAAGAATTTGAGAAAGTAAAACGAATTGATATTCAAGCAAATAGTTCACAATTATTCTACTTGAAATGTACGCATTTACAATCATATATCAAACAGGGCTTTTTAAGACAGTTTTTGGGGAATATATGGGGAATAAGTAAGCAGAATTATTACATTATAAGATAAGCCACTAAATAATAATTTATTATTACCTTATCAAGAAGTTGATGGGTGCAACGGGATTTGGAATTGTGAGTAAACACAATTCCATTTAGTAAGCTCAAAAGCCGATTTTTACAGAGAACTGTACGGGATACTGAACTTAATTAGTTCAGAAGTTTGGTCTAGTTCAATCGTTGTCATGAAGTGAAACAAAACGATTCAATATTAATAAATATTTAGAGGCACACGACACTTAATTATGGAATTGAAATTTAAACTTTATCAACTGTTGAATTAAACTATTGAAACAAGTCTAATTAACCTAAAGTAGTAACCAATTCAGATCATTATTTTTTGATCATTTGAATCATTAAAATCAGAATTAAAAGAAGGAGGACAGAAACTCCGAACCAAATATTAATATTTTGGGGCTGACAGTTTTATCGAGAAAATTCACCGCCGTTAGTTCCCAATTTGATTTATTTTAAAACCGCATATAAACGGTGAACCTCAATTCCCCGTTCCTGAATCAGAGTTAATTCTTTTTAGTTCAATCAACTATCAAATGGAGCATAATTCATCGCTTTATATTGTCGGTTCCTAACAATTATACCTTATTATCTTCAAATTTTCCATCTACAAGAGACTCTAACGTCATTACCAAATTATTTAAATTCAATAGTAACCTAATTGAGTAAGTTTATAATAAAAAATTTTATTGGAGATAGCCTACTGAAATAAAAATTATTAATATTTTTTAAACTTCCTTATCAAAAATTTTTGTTTTTGGTAGAAAAAAAATTTATTAAAAAAAGATAAGAAAATTAAACAATACAACAACAAACAAATCTATCCAAACTTTAACACTACTTACTTACAATATTCCAACTGACTACTTATTTTTTACATATTTATCTTCTAGATTTATAATTTCAATTTGATTTTCAGTTTGTTGTTTTTTTTTTTTTTTCTTTCTTTTTGAATCTTGATGATATTGAATAATATACAACAATTAATATATTCATCAACTAAATCATCATCTTCATCATTAATAAAAGTTATAACTATAATAAACACAACAAAGGAATTATCATTAAGTACATCTAAAGTCACACGATCTTACAATTTAACAAAACAAAGATTTAATCAACGACGAGCATTTCATTATACTAATACTAATAACAAAAACAGAAGCAACAACTATAATCGTAAAAAATACACTCATTTGAATTCAGGTCTACCAATGATCTCATCAATTTATAATTATTTATTTCCAACATCATCAATAAATTCAAATAATTCTTCAAATTCTTTAATTCAAGAAAAAAATTATTCAACAAATAATCCAAATATTTCATTAGATTTTATAAAAAATTTTCATCCTAGATTAATTACAATTTTTCAACAATTAGATTCAATTGCTCCTCGTTTTTTATTAAATCATGGTGATATTGAAATTTTAAATGACCCCAAGCAATTTTATCAAACTTTAAAAAATAAAATAGCCAGTGCAAAACACAGAATATATTTATCTTCTTTATATATTGGAAAAAGTCAAACTGAATTAATACAATGTTTAGATGACGCCTTGTCGGCTAATGAAAATTTAAAATTATATATATTAACAGATGCATTACGTGGAACAAGAGAAGCTCCAAATAATATTTGTTCAGCTTCAATTTTAGTACCATTAGAAAAAAAATTTGGTAAAAATAGAGTAGATATTAGAATGTATCATACTCCTAATTTATCAGGTATAACAAAACAATTAACTCCAAAACGTATAAATGAAGGTTGGGGTTTACAACATATGAAACTTTATGGTTTTGATGATGAAATTATTTTAAGTGGTGCTAATTTATCACAAGATTATTTTACTGATAGACAAGATAGATATTATTTATTTAAATCTTCTAAATTAACCAACTACTATTTCAAAATTCATGAAGCTATAGCATCAATTTCTTATCAAATAAAATATACAACAAAATTAAAACAAGGTTTCAAATTAATTTGGCCAACAACTAATGCATCCTGTGAACCTCATTTAAATTTACAACGATTTATAAGTGATACTTCATTATTATTATCACCAATTTTAAAACAACATGAATTATCATCATTTGATGAATTTAAAGATCATGAAAATTTTGATACAATAGTATACCCCGTTTCACAATTTACTCCATTATTTCCATCACAACAAGATTTATCTACAGAAAAACCAGCAATTTTAAGATTATTATCATTTTTAGATTCTCCCAATATCAAATGGTGGTTTACTGCAGGTTATTTTAATATGTTACCACAAATTCAAGATCGTTTATTAAATGGTAAAGCTCAAGGTAAAGTTATAACAGCTTCACCAAAAGCAAATAGTTTTTATAAATCTCCTGGTATGAGTTATTATTTACCTGAAGCTTATTTATTATTTGCAAAAAGATTTTTAGAATCAATTAAAAAATTAGGAAAGGAATCCTTGATTACAGTATATGAATGGCAAAAGGGAGTAGTTAATACTCCAGGTGGATGGACTTATCATGCAAAGGGTTTATGGATTACAGTACCTGAAGAAGATGAACCAAGTATAACAGTAATTGGATCATCAAACTACACCAAAAGAGCATATAGTTCAGATTTAGAAAGTAATGCAATAATAATAACCAAGGATCCACAATTAAAACAAAAAATGAAACAAGAAATTAATCATTTAATGGAAAATGCAAATGAATTAACTTTATCTGATTTTCAACCTAAAAAAATTGGAAGTTTAAAAAATGATGCAACAAATAGTAATATTATTATAGAAGATCCAATATCTAATGAAGAAGAAGATTTAGAAAAAAATGCTAAATATGTAATTGATGAAGATAGAAAAATTAGTTATGTAGTTCATTTAGCTGTAAAAGTATTAAATAATAAATTGTAATGATTTAGACTAAGACCACTTTAGCAAGTTTATACTTCTTTATAATGTACTTCTTCTTCCTCCTTTAAGAATTTTGTTTGAAAAAATATGGTAATAGTCCATAACAAGTTCAATACAATGATAATCCAATAATTATTAAAATTCAAAGCATCTTCAAACCATTGATTATTATTTATAAAATTACCCATAAATTCAAACCCCAAAGCTCCCAAATTTAACCAAATCCAATTTTTATATAATCCTGAACATTCATCAAACCAAATTCTATAAATTTGAGGAATTAAATAAACACAAGCATTAAATTTTGTTAATAACCATAAATAATCAATTAAATCTAATGTAAAAATTTTAGATTGATTATATAACCAAAGTTTAATTAAATAGCCAAATGGAACTAATTGTATGACAATAAAAGCTAGCAATTCGTAATCAAATTCATAATGTTGTTGTAAGATTAGTAGAATCGTTAGACCACAATATATTAATTCTATGATTAAATATGGAATGTCTATTGGTGGTTTTTGATTAAAAAATCGTAGACTATATTGATCTTGTACTTCTGGTAAAAAATAAAAACAAGTTGATGTAATTGATAGTAAAATTGTAAATAACTGTAATTTGAGATAAGTGGTTGATAATCCTGTGGGACCTTGATATCTTTGTTGATTATGTTGGTGCTGTTGTTTTGTGTGTTTATATTGTAGTATCAGAGAAATACATCGTAGAATTATTGCACCATTATTGAATAAGTCTATTAATCTCATTTCGTGGGTTAATTGGATGTGAATAAGGATTGTAAGTTCAAATGGATATGGTTATTTCGGTGTATGCTTTAATGTAAGAAAATGATTTTGTGGTTCTAAATTTGTTTACATTTATTTTACCATTTGTTCTTCTTATCAATAACTAAGATCAAGTTCATCTTTATCATTTAGCATTTATTACTACTGCCTTGCTATATCTGTATCTGCTGCTATTATATGCTAATGAATAATGGGCTCAGAGATAGAGGGGAATTGGGATATAGTAATAACATCATTACAAGATATTTGTACATCAAATGAAAGTATAACTTTCAATTCAGTATACAAAAATCAAAATGATTTAAGTAAGCTAAATAATTTAACATCAGAAGAAATATCAAAACTACAAAAGGAAATAATAGATCATAAATCAAATTTAGGTACTGCAAAAAGACTTATTGATACACTGAATGATAATTTAATGAAATTAATTGAAATTATTCAATTACAACAACAACAACAACAAAAACAAAAAGAAGAACAAGCTAAACTTGAAGAAAACAATAAGAGATCAAGAGATGAAGCTGATCTAGATACTAAATCAACTTCCAAATCGAATTCTCAATCAAGTAAAAATTCTAAAACAACTTCAGGTTCAGGTACAGGGAAAGGTAAAAAATTAAAAAAAATAGGAAGATCATTTTGGCAATCAAAATATAACCCCTCGGAACCAATTGTGATTGGATCCGAAGTAGCTTTTAAATTAAGGAATAGAGTAAATGAATGGATTCAATGTGAAGTTGTTAAAATTATTGGAGATGGTATAAAATTTGAAATTCGTGATCCAGAACCTGATGAAAATAATCATCCTGGTAATACATTTAAATGTAATTATAAAGAAATTTTATTAATTCCTTCAATACTGGATTTAGATAATTTAGTAAATTATAGTTATGGTTCAAAAGTTTTAGCTAGATATCCTGATACAACAACTTATTATCCTGCTATAGTTGTTGGTAATAAAAAAGATGGAAATGTTAGATTGAAATTTGATGGTGAAGAAGAAGTTAATAAAGAGTGTGAAGTTGAAAGAAGGTTGGTTCTACCTTTACCTCAAAAGTAGGAGTAATTTTAAATTTGCAAAATAAAAACTTTTGATTTCAATAGGGTCATGTAATAATGAGTAGGAATAGTTAATGAGCAGAAACGATCTAATCAAGCTCATGGTCCATGACTTTTATCTCTGTGTTTTCCCTCTAAAACGTGTTGAGAAGTTCATTTACTGATCGGAAAGTCGTGCAATTAAGATAATTTTGGAAGCAGTGAAAAATAATGTGGAATCAGATCTGAAGAGACAGACCAACTGAAAAATCATCGTTAATTGCAACTAATATAACATACTCCCAACACAAAGGAAAACACAAGATGGAGGGTATGGATATAGATGATTATTCAAGAGTATGTTTTAGGTGAGATGAAAAATTAAAGTAAAATTGGTGACAAATATACTTCATGTAACTTCCACAAAAAAATAAAAGAACAAAGAGAAATTAGACCTTCCGTTGCTTAATATCTTGATGAATTTAGTCGCTTCTTGCTACAATAAGCTGATCTGCTTTGGCTTGATATTTAGTACATGGTTGGTGAGTGTATTTTGGGAGATTTCATTATTAAAATTTGAGTACTGGTTCAAACTTCGTTTTTTGTGCTTTGATGCTGGACGCTTCTTTCGCTAGCTAAAACAGAAAATAAGAGAGCTATATTTGATTTTTTTAATGGTTTCGACCCTTAATATGTATATGTGGTTGTATGGTACTGATGATTATTTGTTGCTCAATCAAACTAAAGATTCTATGGAATATTTGATGCTAACTTGTTAATTTGCTAGGATCGTTCTCGTTCTCCTGTTAGGGACAGATCTCCAGTAAGGGATAGAACCAATAATAATGATGATGGTGGTAGTTATGAAGGTTCTGCTAGAGATCTGTATGGAAGAAGAGATTATGGAAGACCAACATATGATGATAGAAGAGGTAGGGATTCATATAATTCAAGAGGAGGGGGTCGTGGAGGTTTCAGAAGTGATAGAGATTATTCATCAAGAAATTATGGAGCTGCTTCTACTTCAACTACTGGTGATGATTCTTATAGATCTAAAACTGAAAGAAATTATGATAATTCAATATTTGTTGGAAATATTCCTTTTGATGCTACTTCAAAAGATATTGAAAGAATTTTTAGTAATGATCTAGATGTTGTAAGAGCTGATATTGTTACTAATAAAGGTCAAAGTAGAGGTATGGCTACTGTTGAATTTAAAGCAAAAGATGATGTTTTAAGTGCTATATCTAAATTTGATAGATTTGAATATCAAGGTAGAGCAATATTTGTTAGACAAGATTATCCACCACCAGAAAAGAAAGATTTTGGTGGAAGTAGATTTGGAGGAAGAGGTGGTTATAATAGTAGTTATTATGGTGGTGGTGGTAGAGGAGGATACGGAGGTGGATATGGTGGTGGTTACGGAGGTGGTAGAGGTGGATATGGAAGTGGAAGAGGTGGCTACGGTGGTGGATACGGTGGTAGAGGCGGATATGGAAATGATTTTGGTGGTAGGCAACAATCTTTTCCTCCACCAGCACCAGGAACTGAAGTATTTATTGGTAATTTACCATTTTCAATCAATTGGCAAGCTTTAAAAGATTTAATGAGATCAGCTGGTAATGTTGTAAGAGCAGATGTAAGATTAGATGATAGAGGATTTTCAAAAGGGTTTGGAACTGTTGTTTTTGAAACTCCAGAAGAAGCAACAAAAGCTATTGAACAATTTGAAGGTTATGAAATTGAAGGTAGAACTTTGAATACAAGACCCGGAAAGGGAGCAGAATTAGCTGCATCTTCTTCATCATCAACAAATGGATACGGATCAACACCAAGATTCACTAAAAAAGAAAATTCAGAATTCACAAAGGGAGTTACAGGTGATGGTGAATCATTAGATACTATTTATGTATCAAACTTACCTTTTAGTACTCAAGACGATGATTTATATGATTTATTTGAAACTATTGCAAAAGTTAATAAAGCCGAGATACAATATCAAGAAGATGGTAGAGCTAGTGGTAATGCAGTTGTTAGATTTGAAGAACCCGAATCTTGTGACACTGCCATTAGTGAATTAGATAATTATGAATATGGTGGTAGAAATATAAAAATTACTCATGCTAAATTACCAGAAAATTGATATCTAGGTTTATACTAGGTTTATAAAATATGTACTTATATTATGTTTGTTTTTAGTTCGATTAAAATGTAGAAACTTTGAGACTTGTTGATGTACTTGATAAGGAGTGATCCTTATTCTCGGATATATAAATCTGAGACAAAATTAAATATAAGTGATGTTAATAATCAAAAGCCAAGGTTTATTCACCATTAATTCTTGATTCAATTCGTTTTTCAAATCAGTCGAAATAGATTCTTTAACTACCATCTCCTTATCTTCATCCGATACAATTCAATTGAGTACAAACTACGAGATAGTCCATTCATTATACAAAAAGTATGACGTCAAATAGTCTAATAAAAAAGGAAGAACAACCGAGTGACAATAAAGATCAATCATCTTATTATTTAATCAACATATTTCATCAACATTATATAATTTTATCCATCACAATCTTATTAAGTCTCATCATCTTCCATTTTAGGTACAAAATTATAGCTTTTCATGATAGATGGAGAACAAGAAGAAGAATTCAACAAGGTTATTATAACAATTTAAATTTTGATGAAGAAGATTTAATAGATGATGATGATATAAATTCAGAATTCAGTCTAGATAATGAATCCTTCGTGAATGATATTAATCAAGGTTTAAATAGTTCGAATTTTGATGTTGAAAATTCAAATTATCAAGATTCAAGAAAAGGATTATCTATTAGAGGTAAAAAATATATTAAAAAATTAATGGAAACGGATAAAAATTTAACTTTTGATGATGCTAGGTTAATTTATATTCAAAATGAATTGAATAAAAATGGTATTAATAATGATGGGTTACCTAATGATCCAAAATTAGTCACATTTTAACAAATTATGCAAATATACGTTTATGAGCTTAACTGGGATGATTTTCTCTGTTATAATTCCTCGAGCTTACTCCTGAAACCACATATTATAACCTTTTCTGCGACGCAATAGACCTTTTTTATCAAAGGGTAAGTGTGACAAAAATGTACCTTATTCGATATATGTTTTACACAAAGTCAAATTTACGAGATTGTAATTTTAATTTCATTTGTTTACATTTTGAATTTATCAAGTAACCAAAACTAAACCAAACTTCTTTTTCATAGTTGATCCACTAACTTCACTAAACGACCCCATTGACGATTGTATCATATGAGAATTTTCAAACGGCGGAATCCCAAAAAGCTTCAGCAAGATGATCAGGAGTTAAAAAAGTCAAATGAACAACATCAAGAACACGTTGAAGATGGCACTACTCGAGAGAAGTTAATTCAAGATGGCTATAGAATACCCTGTTTGAGTTGTCAATTCAGTACTGATTTAAAGATTAAAGACAAAAATCTTCCATCGTCAATTGAGTGGTCAACGATTTTGAAAGATTCCGTAATATTCACTTCCTATGATGAAATACTATTTGGCAACATTATAATCCTAATCTACAAATCCATAGATCTCAAAATATCAACTGTTTCAATAACAAAATATGGTGTCACCAATTATAAAAATTTAAAATTAAATCATCGATCAAGATTTTGGCCAAGTTGTGAAAATTTATTACCAAAATATAAAGATTCAAAAGTTCGAAGAGCTTTAGCTATAACTTTTTTAAAAAATTATAGTAAATTAATTAAAAATATAAATCCAAATTTAGCTAATTGGGATGAAACAACTGCTGGAAATTTAGCTAATAATGCTTCCATAATCAGCCGAATTAAACCATTTGAATTTTGTTTAAAATTATCTGAATTAGGTTTATTGACAGATCATTATATAAATTCTTTATTCATTGATGTACTTTATGATAACAATTCAAATGATGAGACCACCATTGATGAAAATAATAAATTAGCATTTTTATTAGGAGATCAATTGAACAATTTACTGGATTCTAATGTGGTCGATACACAAGTATCTTACAATCTCACAAATGAAAGATTATACTCATCTTTAGGAGAGCTAATAAGCCCAATTGCATCAAATTTGCCTGAAGAACTAAAGAAAGGTTGGATTGATAGAAAGTTGATAGCAATAAGAGAATTTAAAAATGTGAAGGAACTGGATCAAGAACTTATCTTGATATTTTCTGATTACTTGCTAATCTTATCAATGTTCAACAATACCAAAAAATTTATGAAGATGTCTATGCAGGAGATCTTGACTATTTCTTTCAATCGAAATGAAAGGTTACCTTCTGAATTTCCATTACTTCACGTAGTCCGCTGCGACAAGATTGAGCATGTAAATGTATCATCTTATAATTCTGCAATCAATTCAACCAAATCCACTTTTTTGGAAATTAGTTATAGAGATGGTACACTTGTGAATTATGAAGTGACCAATCAGTCCAATCTAATAATTCAAGAATCACTTGTGAAAGCAAAAATATTTCGAAAAACTTCATCATTTCATTTATTCAAATCTGATAGGAATCAACTTATCAGTAATTACTTTGTTGCTCATGATGATAATTCATACAATTTTGAAAAAATGAAATCTAATATTTTGATAACTTTGAACATGGAAAACAAATTAGATGTGCCTCAATATTTGCGGAACAATCCAAATTTAAATTTAATAATAAATTTATCTTTTATTGATGAAACACAAATTCAAGTTCAAGGGTATGACACTAATAGCAAACATCACATAAGTAATATTATACCAAAAATTCATTTAAATGATTTTATCTGCAACCTAATACGTAGAAGTCATGAGCAATGTACATCCAATGTTGATAGTTTACAAACTTTAGAAATGATCCGTCTGAATGAAAGGGTTTTAAGTTATTTGGTTGACGAGTTCAAAACTCAAGATCGAACTGAAGTTGGTGAAGTGGGTATTATTGATCCAACTGATAGCACCATTGGACTCAAAAAATTAAAATCAAAGACCAATTTGCACACACACATGAATGAGCCCGAAGATACTAAAGATCATATGAAAGTTGATATCGCTCAAGACATCAAGGTAAATGTTATTGAAAATACATTTATACCAAAGGGAACTGAAAATGAGTACATAGACATATTGAAACCAAGTCCAATATTGCAACCAAGCCTGCATGTAAAAAGCATTGATTTGCTTCATTCTCATCAACACCAACAACAAAATCAGGAGGCTCATCAACACCAACAACAAAAACAGGAGGCTCAACAGCCAGTCAACTCTCATGATAGTGGACGAAATAATCGAGCTCATTTCAACAAACAATCTAGATTTCAAGAAACTAAACAGCGTCAAGATTCAATCCCAAGAGGAAAATCAACAAATGATGAAGTAACCACGTCTAATTCGATATCAACAATTAAACGACTCGCAACAGTTGACGACCTATCAATTTTAACAAGAAACCAATCAAACATTACTCAATTAGATGAGATATATGAAGATGAAATTCCAAATTGGTCAATTTTAGAAACCAATTTACCAACTGAACAAATAATAAATGAAGATATCTTAAATTTAGAAGTTAAAAAATTATCAAATCAATTAAGTAATAAAAATATTAACCTAATAAGTTTTCAAAAAGATAATGATAAATCTGTACTGTATTTAACTGAAATAAGTTTAAATTCATCATCATCAACAAGAAATAGTTCGAATAATTCCAATTTTACTAAAGGTACAAATACAAATTCACTGATTTTTTCAAAAACAAATGTTGTTGGTTTACAAGATTCAAAAAATGAATATTTAAAAGATTATAATTTATTAAAATCATTTAAAAATGGAAATATAAAAAGAGAAACAACTTTACAACAAATTGCAAATTTCAGAGACTCGATAAATTTTAAAGAATTTGAAATTTAAAATAACATTAATTACTAGATACATACGTAGCCTAATTATTTTTTAGATTTTAAAATTTTTGTAACTGTTTCAGCAATAGCATCACCAACTTCCTTTGTAGTATTATCACCTTTTAAATCAGCAGTTCTTATACCCGAATCCAAAACTTGTTTAACTGCTTCATCTAAAGCTTGAGATTCTTCAATACAATCTAAACTTAATCTTAACATTAATGAAACTGATAAAATTGTAGCTATTGGATTTACTTTATTTTCAGGTAAATCTGGAGCTGATCCATGACATGGTTCATATAATCCAAATGCTTTATTGGTGTTTGGTAATGAAGCTAATGATGCTGATGGTAATAATCCTAAACTTCCTGGTATAACACTTGCTTCATCTGAAATAATATCTCCAAACATATTTGATGTAATTATAATACCATTTAATTTAGTTGGATTTTGAATTAATATCATTGCTGCACTATCAATTAATTGATGTTGAATATTTAAATTTGGAAACTCGGTGGTTATTGTTTCATCTACAGTTTTTCTCCATAATCTTGAACTTGCTAATACATTAGCTTTATCTAATGACCATATAGGTAATGGTGGATTATGTTGTAATGCCATAAATGCAGCCATTCTTGTAATTCTTTGTACTTCAGCAACGGTATATTTTTCAGTATCCCATGCTGTTTTACCATCATTACTTTCATTTTGTTCTTGTCTTTCTCCAAAATATATTCCACCAACTAATTCTCGAACAATAGTTAAATTTGTTCCCCTTACAATATCTGATCTAATTGGACTAAGCTCTAATAATGAATCACTTATAAAATTACATGGTCTAATATTAGCATATAAATTTAATTCTTTTCTAATTTTTAATAATCCTTGTTCTGGTCTTACTGATCCAGTACCCCATTTAGGTCCACCAACAGCACCTAATAAAACAGCATCTGAATTTTTTGCACTTTCAAGGGATTCTTGTGGTAATGGTTCACCAGTTGCATCAATTGCTGCTCCTCCTATCAAGTGATTTTTAAATTCAAATTTTATATTATGAAACGGAGTTGAATTTTCAATTGCTTTTAGTACTTTAATGGCTTCATTTGTAATTTCTGTACCAACATGATCACCTGGTAAAACAGTTATGGTTTTGATTATTTGTTCTGACATTGCTTATCGATTGTTGAAAAAAGGTTGGTGAATAAGTTGGTTGATTTAAAATTACTAATTCAACTAATTGTATGGAGAAAGTGAAAAAATAAAAAATCCGAATCCGGTTTGCTGAAACGGAAAAAATTATAATATTCATTTACAAAACTGAAAAAAAAAAAAAAAGAATCTAATTACACTTACACTATCAACGACTAATAATCATAAACAAAACTCAATTAATGACCACTCCATTCAATTGAATCCAAATCAATACCTTCTTGAACCATTTCCCATAATGGTGACATTTTTCTTAAAAATTCAACTCTTTCATTTAAAGCTTGAATAACATAATCAATTTCTGCATCTGTTGTAAATCTACCAATACCAAATCTTATTGAAGAATGAGCTAATGCATCATCAGCACCTAAAGCATGTAAAACATAAGAAGGTTCTAATGATGCTGAAGTACATGCTGATCCTGAACTTAATGCAATATCTTTTAAAGCCATTAATAAAGATTCTCCTTCAATATATGCAAATGATACATTTACACAACCAGGATATTGATATTTTGGATCGTGAGATCCATTAAGAATTGTAGAAGGAATTGATAATAAACCATCTTTTAATTTTTTAGATAATGCTCGGATATGTTTTGAATCATAAGCTCCTTCAGATTGCATCAATCTTGCAGCTTCTCCAAATCCTGCAATTAATGGTGGTGCTAAAGTTCCTGAACGTAACCCTCTTTCTTGTCCTCCACCAGTTATAATTGGATCTAATCTAACTCTTGGTCTTCTTCTTACATAACAAGCTCCAATACCTTTTGGACCATAAATTTTATGACTTGATATTGATAATAAATCAATTTTCATTTCATTTACATCTATGGGGATTTTACCATAAGCTTGAGCAGCATCAGTATGAAAAAAAATTTTATTTTTTCTACAAATTTCTCCAATTTCTTTTAAAGGTTGTATTACACCAATTTCATTATTTACTGCCATTACTGATACTAATACAGTATCTTTCCTTATTGATTTTTTTAAATCTTCTAAATTAATTAAACCTTCTGAATTTACAGGTAAATAAGTAACTTCAAACCCTTCATCTTGCATATGTCTTGCTGAATCTAATACACATTTATGTTCGGTTTGAGTAGTTATAATATGTTTCTTGGTGTTTTTATAGAAACGTGGTACACCCTTTATAGCCATATTATTAGTTTCTGTAGCACCACTTGTAAAAATAATTTCTTTTGGATCAGCATTTATTATTGAAGCAATATGTTCTCTTGCTTTTTCAACTTCTTTATCAGTTTCCCAACCATAAGCATGAGTTGAAGAATGAGGATTACCATAAAGACCAGTATAAAATTCTAACATTTTATCTAATACTCTTGGATCAACTGGAGTAGTTGCTTGAACATCTAAATATATTGGTCTTGAACCAAATTTAGAAGCATCTCTTGTTGCAGATTTGAGAGAAAGTGATGAACCTTCAGGTGGTTGAATTGGAGATTCTAATGGTGTTGAAACATGTATATTACCTGTTGATGTATTTAGAGTTGTTGTTGGTGTGGTATTAATTGTACTTGATGATGTATTTGATTTCTCTGTTGATGTTGATGGTGATGGAGTTGTACTTGTGGCAAAATGTTTCAATGATGTGATTAATGATGGTTTTGATTTCTGGATTTGCTTTACGGATCTAATCGATGAACCTTTTAATATATTACTATACATTGTTTTATTGATGACTTATCTGTTGAAATTTGTATGGATGACTTAATAAAAATCTGCTAAATGTTCGTTTCTAAAATGTATTGAATATACGAAATGTAAAATTAAGGAATAGTTGATTTAATTACTGAGTATTTAATAAATATTGTATCAGTAATATATTGACTGATGATGAAATAGATAAGTTTAATGACTATAAAATTAAATTTGATTCTTTTGATTGATTAGTAACATAAAAAAAGAATCTTTTTTCTTAGGTAAGGCTCCCATCATTTTATGAGACACACTTATTAAATGACAAGAGATTTTTACTATGTAGTTACGGATGTATAGTATTCAGTTGTCTCAGAAAGACGGAGTTATTGCTATTGTTTGTTTGATGGAACGAAGTTAAATATCAGAGTCGAAAGAAACTAAATGTTAGGATTTGATTGTCGAACAAACATACAATAGTAAGAAATATTTCACTCAAAGGTATTTATGAAAAAAGCTTTGTACAATTTAATATCATGCATCTCGACTTCACTTACTTCATTCGCATTCGCTTTGCATTAGTTTTTTGTCTCACATAGTTATAGAATTTGGTATCAAAACCATACAAATTGTGTAAAAAGTAGCAAGAGGAAGTTTGTACAAAAGTCTACTACATAAAATCATTGCACCATCAATCAATATGTTAATGACGACCACCGTAACAGATTTATACACTCCCACAACTTTATAATTGCAATTCATCCTTGAAATTTGGTTTTGAGAATTTGAAATTGTAACCGAATGAATTTAAACTCCTAAAGCTAATGCAGCTACCAAATTTAAACTTGATACAATCAACAAGTTGTGGAACCCTAACCTAAAGATAAAAATAGACTTCAAATCGTGTGAGGGGTTGTTTTCCAATTGTTCAGTTCGGGCTTTGATCTTTCATTTCAGAAGATTTAATGTTTCAGGAAAGAAACTCTAAGCTAGAGTATGCGGGATTTATATTCAAAGTTCTTCTATAGTTCTAAAGCTAACGTAAAATCTGAGTTGTAATACCGAACAAATTTTGAATAGGAATTCGTCCTAATGGTGTGGTTGAAACAAGGGTCTTACTCTTGTTATTATATTTATGAGAAACTAGATTAATTCTAGGTCGGTCTTAAAAAAAAGCGTTTTATTCATTCGGTTGTTGTTGTACTGTGTTACTGAATTATGCATAATAAAACCGTTAGAATAATTTAACCGCTTAAACTAAAATTGTTCAAAGATCCAGATCTCAACCCCACTTTCCAAAATGAACTACCATAACCTCAAGGAACAACCCCAACAGAGTACTGAAGATTACTATTTAAATAATCGCAACCATCCTTCAACTTAATCCCTTTTTAGATTAATTTCTACAACCCAAACCCAACTATGTCCATTAAATTACCTTCAATAACAGATTCAGATTTTGAATCAATTTATGCATTAGATGAAAAAGATTATATTTTTAATCCAAATAATGATATACCAATAGAATCATTAATTAATTATAATTTACCAATCCCACAAGAATATAGTGGTCATTCAATAAAAATTCCAGGAACTTCAAAACCAGGATATTCTGAAATTTATAGAAATGCAAGTTTACCAAATAATTTAAAAAATTTTATTGTTCCAGAATTAAATACTTATCATGCTTTGATTAAATCATCAGTTGAAAGACATGGTGATTCATCTTGTTTGGCTTATCATGAATATGATTATGAGAATGATTTACATTTAGAAAGATATAATTCATTAACTTATAATGAAGTAAATAATAAAAAAATTAATTTTGCATCTGGTTTATTCTTTTTAATAAATTCAAATCCTTTCAAGAATTTAGAATTAGAATCTCATTTAAAAATTATAAATCATGAAAGAGATTATCAAAATTATAATGAAAATAATATGTCATTTATTGTTACATTTTATTCAGGTAATAGAATTGAATGGATTATATCAGATTTAGCATGTTCTTCAAATTCTTTAACATCTACTGCATTATATGATACATTAGGTGAATCATCATCAAAATATATTTTAGAAATTACTCAATCTCCAATAATTATATGTTCAAGAAATAAAATTGAAAAATTAATCGAATTAAAAAAACAATATCCAAAAGAATTAGAATCTTTAATTATGATTATTTCAATGGATCCATTGAATAAAAAGGCATCTTCACTAACCAAACTAGCAGAAGAAAATAATATAAAATTATATGATTTTATTCAAGTTGAAAAAATTGGTGAAATTTTTCCCCATACTGAAACATTACCAAAACCTGAAACAACATATACATTAACTTTTACATCAGGTACTACATCAAACCCAAAGGGAGTAGTATTACCTCATAGAACAATAGTAGCAGCATGTTTATCATTTGCTTATTTAATGCCTCATCATAATAAAATGAAAGAATTTGCTTTTTTACCATTAGCTCATATATTTGAAAGACATATGTCAGCATCAGTATTAACATTTGGTGGAGAAGTTGCATTTCCAAGATTAGGTGGTTCAGCAATAACTTTATTTCAAGATTTAAAATTATACAAACCAACTTTTTTAGCTTGTGTTCCTAGAATTTTTAGTAAAATTGAATCACTAATTAAAAATGCTACTATTGATTCAAATTCAACATTTAATAGAATTACATATTCACAAGCTTTTGAAACTAAAAGAATAAAACAATTAGAAGATGGAAATAAAGGAAATCATTTTATATATGATACAATATTAATCAAGAGATTAAGATCATTAATTGGATTTGATAATATGGAAGTATGTTTTACAGGAGGTGCTCCAATAAGTGGAGAAACTATAAAATTTTTAAGATCAAGTTTAGGTATTGGATTTACTCAAGGTTATGGATCAAGTGAATCATTTGCTGGAATGTTAATGGCATTACCATTACAATATTCAAGTATTGGTACATGTGGAGCCATAGCTCCTACAGTTGAAGCAAGAATACGTGAAATTCCAGAAATGGGATATTATTTAAATGATAAAGGAGGACCTCGTGGTGAATTACAATTAAGAGGTCCTCAAATGTTTAGTCACTACTACAAGAATCCAGAAGAAACTTCAAAATCTATTGATTCAGAAGGTTGGTTTTCAACTGGTGATGTTATACAAATTACAAATGAAGGTTGGTTTATAATATTTGATAGAGTTAAAAATTTTTATAAATTATCTCAAGGTGAATATGTTACACCTGAAAAAATTGAAAATTTATATTTGACTTCAAATTCAATTATAACTCAAGTTTTTGCACATGGAGATTTTAATCAATCATATTTAGTGGGGGTAATAGGTATTGATCCATTATCAATAAAGACATTTTTAACAAGTAAATGTAATATTCAACCAGATCAAATTTCAACAAATCAAGATTTATTGGAAGTGGTAAATAAAAGAGAAATTAAAACTTCAATCTTATTATATTTAAATACAAATGTAGGATCAAAATTAAATGGATTTGAAAAAATTCAAAATATTTATTTAGAAATTGATCCATTAACTTTAGATCGTAATGTTATTACTCCTACTTCAAAATTAAAAAGATCTATAGCTTCAAATTTTTTTAAAAATCAAATTGATATGATGTATAAAGAAGGTTCTATTATTAAAGATTTAAAATTATAGATTAAATAGGAAATGGATAAAGCCAATTCAATTAGAAACTCTGAAACTTGTTTTGATTTCAACTTTGTCTCTAAATTGTTTCATGCGACATAACAGAACATTGGTAGCACCAAATACATAGATTCTGAAAAAATATTGAATTTAAACCTTCATCATCATTCCATCAGCCAGATCAATAAACCACCATAAACTCTCGACCATTTTGAAAAGATGGTATGTATTGATTCAATATGTTCTGCTTATCTTATTACTTACTAATTGATACTAACTATACTCTCCTAGACCACACCAATTAATACGAAAGTCACAACAAAAGATATTAATGGATTATCATTAATAGCAGCTCATTCCCACATATCAGGTTTGGGGTTAGATGATAATTTACAACCAAAAGAAAATTCCCAGGGGATGGTTGGTCAATTACAAGCAAGAAAAGCAGCAGGAATTGTATTAAAAATGGTTCAATTAGGTAAAATTGCAGGAAGAGCAGTATTATTTGCTGGACCTCCATCAACTGGAAAAACTGCAATTGCAATGGGATTATCACAAAGTTTAGGTAATGATATACCTTTTACCGCAATAGCTGCATCTGAAATATATAGTTTAGAATTATCAAAAACTGAAGCTTTAACTCAAGCTTTTAGAAAATCTATAGGTATAAGAATTAAAGAAGAAACTGAAATTATTGAAGGAGAAGTTGTTGAAATTCAAATTGATAGATCTATTACAGGAGGTCATAAACAAGGAAAATTAACTATAAAGACAACAGATATGGAAACTATATATGAATTAGGTAATAAAATGATTGAAGGATTAACAAAAGAAAAAATTTTAGCTGGAGATGTTATATCTATTGATAAATCAAGTGGTAAAATAACAAAATTAGGTAAATCATTTACAAGAGCAAGAGATTATGATGCAATGGGACCAGAAACTAAATTTATTCAATGTCCAGAAGGTGAATTACAAAAAAGAAAAGAAGTAGTACATACTGTTTCATTACATGAAATTGATGTTATAAATTCAAGACAACAAGGATTTTTAGCATTATTTTCTGGAGATACTGGAGAAATTAGATCTGAAGTTCGAGATCAAATAAATACAAAAGTTGCAGAATGGAAAGAAGAAGGTAAAGCAGAAATTATTCCTGGAGTTTTATTTATTGATGAAGTTCATATGTTAGATATTGAATGTTTTTCATTTATAAATAGAGCTTTAGAAGATGACTTTTCTCCAATTGTTATAATGGCAACAAATAGAGGTATAAGTAAAACAAGAGGTACAGATTATAAATCTCCTCATGGTATGCCAATAGATTTATTAGATAGATCAATTATAATACATACAACAAATTATAATAGTGATGAAATTAGAACAATATTATCAATAAGAGCAAATGAAGAAGAAGTTGATTTAAGTAATGATGCCTTGGCGTTGTTAACAAAAATTGGTCAAGAAACAAGTTTAAGATATTCAAGTAATTTGATATCAGTTGCTCAACAAATTTCTTTAAAAAAGAGACAAAATGAAGTTGAATTACAAGATATAAAAAGAGCATATATGTTATTTTTAGATTCTGATAGATCTGTTTCTTATTTAGAAAAAAATAAATCTCAATATATTGATGATAAAGGTAATGTTACAATAGGTAATACTCAGGAGAGTAATACAGATAAAATTGAAGATGAATCAAAAAGAGAAGAACAATCAAAAGTAGAAACAAAGAATGGGGATGATATGGAAATCAGTTGAAGTTTGTAGATATGTAATATAATAAAAGAATCAAAAAGATAATAGTAAATAAACTTAGCTTTTTATATAAATTATAAATCGTTATATATTTTATCCACTTCCTTTAGTATTCAATATTAATGCAATAATCATACCATATAATCCTAAAACTTCAGCAAAAATTAAAATCAAAACAATTCCAACAAATAATCTAGGTTGATGCATAAATCGTCTAACACCTTCATCACCAACTATTCCAATTGCATAACCAGAAGCTAAACAAGCAAACCCCACAGCTAACCCACAAGATAAGTGCATAAACCCATTAAATAAACTATAATTTTCAGTAGGTGATAAACCACCAGCAATTAAAACAGCAACAACTAATCCATATACAGATAATATACCAGACATTACAACAGGAATTAATGATTTCATAATTAATTCTGGTTTAAATGTACCAATACCTGCTATACCAATACCTGATTTTGCTGTTCCTATTGCTGCTCCAGTACATGATAATATCATTGCTGCTGCACATCCTCCAAATCCTAAGAATGGTGCAAATGATGGATAAAATTCATCCCCTAAAGTCTCCGACATATTGCTGTAAATTCAATAAAAGATCTATAGGTGAGAATGGTAGATAAGATGGTTGTTTAATTGATTATTGGTACTAGAAGATCTCTCTATATGAAGTAGAAAATAGATTTGAACATAATCTGAAGAAATGGTAACTACCAATTGAACAAACCAACTCTTTTTAGCTAAAAACCGCTTAATAACAACAACATAAGTTTAATATATTATAAACTATAAACACTAATGAAAACAAGCAAACACCATACACTTCTTAAATGAATTCAACATTTGATGTACAAGATGATTATGAAAAAGTTAGAATATCAAAAAAGGAATTGAAATTCCTATATAATAATATATTAAATTCAACAATAACAAAATTAGATTTACATTTACCAACAACAAAAGAAGATCCATTAAAAACCAAGATATATTTAGATATTGAAAATTATTTATTAAAATCTTTTCAAAATTTATTAAAAAGTTTACTTATAGATGGAGAAGATTTAAGTAATGAAGATATTATTACAATTTTAAAAGTTGATGATAATGATACAAATGTTGAACCATTTGATTATAATATAAATGATCAATTAAGAACAATATTAAATGAATATGATAATTTGGTATTAGATTTGGGAGAACTAAAGAGAACATTACCTAAAAGAGCTCAAGATAAATATTTTAAATTAGTTTCTAAAATTGATGAAGAAGTTAGTGAAACTATAAATAATATAAATAAAGAAGTTGAAGAAGCTAAGTTAAAACAAGAAGGCGATAAAGAATTTGTTGAAATTAATTTTAATGAATTTAATAAAGAATATTATGATTATTTATTAAGATTTGATCAAATTAATTCAAAATTACCAAATTTAAAAATGGAATTTGATAGATTTAATAAAGCTATTGAATTTTTAGAAAAAAATTCATCTTTATGATACTGGTGTATAGAGAATTGGTATAATGAGTTATGAATAATGAAATTTAATGAATACTAAACACGTCAAATTTAAAATATAGGGGAGTACAATGATATTTCAATTCTTTCTTTGATCTCTTCTTATGAATCAATTGTAGTAGCTGAGCATTTTACAAATTTATGAATTAAAAGCTATGAATTGATGAATTCTTTGCGAGGTTCCTGGGAAATGAATAAAAGCTCGTCTGACTCAATATCAACGAACCGTCTAGTAGTATGTAAAGTGTTTTGATTTATTGATAAGATTGTGTGAAAATTTGAAAATTTGGTTTTGTTTACATTTTTTCCAATTTAGGATTTTTATTTATCAAAACATAAATTTACATAAAGAAAGAATGTTAGGCTTAATCGAAAGATATTACACCAATTATTGAAGACTACTGCATTACTGAATCAAATATACAACACACACAACCCACATGAAATAACAAGAATGTCACTGTACAACTTTTATTCTGAAAAGAATAAAAATAATATACTACAACCAACAAATAGATTAAATTCATCACCTTTTAAAACTAATAATTCAAAATATAATGATCAAGATTTAGATGAATTAGCAAGAGAATTGGAATTATCACCAAGTAAAAAAACAAATCATACTACTGCATCATTGAAAACAATGTTTGGTTCCCCATCTGTAACAGTTTCATCATTTAAATCAACTTCACTTTCTAATAAGTATAACAACGATGAAGTTGATGAAACACCAAGTTGGGCCAAAAAAAATTATAGAGATGTTTTAAATAAATCACCTATCAAGAAAACAATTCCTCAAAATAATTTATTGAATACGCCAATATCAACTAACAAAAATAATAACTACATTACAAATTCTCCAAATAAAAATGCATCTATTGAATCATCAGGTTATGAATATTTATGTCGTATTCAAGCTATAAAAGAATGGTTAGAAATAATAATAAATGAAAATATACCACAATCCCCCATGGAATTAATAACATATATGAAAAATGGGATATATCTTGCAAAATTATCCAATTGTATATTACCAATTAAAAAACAAGTTTATATGAATGATAACAAATTACAATTTAAACATACAGAAAATATTAATAGATTTTTTCAATTGTTGGATTTTTTAAATGTTCCTGATTTATTTAGATTTGAATTAACTGATTTATATGATTCAAAAAATGTTCCAAAAGTTTGGTTTTGTTTACATTCAATTTGTTATATTTTACATAGAAATGATTCAAATTATCCAATTATTGAAGATTTAACTAAAAAGCAATTGAAATTTTCTGAAGATGATATTATTTTCGCAAATAGACTGTTGATTAATTCTCCATTACCTAATTTTTCAAGTGCTGATTCAACTGATGCAAATGATGAACCAAAATATATGAATAAAATTATCTCACCAATTAAATCAAAACCAATTGAGAAAAAACCTAATCCATTTTTGGAGGAGAAGAGAACCGTTTCAAAAATCGATCCCAAAAAAGAAGAACCAACAAGAGAAAATAAAGAAGTTCCTTCAAGACCAAAAACTTCATATGATATCAACTTAGATGATAAAGATGTAGACATTATCAAATTACAATCATTATCAAGAGGTGCAAATCTTAGATATTCAATGTTTGTTAAAAAAATTATGCTTAAATCATATGAAGATGATTTAACTTATTTTTGGTCAATAATTAGAGGTAATTTTATTAGATCAAAAACAACTCATAAACATAGAGATGAATTAAGAGGTTTTACTTTTGAAATTATTGAATTACAGTCAATTATTAGAAAAAAATTGGTATCAGTTAATAAACCACATTTACTGGAAAATCAAATTATAAAATTTCAAAGTATATGTAGAGGTAAAAAAATAAGAGAATCGTTTTTAAATATTAAACAACTGATTGAAATAAATCAATCTATTGTAATTGGTTTGCAATCTGTAATTAGAATGAATCTTGTTAACAAGATTGTAAAAGTATTGATTTCAAAACAAAATATAATAATGGAACCAACTATTCAACTTCAGTCAATTTGTCGTACCAAACTAAGCAAGAAATTCTCAAAAACTCAATTTGTTAATCTTGAAAAATTAATTGAATTACAATCAATGATAAGAAGAGATTTAGTAATACATAATATAAATTATAAACATCATATTGTTAGATCTAACAAGAGAAAAATTACAGAATTACAAAGTATAGCAAGAGGTGGTATATCAAGATCAAGATTATGTAATAATGTTTTAATAAATTTAATTCATGAAGATGATATTTTAAATCAATTATATTCTATTGTTAGAGGTAATAAAATTAGAAAAAATATTTATCATATAAAATCTGAATTAAATGAATTTGAAAAAAAATCAATAATACCTGTTCAATCATTGTTTAGAGGAGTTTTAAGCAGATTTAATAAAGAAATTTTAAAAGATGATGCATACAATTATGTAAACGAATTTATCATATTACAATCTAAAATAAGAGGAAATAAAATCAGAGTTGAATTCAACACAATAGATCAATATTACAAACAAAATGTTGAATATGTCATAAAAGCACAAGCTATAATAAGAAGAAGTTTAGCTCAAAATGATTATCAATCATTATTATTAAGTAATAATGCATCATTAAAAATATTAAGAAAATTTGCACATTTATTATCTCAAAATGATTTTGATTTTCAAGAAGAAATAAAATTATCAAAAGATAAAGAAATTATAATTGAAAAATCTAAAAATAATGAAAATTTAGAAACTTCAATTGAAAATATAGATTTAAAATTAGGATTATTAGAAAAGAATAAAATTACAATTGAAGAATTTTCAAATCAAAAGACTTCTTCATTTAGACGTTCTACTCATCAAGCTACTGATCTAAGACAATTGGATAGATTAAATAAATCTTCAAGAGAAAGAATTGAGTTATATCAATCATTATTTTATATATTACAAACAAAACCAATTTATATTTCAAATTTATTTAAATCATTAGATCATTCAGTAAAAGATACAAAATCTCATCAATTATTACTTGAAGATTTAATGAGTTTATTTCCAATTTCAAATTCTTCAATAAATCATCATAGTAGAGAAGAATATTTTTTAATGAAATTAATTATAACAATAATGGAAAATGATATAAAACAATTAAATAATATTAGTGATATAACAAAACAACAATTTACATTTTGGAATGAATTTTTATCAAATTTTAATAATCATTCTTATCAAAGACAACATTTAAAATTATTATTTGGAAAATTTGTTAATAAAATTATCGATGATGATGAATTAGATTTTGAAAGTGATCCATTATTAATTCATTCAGATATAATAACAAAAGAAATTAGAATTCATGGACATAGCACCAACAACCGAAAATTATCACCTCAAGAAGCTATTAAATTACCTGAAGTATCATCTCAATTTGTATCTAATTTAATGAGCTTACGAGAACATTGTTCAGCTACTATAACTTTAATTGATCAAATTAAAAATAGAATTCCAATACATATAAAATTAATTTGTAAAACAGCATATTTATTATCACATTCTTATTTTCCCAACAAGAATGAAATTCAACATTTAGCTGTTGCTGGGGTTTGTTTTTGGAAACATTATTTTGGAGCTATATTACAATTACCTCAAAATTATGGTTTTACTAAGAAATTATCAATGAAAGATCAAAGTAATTTAAGATATTTAAATAGAGTTATGTTACAAGTTTTCAGTAGGAAACCATTTAATGATAATTTTTTAAAACCTTTAAATGAATATATTACATCTACAACTGATCAAATTACAAATATTATAACTAGTTTAATTTCAATAGATGGAGATATTGATAATATTTATAAATTAAATGAATTTGATGATATTATAAATACTGAAAAACCAAAGTTAACAATGAAAATTAATTCAATGATATCTTTAGAAAATATAATTTCAACAAATATTAATATGATGTCAAATGGTAATGATGAATTAAATAATATTATAAATGAATTAGATAAATTAATAAATTCACCAAATGATTTAATTGCTTTAACTGATTTATCATCAATAACTTTGTACTTAAATCCAATTGATAAAACTGAATCATTATCAAATTCAAAAACAGATATTTTATTTACACAAGCTAAAAGATGCTTGTTGTATATAATTAGAGTTCAAGATGAAGGAGAAGATTTATTAGAATTATTAATTTCAGGAATAACTTCAAAACATGAACAAACATTTCAAAAAATTATAGAACAAGAACGATTTGAAGACAACAACAATTCAAAACCATATTTTCAAACATCAGTTGGAGATTTAAACACAATGACATATCATGATTTAAAAAAAATGTGTTTAGAAATTATATTAAAATTAGAAATAATGGGAGAAGTTACTAGAAAAAATTCATTTCAAGATTTATTAAATCAAATAGTATTTGATATAAAACAAAAAGATAAACAAAGAATCAAGAGAAAAGAACAAATTGAAATATCTAATCAAGTTATCAAGAAATTGAATGATAAAGAAAAATTTTTAACTAAGCAGTTGTCAGAATATAATAATCATGTTGATAAAATTTTAAAAAATTCACAATTAAAACCAAAAGATAAAAAAATTTTAAAAATCATACCTGTTTTCAGTAAACAATATTTTTATCATAGAGAATTAAGGAAAAAAAATAGATTCCCAGAATTTGGATCATACAAGCTTAATATAAAAAAATTAAAAGAAATGAAAATATTGATTAAAAATTCATTTAGTAATGAATCCAAACTCGAGTTTATTTTTAGTTGTTATGAAATTGGAAATTTTACAATTGAAATTACAAAAAATTCTATAGTTTTAAATGGTTGTTCTCAAATTTTAACTATTGATGATTTATTAAATTTACAATATGAAAATAATTCAAAATTAACAATGTTTAATGGTAATATTATTTTTGATTCTAATTTTTTAATTGGGTTTATATTTGAAAAATTTTATGAATTAAAAAAATAACTTAGCATAATATACAATCTTTAAGATCTATTAAGTAATTTTTCAATTTTTTCTTCTAATGATTTTAATCTTTCATCTTTTTCTAATCCTGATTCTGTTAATTTTGTAACTTGTGATTCTAATTTTATAACAAGATTTGATAATTTTTCAATTGTTGAACCTAATGTTGGTTTAGTGGTTGTTGATGTATTAGTTGATGGTGATGATTCTTCTTTACTGGTAGATTGGGTCTTGGAGTCTAATGGTTTTATTGCTTCTTTACTTATTTGTTCAATTTGTACTGGTTCTGAGATCTCCGTTGGTGTATCTTTTTCTTTTGGTTTTTGTTCTTTAGATTCAACTGTTTTTGGTTCAGTTTTCTTTATTGGATCATCTTTTTTCAGTTCAACCTTTTCCTTTTTTGGTTCTTCTAATTTTGGCTCATCTTTTGTCTTTTTTGATTCTTCCAGTTTTGGTTCATCTTTTTTACTCTCTGAAGATGAAACTGATTTTATATCAGATTTTTTAACTTCTTCCCAATCTTCTTCTTTATCATCTAAATCAATTTGATCATCTTCATCATCTGATTGATCTACTACTTTATTCAACAAATTACCAATTTCATTAGATGATTTTAATACATCATCTACATTTTTTGGTTCTTCTTTTACTGGTTCTGGCTTTTTGGTTGCTTCTGTCTTAGTTGACTTTGATATTTCAGTCTTTTCCTTCTGTTTAGCTTCTTGTTTTTCTTTTTGATCTTTTTCTTTAGCTTCAGATACTTTAGTCACTGGTTTACTATTTTTTAATTCTGGTTTTTTACCTTCAAATAATGATTCCATAGTCATTAAAATTGGTCCATTTACTTCTTTTCCTTCAAACCATTCATCAGCACTTAAAGCAGGTTCAGATGATGGACAATCAGGATATATATCACTTTGAAATAATTCAGATCTTCTTGGAACAAAAAAGCTTATGGGTTCAATTGAATTATCTAAAACAGTTTTAAAACTTTTAACAACTTCATTTTCTTTTACATTAACTTTATTTTTGGGGGTTACTGCAAAACCTCTTTGTGGATCAGTTGATGCATATTGTGATAATTCATATAATAAATCATTTTCATATTCATAATATCTAATATTACCATCACCTTTTCCAGCAATATATAAAATTGAAGTATCTTCATCAAAATATGGAATTAATACTCCAGATGAAGCATCAACCACCAAGAAGCCATCAATTGGACCTTTTTCAATATTATTTATATCCCATATACCAACTTGACGATCAGACAACCTAGAGAACCCAGTTGTAATTATTCTATCAGTATTACCCAACCAAGAAACTCTTGAAGGTTTTGCTCCTGTATGACCTGAACCTTCTGAAATGATTTCACCTTTTCTTACATCCCAAACTCTTAATTTTTTATCTCTTGAAGTGGTGGCTAATAATGAACCATTATAATTAAAAGCAAAAGAAGTAACTAAATCTTTATGTTTTAAAGATATTTCATCTTTACCAGTCTTAGTATTCCAAATTTTAACTGAATAATCTAATGAGCTTGAAGCTAAAACATTTTCAGCACATGGATGATAACTAATTAATCCAACTTTTTTTGAATGTCCTTCCAAAATCTTGGTTGGTTCTGTTATATCTTTAACTTCATCTTCTTCATTTAAGTAGCTATGAAATGAATAATCATCAGGTATAGTCCAAATTAAGATTTTACCATCATCAGAACAACTAGCAACTTCTTGTTCATTAAATGGATTAAAAGCAGTGTCTAAAACAGGTCCTTTATGACCTCTAAATAATGAAACAGTATCTGGAGCTTTTCCAACTTCTTCAATTGGTATAATTGCAAATGCTCCTCCACCTGATGCATCCCAATTAACTGAAATGTATTTACCATTAGTTTGAATAATATTTGAATCCCATGCATTTTTAGTTATTTTTAAATTTTCGTAACATAATTCCTTTTTTGAAGGTTGTCCATAAACATGACGATATTTTGATGCTCTTACAAATTTTCCACTGATTACATAGTTAGTATCAAAAATTATCAAATCAATTGAGTAAGTCTAACGTACCTCATAGCTGTTGCTAGTCAAATATATTATTGTTTGAAATATTATAATTTGTTTAGGTTATTTAAAATTCCGATAAACATTGTGTGAGTTAATAAATTTATTGTTCAATTTCTCGCGATCTTTTTGATTGCAAATTCCGAATCTTACTTTTCGATAACAAAGACCATCTTTTGAGCAACATTATTGGAACAAGACAATTTGGCAAGAAGATTGAGCCTGTAAAAAGTCAAGAGATTATGCGCACGTTGAGTTTGCTCTTCTACATGGGATAACCTGAAATTTCCTCAATTTTTTCATTAGTATTTCAAAGAAGTACTTCTTTCACTTGCAACATTTTCGTAAACACTAGTGATTAAATAACCTATCTGATACAAGAGCTTATCTATCAATATGTAGATCAGAGCGATTTGAGTTGTACCTTGGTAAATCTACTTGTAATTCTTACACCTTGATCGATATTCAAAATAACAAGCACTACCAATTACAGATCTTGATTTGAAATATTTCTAAAGCATCACCATATTAATATATTATTAATTCAAAATAACTTTATCATATAAACACTAACCACTCACATCATGTTTCAAACTTCTAGATACCTAAAGTCTGGAATGACTCAAAGACTATCACAAACCATAATACGAAGGTCTCCCTATTCAACAAATACAATGGGAGATTATGAAAATAAAATATATAATATTTTAGAAAAAGAATTTGATCCTACAAATTTAAAAGTTCAAGATGTAAGTGGTGGATGTGGTTCAATGTTTGCTATATTTGTAGAAAGTAATAAATTTAAGGGTTTACCTATGATAAAACAACATAGATTAGTTAATGATATATTAAAGGATGAAATTAAAAAATGGCATGGTTTACAATTAAAAACTAGATCTAGTTGAGTTTCGAAATGAGAGAAAAGTACATTTTAGAATAAAATATTAATCTGTTAATAGTCACTGTGTACTTAAAATGCATTATTTATTATTTATAGAATCTTCTATTCAACAATTTCTTCTTTTTCTTCAATAATTTCTTCTTTAATTTCTTCTATAATTTCAGCTTGAACATCATTAGTTTTAGTTTTTTTACCAACATGTTTAGCTCTATATGCTCTCCAATCTTCTAATGCTTTTCTTCTAGCTAATATAGCTTCTTTAACTGCAGCATCAGCTTCCATTGCATCAATTTCTTCAAATTGTGCTGAATATTCTCTAAGATTACTACGAACTTTCTTTTTATCATTATTTGTTAATAATGATTCAGGTCTTGGTCTCCATATAAAATCATTAAATTGATCAATTGATTCATCTCTTAATAAATTTCCTGTAAATTCATATAATCTATAACCATTTTCAATAGCATGTAACCAAGCTGATGACCATGCTGTTACAAATCTTCCTGAAGGATCCCATGATATATTAGTCATACCTGAATATTTATCAGTTTTTAATAATTTAACATTTGTTGAACTTGTCTTTTTTGAAGAATCATCTTCAAATGACACATCAAAAAATTCAATTTCTCCTGATGATCTTGAAATTGTTGCAACAACAACATATCTACCTTTTGGTGACCAAATTACAGTATTTGAATGTTTATTTTCAAATTTTTTATAAGGTTTATATTTAGTACTTGCATTTTTTCCCTTTGTTGTTTCTGGTGAATAAAATGTTATAGTATTTTTAGGAATAGCAGGATTTGGATTACCATCATCTAATCTACTTATTGTTATAAATCTTTCACTTTTTGGTTCCCATGCAAAATTTACAATAACATCTTTTAATTCTAATTTTTCAACTGGTATATCTTTTTCACTAACTTTAAAAAAATCAAGATTTGAAAAAATTGTTTTACCTGATTTTGTATGTCTATCAACTTTAATACATAATAATTTCCCTTCACTTTGCCAATGCATTTTACAATCACTAACTTGAAATAAATTAACTGTACGTAATACTTGTCTACTTGGAATTTGCATTATAGCAACTCTTGCAGTTTGATTTGTACTTTCAGGAGTCCAATATGATAAAATATGATCTCCTTCATCATTTTTATTATTGTGTAATTTAACTTCTGCTGGTGACCATTCAAAATCTTGAATACCATCAATTTTAACTAATTTTTTATCTAATAATTGAAAACTTGGAGTTTCATAAATTGCTAAAGCATCTGGACCTTGACGAGCACAATATTTATCATCATATGACCATTTAACTAATGGCCATGGCATTTCTTTTTGATTTTCTAAATGTGGTGGTAATGCAAAAGTTCTAACAGGTTCACCAGTTATCATATCCCATATAACTAATTTATGACCTTCACTTTCTGGACCAAATGGGAATTGTTGTCTTTCAATTGCTGAATCAGGTAATGATATAGGAACTGGTGATAAGGTAACCATATATTTTTCATTTGGAGAAAAATCAATTAATCTTACTTGATTGTGATAAAATCTTTTTATACTATGTAAATCTTCTCCACCCCAAGATTGAATACCTTGAGGATGAATTGAAAATAAATAAGTACCCTTGGGTGAAAATCTTGCATATTTTGAAGTAAAACCTTTTCTTGGATCAACAACTGGTTCAGGTTCATTTGATTTTTTATTCCAATAAATTCCAACAGTATCATTAAAATGTAATATTATTTGATCTCTACCTTGATCATCTTGTAACCAATTATGTAAATAACCATGAGATTTAAAAGGTTCAATTTTAGGTTCTTGATATTCATTACTTATATTACCAAATTTTTCAATATCTGATAATTTATTAACTAATAATCTATGATTTTGATCTAATTTTTTTCCATGTAATTTTTTAATAGCTAAATCTGCTTCTTCATTAGTTTTATATTGAATGAATAAAAATCCTTTTGATTTACCATTTTCTAATGGCATGTGGATACCTTCATCTCCTTCGACTATTTCACCAGCACTGCTGAATAATTTTTTAAGGACTTTCAATAAAACAGGAACTTTTGATTCTGGTGCTATTGGTGCTCCATCGACGATGATATAATTGTCTAATCCAAAATCTGCATCGTATTTTTCTTCTAAATCTGAAAAATCAATATCGTCTAAATTGACTTCTTCTTCAAGTTGTAGGTAGTCTTCCTCGTTAATAGACATGGTGGGGAGATTGGATAGGACTTTGGAGGAGTTTTGGATCTAAGTTGAAAAATTTTATGAAAAAAAAAATAAACATAATAGCGAGAGGTAGTGTAAAAATTACATTATTGAAACACACCAAAATTTACTACTTATATCAATAGAGTAGACTATTTTCTAGCTATTTCATCTTCTAGCTCTCTAAACTTCTTTTGAGCTTCACTATCTTCAAAAATTCTTCTTTCTCTTTCAGATTTCCATCTTCTTCTTATATCATTAAATCTTAATTCAGTTATTGAATCGTTACCAATATTTCCTTCTTTTTTTAATTCTTCAATTTCTTTAATTAATTTTGAATTTTTCTCAATTAATGCTAAATTTTGTCTTTTTATAATTTGTTCATTTTCATTTAATAATAATTTAACATGATTATTTATAATCATATCAGTAGCTCTTACAAAATAATTAAAAATAGACAGATGATTTTCTCTTATAAATGTAATATCTTTTTCATTACTTATTTCAAAATTTGATAATTTTCTCATTATTCTTTCATATTTTTTTGTTGGATTTAATATTGATTCATCTTCTGCAATTTTATTAAAAGATTTTAATAATTTTGAAAATTCATTCATATCAAATGTAATTAAATCTTTGTATTGAAATTCTATAATTGATAATTTCTTTATGGTATCTTGATTATTGTTTGAAAAATCAATAAATTCTGTTAATTTTTGAATTTTTGATTTTAATGATTCATTATCTTTTTGTAGGGATTCATTTTTATATGAAGTTTGAATTTTTTCTGAATGATTTTTTCTTTGAAGGTTGATAGCTTGTTCGAGATCAAGTTGTAATTTGTTTATAGTTGTTTGTTGTGTTTTTATTTCAGATAGTTTGTTATCTTCTGTTTGTTTTAATAGCGAGTAAGAATCTTGTGTAGCATTTAATTCTTCTAGAATTTTTGAATATGCATTTTGTAAATCTAGATATTCTGTCATTAGAGTCAGTTCTTGTAATTTGAGGCTTTTTAGTTCTTGCACTATATTTTGGTTTTCTTTTTCGAGAGAGGTTATAATTAGTAGATGATCTTGAGATAGTTTGGTTTCGTTAGATTCAGATTTGTCATTATTATCTTTAGCAGCTAGTTTTGAATTTAGCTCATGGACTTTGTTAGTTTGATTTTGAAGTTGTATGGTTAGTTCTTCATTGTTAGCCAATGCTTGTTTAAGTTCACGATCTGAGTTTGAATTATTTCTTAAAGTGGTTTGCAGGTCATCAATTTCTTTTTGTTTTAATTTTTCTAACAGTTCAGTCTCTTTAATTAATTTTGATCTAAGTGCAGATATCTCCATATCTTTGATGTTTAGTATTTCAAGAAAATCTTGAGTCTCATTTTTTATATCTTGATCATCATCCTTTTGAGATTTGTCGTTTGATTGCTTTGGTGAGGGACTATTTTCCTCTAATTTCCTTTTTAACTCCTTAAGTTCTTCATCTTTAAATTCTAGTTGTTTATTCAAATTCAAATTTTCAATTTCTAATTTATTTAATTCTTGATCTTTTCCATCATCTGATTCAGGAGGAGTTAAAATTGAATTTTGAGATTTTCTTTCAAATATAGATTTTAATTGTAAATCAATAGGTAAATTTGAATCAATTCCATTTGACTTGGCAATTTGTAAGATTAGATCTCGTATTTTTTCAGATTCTTGAAGTTGTTGATCTTTAATTTCAATTTGTTCTTCAAAATTTTGCAAATTTGTAAATAAGTCTTCATTCAACTTGAATATTTCATCATATTCTTCACGTAAGTCATTAAGTTCTTTTTCTAAAGATATTGTTGACGCGTCTTTAATTTCACCCAAGGGCATTATTGATTTGATTTCTTTTGGATCTATATTATTTTTTTCAATTAGCTCTTGTAAGAAGTTTTTCATTAATTTGATTTGAATTTTATAATTGATGATTCTCTTATTCAATTCATCTTCTTTTGAAGTTGTATCTATAAATACATTATTTGTATCTGGCGTAAGGTTAGGTTTATTATGAAAAATAGATGATTGAGCAGTTGATGGTATGGTTGAAGGATTGATGGATCTGAATTGTCTCCATGGTGATATATTCGTAGGTAGTAGATCATCCTGTGATTTTAAAGGTGATTGTGGATGAGCTATAAATGGACTTGACGATCTTGAAATTGATTTATCTATAATTGGTGATTGCATACTCAATTCTTCTTCAAATTCTAGAACCGATGATAAGTTATGAGGGGATTTAAAAGCAATTGGTGATTCAATAGATTCATCATCTTCTGACATTATGAGTTAATGTTTCATTTGTCACTGTATAGCTGGTTGTTTTATAAATGTTTCAGATTTGTATTATTTTCTAAAGTTTGTTTACATTTACGAAAATACGGATAAAATAATGTTAAGAGTGAAAACTTTTTAAATATTTCTATTATTAAGCATAATCTATTTATGTTGCCATTTCTTCATCTTCTTCCTCCTCATCATCGTCATCTTCTTCTTCAGCTTGTTTTTTAGCTTCCTCCAACAAATCATCAGGTATTGATTGATGTCTACCATTTGTAAATTCTTTACTTATCCAAGATATTTCTAATTCATAATCTTTATCTTTATTATCTTCATGAGCTAATTTTATAACTTTAGCTGCAACATTTATTGCCTCCTTTACAGTAATTTCTTCAAAGTTTAATTTTTCTAATTCTGATTTTGCAATTTGTCTACCTTTTCCAGTTGCTGCTCCACTATAACCCCAACATGTCCCACTTGGTTCAATCATATATAAATGTGGTCCATCATCATCTACTCCTCCAACAATTGATACTACTCCAAATGGTCTAACTGAATTATAACAAGTATAATTTTGAACATATATTCCCATTCTATCCATTAAATTAGGTACAGGTATAGGTATTTTAAATATTGATTTAAAAGATTGTGATTCATCTCTACATCTATTTACAAAATGGCGTCCATCAGGTAATAAACCAGAATAAACTACTCCAACATGACGATCAACTGTTTGAATTCTTTTATTTTTATTAGGAATTAATAATTTTGAATTTATAATTTTTTCAACTGCAAGGACAATTCCATCTTTACATTTAATTCCAATTGATGTACTTCCATTTTCTACAGCTTTCATAGCATATTCTACTTGAAAATTTCGACCATCTAGTTGAGTTAGTATTGGATGATAAATTATAATTGAACTGAGTACATACCTGGTGAAAAAACACTATTTGATAAATCATATCCAGTACCAATTGAAGTCTATTTAATGTTAGTAATCGCTCGATAACTTTGCTTTAAGCAGTTTACATACCATTTTGTATTGATTGATGAAGTTGAAAGTTATCGCCACTATCAAAAAAAAATCAATATTTCAATTTACAACTTAATATTATTTTACGCACGACACCACTAACACCTAATGAATTAATATGGTGTTGGAGTTCAAATGGCCAATATTAGGGGTTATAATACCATGTATAGTAATAGCTATACTATCCTATGGTTCTCATATATTTATCTTATACCAACATCTATCATTTAATGAACAAATCATATATGAATTAATTGTTTCAATGATTTGGTTAACTTATATCCTAGCTATATATAAATCACCTGGAAATCCACCAGCCAACTATAAACCAAAACAAGGAGAATGGAAAAGATATTGTTCAAAATGTAAAAATTATAAACCACCAAGAACTCATCATTGTTCAAAATGTAAAAAATGTATATTATCAATGGATCATCATTGTCCTTGGACTTTAAATTGTGTTGGTCATGAGAATTTACCACATTTTATGAGATTTTTAGTATGGGTAATTATTGGAACTAGTTATTTATTTATTCAACAATGTTATAGAATTATTGATTATTATAATAATTCAGATCTACCTATTTATTTAATTGATAAAAAAGAACTTATAGCTGTTATTGCATTAACTCCAATAAATTTATTTGTTTTGATAAGTATAAGTTTTTTATTTTTGAGATGTTTTATTAATATCTGTAAAGGTATGACTCAAATTGAAATTTGGGAATGGGATAGAATTGAAAGTCAATTTAATAGTAATAGATTATGGGGATCTATAAAATTGAATTATAAAAAGCTACATGATAAAGAATTACCAAAATTATCAACTTGGACTAATTATAGAGAAGAACAAGAAGACCAAGATGATGTAAATGAGATTCCTCAAAATTTTACAATTGATGATTTAATATTTCCTTATGATTATGGTATATGGCAAAATTTAAAATATTCATTAGGGAATCCCCTATTATTTTGGTTAATCCCATGGTTCAAATCAAAATATAATGGATATGATGTTATACCATCAATAGATTATAAAGAAGATGATCAATTAAATTTACCTTGGCCACCAGATGGTGGAAATAATGAAATTGAAATTAAAATTCCAACAAATGAAGAATTAAAAGAAATTAAAAATTATAAAATTTTAAAACAAAAATTAGATCCAAGAAATAATTTGAAAAGATCAGAATGGTCAAATGATATGGGTGAAAATTTAGGTGATTATGGTGTTGATATTGATGATTCAGAAGATGATAAATTGTAAAAATACACTAAAAGTCTGTGACTAGACCTAATACAGAAGTCATTACAATATTCTAATTCTTTAGTTGTTACTCTCACTCTTACTTCAATTCAGGGATACAGTGATCCTGATATCACTAGCTTGCAGGCAAAAACTTTGATACATTAATCACTACGCATTGACCACAAGCAATTTCAGGTCAACAATGAAAAATTTCAAATACTGCTCCAAAGTATGATCAATTTACTCCTCGTGGTAAATCCTGTTAAACACCCCAGGGTATCTCATAATCAGTAAATAACTTCACAAATTTGAACATAAAACAGCGTTCATTTGACATAACGAATTGAAACTCTCAGACTTATATAAAATAAAGGCATCTTGCTTTTCAATGACCTCATTTTATATCGATTTATGGAACCGACTTTCACTCATGTCATCCGTGAGCTTTTTTGGACTGCATTATCAAAGGTCAACATTAGTGATTAGATTGTTGACGTCTCAGAATTTGGTGTTGACCAAAGTATATACATTCACTACTAACTCAACATCAATCACATAAAAATTCTAGAAACAGATTTTGTGACATGGAAATTTAACTCCTAGGAAGCAATGAAAATATTACAATCGAACATGATGAGACATTAGGCACCAAATCTCGAAGTGTAATTTGATTGGATTTTTGTTCAAAGTAACTACTAGATGAAGTCGTTTACAGTTTTTCAATTAAATCATCATGATAAAGCTACTTTTAGAGAAACTTCAATGACTAGTACATCTACAGCAAGAATAACTATCACGAAATGGTTTGTTTAATTTATGATTTAAAAGCATTGTGTTGATACTTGCCAATGGGGATATGACGAAGCTATTTTATTGAAGCATACTTGAAATATTCATGTATTATTTAAAATAAGTCGAATGCTACAAGATGGATTGAAAGCGAAATTGGAATTTAAATAGCTTCGGATGAACTTAAATAAAGATTGAAAATTTGAGACATATCCAAGAATTGAATAAATATCGTTGTTCGGCTTAATTCGTGAATTTGGTTTAATTTCAAATTTTCATTTCACTGACTTAATGTGATTCAACACCGACTAAATCTGTCAAGAATTTGAACCATGAAAAAGAGTTTTAGAAGTCTGTTAAAAGCTTTGTTTTTTCTAGATATAACTTTAGGAGTTATGGAGTGTGCTTGACACCGTTCAACCACTTGCATTTTTAATCTCCAAACGAAGTTTAAATTTTGATCTTCACTTGAAATTCAGACCAAAGTTTACTTCACATTGAAAAAGAATAGTCTACTAAACATTCAGAATCAATGGACTAAAATAATTCAACTTCGGCACTGCTTATAACTTCCAGAGACAATATAATATTACACGTTTTAGACGATACACTTTTGAAACGCCAGATGGTAGCCCAAGAATCACGTCCAATTAATTTTGAATTTTCAAATAGTGGCAATCAAAACTAATCATCAACTCATTAAATCATCAGCATTAAACTCATCATTTCGTTAACTCAAAATTGGAATCACATTACTAATGCGTATATTTCTCAAATTACCCAAAGAAGTATTATCATTAATCATTAGTCACATCGAGGATCTGTCAATCATTGAAAGCTTAATATTCATTCCAGGTTTACAACATATTGCACTCGAGCAAAAATATTCAAATTTTGAAATAAACAGTAACAATAAGTCAATTGAAAAGTTAGTATCGCTTTTTCAAAAATATCAATTTATACCTTCAAATATAATTGGAGATTTAAATCAAATCAATCAATTGTCAGATGAACCTGCATTTAGATTAGCCAATTATGAATTAAAGATCTTACGGAATACTAAATTCAGTGATTTTGTATCAATTTTAAATAAATTTTATGTTATAGGTATACATTTGGATCAATATTTGGAACCTTTTGTTGGATTTTTCGAAATATTTAAAAAGAATGAAGTTCAGTCATTTTTGAATTATGTTGGAAGTATGAATATACAATCCTTAACTACATCTTATTTGAGTCTGTTTAAAATTCAATTTCCAAAATCTTTAAAAGAACTAACAATAAACGGAGGTGTATATTTTGAATTAGATTTACGTGATTTACATTACCTTGAATCCTTTAATTGCAAAAATCTTGATTACATGAGCTCATTAGAAAATTTCCAACTTCCAATATCTATCAAAAATTTAAGACTTTATTCTTGCGATTTCAAAAGTCTAGGTAATTTAATTCAGTATAACAAATTAAAATTACTTCATATATCTTATTGTCCTGAAATCTTTGATATTGTTCATACTGAGTTTCCAAATTCTTTGATATTTTTGAATTTTGTTAGCAATTTCATGAGTGATAGAGTAGATGAATCGGATGAAGAAGAGTTACTTGACCAAGCATCGGATGACGATTTGCGGGTCCGTATCGACGGTGACCTATTATTTCCATCAAATTTGAAAAAATTAAGAATTTACGATACTATGCAAACTTTAAAAATAGGAGCCATTAATTTTTCAGATTCACTCAATTGTTTAGAGCTAAAAAGTATTGGAGAAATTGATTTAAAATTGGTTCTAGATAATTTACCAAGGAAGATGTTTGAAATCATTATTGAGGATTGTCTAATTTTGTATGTAGAATACGAAGTTTTATTTCCTGAGCTGAAGCAGATCAAGTTTTCACGTAATAAAGTGTATTATCATAATTTGCAGTCAAATTTAAATCAATTGGAACTGTTGAAAGAATTGGATGTATCCGATAACTTTAACCCAGAGTTTGATGATGTCGACCCACTTGATCCGCTTGATATTTTAACTCACATGAATATATCTCCAGTGGAAAGAGTATGTTTCAAAACACCCCAGTTACAAAGTCTAATCCTAAAAAGTCCCAAGACACCATCAATCGGTGTTTGTGAATTTCCGTCTGAAGTGTTATTTAATTGTAAAAATTTGACCAAGATAAACATGATAAATTTAAATATAAACTTTTTGAACTTTAATGAATTTCCCAATTCATTGAAGGAATTGGTAATCAAGAATTCAGGATTACAAGAAATTCATGGCTATTTTTCCAAATTGGATGAATTAAAGATTTTAGATTTACAAAATAATGAAATTACTTTTTCAATGTTGGAACATCAGATTTTTCCATCAAGTTTAAATTATATAAATTTATCGAACAATAAAATTGAAGATTTAAGTTGTTTAGATTTAGAAAATTGTGTACATTTAAAAGAGTTGATTTTGAAAGAAGTAACTGCGAAAGATGAACCCGAAGGTGCTATTGATTTGATGCAATTATTTTCAGACCGTGGTGCTGATGCCAAAGCTAATGCAATATTGACAAATTATGATTCAAAAGTTATTTTCAAATTTGTTAATGGAGTTGAAGAAGAATCAATTTTAAAATCTGTGCATAAAAGAAGAAAAATTTTTTAATCATTTGATAAATTGTTTCTAGATTAGGAGCTGATTTTGAACTCACCTCTTGACTTATTTCAGGGATCGAGGGTGTTTGAATTTATATCATTTTTTAATCAATACATATTTACTAAAGCTTTAAATCTCAGCTCTCAATCAAAAGTATATAGCAAGCTAATTAAAGATTTAAGCTGTTTTCATCACTTAATTTAGTATTCTTCGTTTAGTCTTCAACCAGGTTAAGGAAAAGTATGTATACCTAGAAATAATCGAGGAAACTTGACCTAAGAATAGTTTGCAAGGATAAGTTGAACTCAAATTTGTGAATTTAATGATTCAGATTCACTTTATTTATGAAAATATTGATTAACGTAGCCTATCAAAGTATGATACTTGTTGAATATGAAAGTTATATCTTGACTTTCCATTCTTAATTCAAAATATATTTGAGATTGCTTGTCTTGTACTTTACTTAGTTGATCTCACCCATACCCGATTAACTAATCAGTAACTAATAAGAACCAATTTGTCTATTTGTGAATGAGATTTGAAAATTACAATAGTAAAAACGCTTGTGAATATAAACAACATCTCAAGTATGTTGAGAAGATTTCCACCTGAAGCGATCAACCATTTGGTCTTTTCCGAAATGTGTGCACAATTTATCCAAATTTAAAATATCGAAAAGCCGAATGTCATGCTCAAAGAAATTCGTATACCAAGGGCCCAAGTAAATTATTGTTTGATGTATTGGGATCAGCTTTAATTACTCTATGATGTATAGCTTTAATTATAGAGTAATTAAAGCAGATCCAATAAAGTAAACAATTATTTACTTGGATTAGCTGACTCTGCTGTTATGAATGCATAATCCAGATCTTGAACAAAAAGAGCATGAGCCAAGGTTTACCAACAATGTCCATTGACATATTTTGTCATTCCACGGCAAGAGCGGGGTCATCCTTCAAATACATCAACTTTTGAATAACCTTATTATTATGCTGGTAGACTTTATGTATCATTTCTGGTTCATCAGAACTAGTTCGACGTTTCACTGAAAGACGTGCCAGCAACAGGGTACTACGTGAAGTAATCCGGACTCTGAAGTATTGATCCAGACTCTGAAGTATTATTTTGATGAGCCAAACTTGTTTCATCACAAACTTTACTTACTGTTATTACGAAACAATAGACGGAGGATTAGGTTAAATTAAAATATCCTTTGTTGCTCCTTCATTAATAAAACCTTCGAAACAGTAGATGAACTTGTTGTACTTAAGGGGGAAATAATCTTGGGAGCATTTGTATCAACATCCACAAAATTTTCAATTCTGGATCTTCACTATCAACTTTTGAATCTCTAACATGTCAGATTGAAATGGATTGGGACCAATAGCAGGAGCTATATCAGCAGTAACTAGATTGTCATGAACAATTAACTCATTAGTAGTATCTAACTCATTTGGAGCATCAAATATTATCTCATCTGCATTAGAAATTGGTTCCACAAACTGATTAAACACATCAGCTTGATCAATAGGGAAACCGGTATAAACGTCGTCTGTCGGAATGATTCTTGAATCAAATTAAAAATTGTTAACATCCATATCATTGACCGAATTGTTACGTCAGAAGAAGATGATGAGGGTGTTTGATAATCAAAATATTTGACATCAATTGATTCAGCAGCAACTGTAATCTTTCGACCAATTGAATCAAAACCATCAGAACTGGCATTGGAAGACATAGTACCATCCCTTTCGATTAGGTGATCAATTTGATTTGGAATAATCGTCGGAGTTACGTCTCGATTCCTGTCACTATCCAACACAACGATATCACCAGAACCAATTTTGGCAAATGAAACAAAAGATGAGTCAGCAGAACCAGGAGAAACTAAAGGTGGAGCATCCAAATTAGTAGGTGAACGGGATAAATCTGAAGAATTTAAACCTGGGTAATCAACAACAATATCACCATCAACTGAACCCATCACAGCAACTGAGGAAGATTCATAACTGAACTGAATGTTTTATATGGTTCCACCCCACGTAAATAATTCAATTTTGTACTTGATTTGGAAATTACATTAATATTGTTGGAAATCTTCAAAAACGTATCTGCTATAAATTGCACCTGAACAGCAGCAAACATTTGATGGTTGAAAGGCTCATATAACTTATATTGGAGCAATCCCTGAGTACATAGCCAATTTTGAATGGGAGGCAAATTCGTATATCTTCGGTCAACTTGGATATGTCAAGTAGGTAAATACGCATATCAAAGCTGACCAAAGATATGCAACAACTTGCGATCAAAACAAATTCCAAGATAAATTATATAAGGTGACAATTATTTTTTATGAGGCATGATGTTATACAACAATGAAGCATAAAATACAGCTTGACACCAAATTTTCTCTTTAAGTTTTGCTTGTTCCAATAAACCTTTGCATATACTTTGGATGCTTTGAATTAAACCTTCAGCTCTAGCGTTTGATAAGAATGATGTGGACATTCAATTCACGAGTAACACCTTCAGATTTTAAAATTGTTTTAATGTAAAGGTCCACAATTGATAAAAAATACTTGCATTGATCAACACTCTCAGCAAAAGGTTCAGAAAAATCCACATGAATCAATTAATTTTTCTGGGCAGCTCTACGTGAACGAAATTCTAAATCAATTTGAGATTGGTCGTAATTCTGGTAAATTGAATAACTTAGACAATTTGAATTTAGGTTACCACCTCCTCCTTTATTGCCAAAAGATTCTCGACTAATACGTCCCAAATACTCGTGAACTTAGTGTTCCACATCTATCTTATCAATATAAAAAGCTGGTGCTATTAGTTGCGTTTTTAATGGACATATTGGTTTGTACGAACACTCTATTGAATATATGAATTCTTATTCTTCCTCCCTTATTAATGAATATAAAATGAAAATTATTTTTCATAAGTCAATCTATGTCGTGTCCAGAATTTAGATTTCGACTTCGACAATGTCGGAAAACCAAAAAAAAATGAGACAATTCGTATAAGCATTAGTACATATTTGTATGCAGTAGATGCTATATTTTTGTGTCCTTTATTATTTTCTTAGTCTAATTTATGCAAAGTTTAAAATTAATTTGAGATGCAGCCGCATTTTTAGTTTTTATTATTTTATTTGTTGAATCTTCAATTTTTAAACTATGCTTGCCAGGTAGCCTTTATTAAGTACTTGCCCTGTATTATTAGTAAGATCAGCCAAGTCACGTGTCTTAAAACAATTTCTTTTAATTATTTCGTTAACCCCCTTTGAACTGAATATTCTCCAGTTTCCCAAAAATTTAATATATAAACTTGAAATTTTCATTTTCTTCTTCAACATACTTTTACTTGAATTTCAATTCAATTTTCATATAACTACAGAAAAAAGAACTCAAAACTACTTACAAAAATGTCTGAACAAAAAACTTTAAGATTAGGTTCAATTGCTCCAGATTTTAAAGCAGAAACTTCAAATGGTCCAATTTCTTTTCATGATTACATTGGTGATTCATGGGCCATTCTTTTTTCTCATCCAGATGACTTCACTCCAGTATGTACTACTGAATTAGGAGCATTTGCTAAATTAGAACCTGAATTTGCTAAAAGAAATGTTAAATTAATTGGTTTAAGTGCTAATAATACTGATTCTCATAAATCTTGGATTAAAGATATTGATGAAGTTACTGGATCAAAATTAACTTTCCCAATTGTTGCTGATCCAAAAAGAGAAGTTGCTAATGCTTATGATATGATTGATTATCAAGATGCTACTAATGTTGATGATAAAGGTGTTCAATTAACTATTAGATCAGTTTTTGTAATTGATCCAAAAAAGAAAATTAGAACTATTTTATCTTACCCAGCTTCAAGTATGTTTTTATTGAGTTTAGCATTGAATTAGGACTTCTAATTGATAATTACGGAAGAGAAATTTAACCACTAAATGGTTGGTCTTTTCAATTGATTCAAGTTGTTGAAGTTTTGATCATTTTGCAATTTTTCAATCTTCCAATTTTGTGATACTAACCTTATTTTTTTATAGCCGGTAGAAACACTGCTGAAGTTTTAAGAATTGTTGATTCATTACAAACTGGTGACAAATACAGAGTTACCACTCCAATTAACTGGGTCAAGGGGTATGTTTTATTTTAATTATGTTATTACTAACTTGTTTGTAGTTGTTGAAGAATTGTGAAACAATCGGATCGGAATTAAATTAATCCTAAAAAATGCTACCAATTTATTTAAATATTTTTAAATATTTTTCAATATATTTCAACATAAATCAACCAAAAATACTTCAACAACATTCAACAAGTCTGTCTTTATCGTCCAGAGGTACTAACTTTCATGTCATTGATGATGTTATCGTCGCTCCCAGTGTTTCTAACGAAGAAGCAAAGACTTTATTCCCAAAATTCAGAATCATCAAACCATATTTAAGATTAACCCCATTAGATTTGGAAAATTAAATAATCTGCTATTGATTTTGAGAGTATAGTTCTGATAAGAATTTAGTAATATGAATATATAACTTTTCGATTATTCCTTTACTGTGTGAAGAAGTTTATTGAATGGGTTAATAGCGTTGATATAGTCACGCGACTTTAACTAAACTCGCTATTTTATTCAATCGAACTCTTTTGAATGAGTTAACAAGGCCTCTGCTCATCCCTAATCTTATCACGACCTTCTGATAAAACCACAATTCCTGATCGATGGTTAAATTCTGAGTTGTGCTCTATCAAATTGTTCTCTATCAAATTGTTCTCTATTGAAATGTTTTTGCCCCGGACGGAAAAACCTGTTGTTTAATCTGGAACATGTTTGCTAGTGTTTGATATAAGATTGCAATCAGTTCATTCAAATATACAGCAGGTTATAATGGATTGTAATTTACGAGTAAAACTTCAACTTAAGAATCCTTAGAATGGAAAAGGCAAAACTCGATTCAAATGTTTATCCAATAGCGTCAATTTCCATTTTGAGCCGCACAATAATATTCTAAAAGTTCATGCGAGTTTAAAATAGTTAGAGAAGGAGAATTCTACACACATTTAAATCATCATTTTTAAATTCATACATTTAATTTTTAACATTTATTAATTTGGGATGCATTTGGGATGCTTAATCAACAAATACCGCAATTGAATGACACATTAATAATCCTCGGTTCGGTAACGGGTATATAAATTAGATAATTCAAAATCACCTCAATAGTAGAGTTTAAATTTATTGAAGATCAGGGCAAAAATAGTAATTCGAATGCAATCCTATCTCATAAATAAATGACGACACGTATGTTCAACTATATTATTAAAAATGATTTTGCGGCTCGCTCATCAACTGCTTGATCAATAATGCATTGGTACAAACCTATTTTTTTCAAAATTACTAACTGAGTAACTAGTCAAAAATTTCGGGGTCACACGGACCTTTTTGAAGTTTCAGAAAAGAAATGAGCTCATATCTTTTCTTACCTGCTTGAAACCCTCATTGCTAGCATGTTAATATTTTAGTTCCATTTTCCATCCATGTTGAACTCAAATCATCATACTTACCAGATTTGAAATTTCATTTGGTAGTTTCGTCTGAACTCGTTTGCAAATATGAAACAAGTTTATTACAATTTTGAAAACTAACAAAATTTTATCATTTATATTTATATATCACTTGTTCACCTAATTTATATCAATTTTTATTACTTGCTTTCAATACTGTTCTTAATTATATTTACTCATCAAAAGTTCAAAAATTTAACTTCATCATACCCTTTAAGAGCACATTAAAATATATAGTATTAAAATAGACTGTGATATATATCAGTAAACAATAACACATCAATTTTCACCATATTTCATTAGATTTTAAATTCAAACTTAAAAAAATAATGTCAGATAATCCAAATCAAAAACAATTAGAAGAACTTGCAAGGTTGGAGTCATACAATATTAAAAAACTTGATCCTAAAGTTGGAGGATATCTTTCAAATGTCCGTACAATGACTTCTTTAGGTCCATTGGACTTAATGGAATTATGGCATGTTCTTGGGGCTGGCAGGGAATGTAAATTTATGGCCATCAATGTAAAAACTGGAGAATTAAAGTATAAGTCTGGTAAAATTTACTGTCTTGGATTTGAAGAAGATTCAACTTTATTAGAATTGAGCTTACATCCTCAAAAGGGTAGATTGGATTTAATTATTTGTCAAAATCAACAAGTTTTTGCTAGAAATGGAACAAAAATTGATGACGGTAAATTCAAATATAAACTTGATTACACTTTGTCAGATGACGCTTATCATTTACCACTTTATAAGGATCGAGTATTGGTACCAGGGATTTATTTTAGAGCTCAGAGCATTATTAAGGGTGCTACAGAAAATGATGAAGCTGCTGCAGTGGTCCGTCATTGGTTGGAAACACTCGGTATCGATCTTTCCTTGACTCAAACATTTATTAACTTGCTTGGTTGTTTTTGCAAGTATGGTAATATTTATGAAAATGAAATTTTGGTTAATGGAAATTCTAAAGAATTTTTTAAAGCAATATTTAACAAGTTAGATTTCACTTACACAAATCTGGGTAATGGTTTACATTTAACGGCTTTAAATGACAAAAACAAAATTTTTATTGATAATATAAGATTTTTATTTGGAATTGATTCTACTAACGAGGTTGATCCTGTTACTAGTGGAAACATTAGGTTGATACCCGAACTTATTTTCAATTTGGATAAAGTAGCTGCTTATTCATTTTTGTTGGGAATGAGTGGTCATAATCATGATTATAAGGAAAAGATAAGAGTTAATACAGACCATACTATTTTGGTAGATCAAATACAAAGGTTGGGTGCTCATGCAGGAGTTTTCTGTTCCATAGATGAAACTCCTCAATTTTGGAGAGTTAATATATGTACCGAATTGAAGGACAAGGAAAAATCATTTCCAATCTTTACTCCAGATAACATTAAACGTATAATGGTGAAGGAAAATTTTATTTACTCAATACAATTTGATGAAGAAGATGAATTTGATCATCTTTTGGTTAATTCAGCTTTCAGGGATGAAACAACACTCTTATTTACAAGAATGGATAGACCAATTTTAGTTAAAAGTTACAGTGCTGGTAGTCATTCAAGTCCTGAATAAGTTAATATTCAAACCCCTTGTTTTTAAGGGTTTGGTTTTGGTTCTTTGATTTTTTTTTCAATATGATTTGAATCAGTATAGTTTATACTTTGATTTAGTTTTTGACATAGCTCTGGTAGTTTAATTGAAAAGTTTGATAAAAAATTTAATTTCATTTTTCCCTTAAGTAATAGCATTCAAATTTAGCTCTCAACCAAATTGTATTTGCCATGGCTATATAAATAGTGGTTCCAATCCTGCATTCTGTACCAACCCCAATCTCTCTTCACTACTTATTCTCACCCATTATTGAAAATGCACTGTGATACATTATTGGAAATTTAAATTTATACTTCAACACTTGTTGTAAATAAGTAACACAACAAATTTACCTGTAGAAACAAATCTACTCATACAAATAACGTTCAAAATTATATAAATAACAAACTAAACAATTTTCAACTCAGCTTTAAAGAAAAGCGAAAACTGTAAAAATTCAAAATAGCATCTAGAAAATCACCAAATAGCATCTAGAAAAAGCATCAGTCACTCGATGGTTTTTGTAAATTGTTGTGAGTTTTAGTGCACTAAATCAATATCACTGTTAGTTAGATTCTGAATGTTATTTGTATTGGGTTCTACTTTGCATTGTCAAAGTTAGGTAATTATTTCAATGAAAGGGTTAACAGCATTCTTATCCTCTGATGAAATTGCCCAAAAATATTATGCAAAACCAGAAGTGTGTACTTCCTTTATCAAATTGAGCAGATTTGAGATGTTTTGTTTTCAAGGACTCACTACTTCTCAAAATCGTGTTACCTTTCTTATCAAGTAACTGACATGAAGAAATAAAGCACAAATGTTTTCATTGGATCTAAAATTGAACCCAAGTTATAATTTAAAATACCTTGTTATATTCAGTACACGTAACAAAACACGCTTTAGTCATTGGTCTATTTTAAGATTTATTTTTATAAGAATACAAGGAGAGTGCTGTTATCTTCGACTACTTAAGAAATTTTGTACTGATTGAATAAATAGTTGGATACCCACGTTAATTTTGCAGCTAATTTCATTAAATGATATTGACAAACAACCGTACCGCAAACATTTCGAAACAAAAAATTTCAGGTACAATACTGATCTCTAGAACGAAAGCTTAAAATGAGTGATTAGATAATAGTCCAAAGCTTCATTGATTTGTGAGAAATAGCTATTAAATCCAGAGATAGTTCGTGAACTTCTGAGATCACAGTGCAGCTTTGAAATTTTTAATTGGTAGTGTCTTCTTACTTTACTTTATTTGCAAAGATAAAAAAAACAAATAGACTATCTTAGATACAAATTCATACTTCAACGCAGTACGTGAAGATCAAAGGGTTACAAACCAAGCATATTTATAAAATCATGTTTACTCAACAAACTATATCCAGAATTATATAAATAAAGCAAATAAAGTTTAATTCGGTTTTGAAGTAAAATGGAATTACTCTCCTGCTCCATCCTGATCTTCAGCTACTTTTAACTAATAGTCAATCAAAATTAGACCACCTCCACTTGCACAATTTCCAGCAAAGCAAAGCCATTTACAACATTCTTTTCATCAATTTTTGTTTCAATATTTTAATCTCCAGTAGCAATAGGTCTACCATCAGTAGCTCTTTTTTAAATCACTCCATCTTCATCAGACGATACAACAAGTTTACTGCTATATCAACACATTCTAAAAACCACAACTGATATACCAGCATCGAAAGTAGACTCTTCAGCATTTAGACCAACGTTTGAAAATCCTCAACAATCACTATCTTCATATTTTTCAGCACAATTGGGTGCTCCTTATGACTTAAACTTAAGTGGAAATTTGACCACTCCGAAGATTAACAAATGTTGATAATAAAATAAAGATTGTTAAATACTCGTGCCAACAGTGCAGAAAAGTTAATATATGATGAAAACCTCAATACCATAAATATCAATCACAATGAAAATGAAAAAAATATTTGGATGACATTTTGAAGGCAAATGACATGGAAACAAACAAGCGAGAGCCAAAAACAGATATACTCAAAGGATAATATGGTTAAGTTCGATTTTAAGAATTTTGGACATCCACGAATTGACTCATGATATTTTTAACCAATTTTTCATCGTTTGACCCAACCATTTATCATGATAAGTTTTTATTTGCTAATGAAAATATTATAATGTTGAATTGAAAGATTTTAAAGATTTTCCAGTTGATTCGTCTATTCATTCATAAGCAAATAGATAATAATCATAATAAACCACTGGATCCAACGATGATATTAGTCTAAATATATTGTGAGATAATTCAATATGTTTTATATTTGCAAAAATATAACTCATCCACACCTTCCTTCTTTGCAATATACCTTGTTTAGTCTCTAGCTTGTTTGGAAGCAAAATCATTTTCCTTTAAAATTTCATCCAATCTTTTCGATTCCCTTACGATCAATATTTTTAATATGTAAAGTTGTCATCAAAAGTTGATTTTTTCAGCAATATTAGAACGAATGATAAGTAATCTTTATTTTTTCCAAATTTTGTTCAAGTATTTTTTGTTAATCCTCGATTTGCCAAATTACCACCTGGTTTTAATTTTTATGGAGCAATGAATTGTGATGAATAATATGTATATAAAAATTGATGAAGATGTATTGATTTAGGTTTGAAAGTCGATGATTCTATTATTGATGAGGGTATAATAATTAGTTGAAATTTTCAAAATATGTTGAAATGGTAGTAAGCTAGTTGAGGCCCTTGTTATAGGTGGTGGAGTGTATTGAAAAAGAGCTGCTGTGTAGGTGGAGCTGTTGAATACGAAAATGATGAATATAATTGAATTTGATGATAGATGAAATGATACAAGTATTGATTCTATAAATAAAGAACAAATTTAAACACTCGAAACTTCGTTTGTAAAAGAACTAGAATAAGTTAGTAAATAGAATTATATGATGATAAATATACTTATGTTTAAGTTTGATTTTGTTGAAATGAAAATGTGAAAGAGTGTAAGAAAAATGATATTAAGGATATAAAAATTTTTTAGTGGCAAACGCATTGAATATATAACATTTAATTTTCTTGAAAAATGAAAAGGGATAATTTTCAAATTGATTATTAGTACACATAATATTATGTGTTACGATTATTAATCTATTTGTTTCAGATTTAATTAATCTCATATAAAATACTGCATATAAAATGTAACACAAATATTGTAAGTTCATATTGTAAATATGATAATTCCTTTGGTTAATAGAGGATCTTTTTCATCTAATTTTAACCAGGAGTCGATTAATTTCACGTTTTTGCGTACAGTGATTTCTCTCTAATTATATGTCTAACAGTGCTTACGTAGACTTCATCACTGTTGGTGCTTTCAAATTCTGTTACTGTCTTACCTGATATTAAACTTAATAACAATGTTTAAACAAGTTAACATGTAATACAAAGGAATATTAATGATCTCAAAAATTTTAACCAAAAACCGGTTAAAGTAAATCAAACAAGTATTGAGCTTAGAGCTTAGTATGTATCAAATTAATAATAGATGCTAAAGTCTGAATCTTCTTACTTGACTTTCAATTTTTCCTTTGTTCCCATATTTAGCTTTTGTAGAAAATTAGCTGTAAGTGAATAAAAAGTCTGCAAAACCTCCTCCTTCTGAATGTAAAGCCATGAATAACATAACTGAAAGAATGACTTGAACAGTTTAATATTATGGGGATATTTCATAGTTACATACAAACTGGAAGTTTGCTGAAAACAGAGTGTATTTTGTATGAGCTTTTTAATTAAATAAATTCTCGATCACTCTAAAACTAAAGTCCAGTAAAAATGGCAATTTTCATCTATATTCACACACATATACCCGTAGAAACAGATTTACCCATACAAATAACGTCCAAAATTATATTTTAAGAATCTAAACAATTTTTCACTCAACTTTGAAGTAAAATAAAAATTTAAAATTTCAATAAATTCAAAAAAATTTTGAAAACATAAGCACCATCTAGCTCCTTCTCCTTAACCTCCCTCAAACCATGATTTTTGCAAATTATTGAAAAACTCAATACCTAAAGTCTATATCTTTTTTGGTTAAGTTCTGAATGTTATTTGTATTGAATTTACATTACATTTAACAAAGTTACTGGACTTATTTCAGAATATAATGTTTCTTGAGTTCATTACTATCCTCTCTTGAAATTGCCCGAAAATAAATTATTAAATGTAAATCTCCTATATTAAATTAAGCAGATTCGAGAAATTTGCTTTCAAGGATTCAATACTTCTCGACATCGTGTTTTTGTCATCATTAAACACACTGACAATAAGGATTAGAGCACAATCTGCTGTTATTTATTGGAACCAAAAGATTGAACCCAAATTCTAATTAAATTAGCTTGTTACAATAATTAAACTAAGCATTTAATTCTTGGTCTATTCTAAAAACATTAAAATACAAAGGGAGTCCAGATATGTTTAACAACCTGAGAATTCTTCAACTGAATAAGTCTACTTAATTGGGGTTCACGTTAATTTGCAGCCAATTTCATCAAATATAGCAAACATCCGTACCGCAAATATTTTACAACAAAAATTGTTCCAAATACATCTCTAAGCAAAATTTGATTCAAGATCAAAAACCAAAAATGAAGCTTCTAGAGAGTAACTCAAAACTTTATTTGTTTGGGAGATAGATTAAGCTACTTCGACAATTTAGCAATAATCATTCATCATCAAAACGTGAGTCCTAATAATAAAATAGTTGCTACCAATGAGCACATGATTATTTTTTAAAATCATCAACCATCATAACAATTATAATAAATTATTAAACTTTTAAAGTTTTAAACATTTACTGAATTAAATTTGGGTTGAAGGATATATTGATTCAACTTGGCATAATTACTACAAAAGGTAATCACTCAATTGAAAATAGCATAGCTCAGCATATATATTGAAGAACATAATCATCATTCATTTATCACTTTAATCAAACACACTAACTATGGGATTATTCATACCAACTGATAAATTACACAACTTAAAACTCTACAAATATCAATCAGAAGATCATTCATTAATATCAAAATATATATTAAAAAAATGGTGGAATTGGTTTGTTTTAATATTTCCAACATCAATGGCCCCAAATTTAATAACTTTATTAGGATTATTTTGGATCATAGTAAATTTATTAGTTGTATTTTATTATGATCCTTATTTAAATGAAACAGCACCAAAATGGTGTTATTTTTTTTATGCAATTGGTTTATTTATGTATCAAACATTTGATGGATGTGATGGATGTCATGCAAGAAGAACAGGACAAAGTGGTCCATTAGGTGAATTATTTGATCATTCAATTGATGCAATAAATACTACTTTGGGAGCAATTGTATTTGCAAGTGTTATGAAAATGGGTTATGGAGGTTTATTAATGTTATCACAATTTGCATCAGTTTGTAATTTTTATACTTCAACATGGGAAGAATATCATACTCATAAATTATTTTTATCAAAATTTTCTGGACCTGTTGAAGGTATATTAATGATTTGTTTTGTTTATATATTAACTGGAATATTTGGACCAGATATTTGGAATATTGAATTATTTAATTTAAATTTAAATTCTTTTGGTTATGGAATTTATCAAATTAATAGTTCAATAATTTATGTTATTTTAGGATTAGGATCATTATATTTTAATATTATTTCAGCAATGAATAATGTTGCAAAATATTATTCAGAAAAAGATGGTGAAGATTCAAAAAAGACAAATTTTGAAGTTAAACATGCATATCAAGGTTTATTACCATTTTTTGCATATTATGGATTAGTTATTTTGTATTGCTGGATTTTCCCAAGTGTTGTTTATGATTATGGATTTCCATTAGTTTTATCAATTGGTTGTACTATAGCATTTAGTGTTGGTAGAATTATCTTAGCTCATTTAACATTACAACAGTTCCCTATGGTTCAAATCCCAATGTTTGTTCCATTAGGTCAATTAATCATAAGTAAAATTTTAATTGACTTATATAAATATAACGCTGGTAAAGTATTAAGTGCTATAAGTTGGTTAGGATTTGGAGTAACTTTAGGAATTCATGGAGTATTTGTTGCAGAAATTATAACTGAAATTACTCAATATTTAGATATTTATGCATTATCAATTAAGCATAAAAAGGTAAATTAGAGACCTTTTTCATAGAGATTAGATTTAGACAGTACATCAAATGTATTAATATATAAAGTATTTACAAGAAATTTAAAAGTTTTTATTTCTTTTCACCAAAAGCATCTTCACTACCTGGAGCTAAAACATCTTGAGCAGATTTTTGTAAACTCATATCTTTTTCCATTTCTTGTAATTGAGTTTCTGATAATATAGCTAAAGCTAAAGGAACTCCTAATAATAAAGAACTTGAAGTTAAACCCCATAATAAAGTACCACTTTTATTAGCAATTATAGATGAATAATTTGAAATTAATGATGTAAATTTTGAAATATTATCTCTTTGTTGTGGTGATATAATATCTTTTAAAGCTATTATTCTATCATATATTGTTTCATTTGAATAATCAAAATCATCTTCATCATCTGAAAATTCTGAATCTGATTCATCAAATTCATTAATTTCTACTTTATTTATGGTTGTAGTACCATCTGGATATGTAGTTTGAGTTGCATCATCTATTTGAGTTAATTTAACCATATTTGATTATTGTTTGCTTTAGAAAGTTTGTATTAATTGATGCTTCACTATAAAAAAACGATCACCAAATTTGGTAACAAAAAAAAATTTCAATATGAGAGATTTGGTTCATACACTAAAGTTGTTATCAAGTGTATGATAAGTCTGTTATCTAGCATTTTTAGTTGAAAAGAGACCCATAAAACTCGTTTGGATAATCAAATCATCACAATGAGAGAATAAGCAAGAATTTGAAGCAAATTTTGCACTTTTCAAAATAAAGGTGCAACAAATTGATCTGTGTGGTTTATACACAAGAAAGGTTGCAACAAGACTATTTTCATAGAGATCTTAGAAAAAAGGGTAATACACCGATGTCAAAAATGACACAAGATCCTTAAAACTGAATGAGAGTTAGGCAATTGCTGAAGAAAAAGCCATTGCGGAATTTGCAAGAAATATAATCCATTCAGCTGTTAAAATCCTACAGTTTTTCATCGTTCATTTCGACCTTATAATACCCTCAAAGACGCTCATATCAATTTTGGAAAAGCTTGTGTCAAATTTCATTTCAATACCAAGTTTTAGTCGGGATTCAAAAGAAAATCTTGATATCAGTAGTTCCTTAATCAATACTAAATAAAGACTTAAGCAAAATCTAGGACCAATTATAGAGAAGTGAGAGAAGTGCATAATCCATCAGATCAATACTATTAAGTATAAATATTTGTGCATGGTCTTATCAATATTATCTATATCCCATTGAAGATGCTATTAATAATCGTATATTATTTATTACTTGCGAGTGTTTCAGCAATAAAATCAAATAAAAAACCTATTAAACCTTCTGAAGACAATTTTTATAATGCTCCTAAGGGTTTCAAATCAGCAGAACCTGGTACCATTTTAAAAAAGAGACATGTTCCAAATAAATTGACTAATATCTTCACTCCAATTAAAGTTAAAGATGCATGGCAAATTATGGTTAGATCAGAAAATTCATTTAATGAACCTAATGTTATTGTTGCTACAATTATTAAACCATTTAATGCTGACCCTAAAAAATTAGTAAGTTATCAAACATTTGAAGATTCAATCTCTCCTGATTGTGCTCCTTCATATGCAATTCAATTTAAATCTAATATAAAAACTTTTACAACTCAATTTGAAATGTTTAATATTAACATTTTATTAAAACAAGGTTATTATGTTGTTATACCAGATTATCAAGGTCCAGATGCTTCATATACCGCTGGTAAACAATCTGGTTATGCTGTTTTAAATTCTATAATTGCAACATTAGATTCTGGTAAATTTACAGGTATAAATCCAAAAGCAAGGACAATTATGTGGGGTTATTCTGGTGGTTCATTAGCCAGTGGATGGGCAGCTATGTTACAACCTTAATATGCACCGGACCTAAAGAAAAATTTAATTGGAGCAGCATTAGGAGCATTTACAACTAATATTACAGCTATGTTGGAAATTGTAGATGGTACATTATTTGCTGGATTAATTCCTAATGCAATGATTGGATTATCTAATCAATATCCAGAATTAAAGAAATTTTATCGAAAGAAACTTAATCCTAAATTAGCTAATAAATTTTTGAAAACTAAGAGTTGTTTTTTTGATGCTTTAATTAAATGGATTTTAAAACGTTTTTTTGGTGGTAAAAAATCATTTTTCCCACAAGGTATATCAATTTTAAATGAAGAACCAATGAATTCGATTTTACAACAGAACAATATAGTTGATCAAGCAAAAAATTATTTACCAAAAATTCCAATTTTCATTTATCATGGTTCTTTAGATAAAGTTGTTCCAATAAAGGATTCTCTCAAGACTTTTAATATTTGGTGTAAAATGGGATTAAAGTCTGGTGAATTTATGGAAGATTCAACTACTGGTCATTCAGTGTTGACTTTATTAGGTTTGGCAGTGGCAAGACCTTGGATTGTTAATAGAATGAATGGGGAACCACCGGTTGAAGGTTGTGTACATAATAAACAATTATCAACCCTTACATATCCTGAAGCAATTCCATCATTTATTAAAAATTCAGTTGATATTTTATTAGGAATGATGAAATTCAAATTAGGTCCAATGAAGAGGAAGAAGAATGATGATTATGAGTTGAATAGTTTTATACAGTTCATGGACTCGAAGAGTGGCAGCAATTCTTCTTCTGCAATATTTTAGACTAGATAATAAAGTTTTATTAAACGAGGTATGTTAATGCAAGATCTGTAGTAGTTGGTCCAATTAATTACTTTGGTAGCTCTCTTTGTATTCTTCTTGTGATATCTCTGATAAATAAAAATCCCTCCTTTTTTTTTGTGTTACTTACAGATAGAATACACACATAATTTTTTTTCAATTTAAAATATCATAACTACAACATAAATAATTGTTCAATTCCAGATCCATTCCCACAATTTTATCAAATTTCTAGGGATTCATCCTAATACTGATTAAGTTTGGTATAAAGCTCAACCCAAAGTATTGATTAAATGTCTAACTCGGGCGTATAATACAATCTTTCATTGATATTGTTTTATTTCCGAGGTACCAATAACAACAACTTTTCAGATAAGAAATGAGTTTCTTTGTGGTGCCATCAGTTTCTTATCAAACTCAACAAAAATTAAAAAAGCATAAAGAAAAAAAAGATGAAAAGAAAGAAGAAAAGAAATTGAGAAAAGAAGCAGCTGCAGCAGCTGCCGCGTCTTCTGGGGCATCAATTATTGATCAACAAAGTATTCATAAACATCATTCCCATGGACATTCACATTCTTCAAGAGGAAGTAATAGTAGTGAATCAAGTAAAAAGAAAAAAAAATCTAGTGGATGGAGTATAATTAGTGGAAGATCTTCAACAAGTTCAAAAGAATCAAAGGAATCAAAAGATAATGATGATTTGAGATCTGTTTTTTCAGGTTCAGCTCCAAAAGATTCTTCTTCTTCAATGATTGATCAAGTATCTTCATACTCAAATGATCAAAACGTTGATGAAAATGTATCTTTGTATCTGTCTCAATCTAGTAGACCACCTGCATTGAATCCAGTAAAATCTCCTTCATCATTAGGTAATGAAAAAAGATTTGAACAAGAACTTACGCCTGAAGAATCAAGTGAAAAAGAGTCAACTCCAAAATTGGAACAATCCAATACCTCAGAATCAATACCGACCACCACCCCACAACAAGATGAAGAAGAAACACCATCATTAATTGCTTCAAAGTATGGGAAATCCATGAGTCAAAACACCTTCAAACAATACAAATCTTTGTCAGCACCAACATCACACACAATCTCAGCACCTTCAAAACCAACAAATACTTCAACATCTCCCATATCACCAATTTCACCAATGACACCTGCTGCAACTTTTTCTCATCATTCATCAATTCCTTATTCACCACATAGTGTAAGACCTAGAACTAATTCAGCTTTCTCACCATCGAATACATCAGTTCCTACATCCCAAAATCCCACACATACTCAACAACATCCACATTATTTACAAAACCACGCGTTCCATAGAAATAATTCTTTAACTCCTTCATCAAGTTATACTGGATCTCATTTAATGCCAACTTTTTCAAATTCGAAAGAATCAAAACATACATTTAGAAAATTATCATTTTTGGGATCAAATATGAAAAGAAAAGATAGTTCAACTTCTTTAGGTGCTCTGCCTGGATCTGAATCTCCAGGTTCAAGTATTAATTCTCAAACGACTAATTCATATTTCCCAGATCAAACTACAAATGAAGATATAAAAACCATCCCCCCTTTTAAACCATTATTAGACCTATCAGTTTTTAATTCACCTGAAGAAATGCAAAAATTTTTATTAACTCCTGCTTATCAAGTTTTTAGATATAATAGTTTTTTATCAGTAGTAAGTTCATATCATTCAAGTGATGCCCTTAATTTTGCAAAAGTTAGAAATCATTCATTATTTAGATTTATTATTAGACAACAAAGAGCAAAAAAATTAATTTTAAAAAATGGTTTACATAATCCTGAAAATTTTATGGATTTATCATCAACTGAAAATATTTTAGCTTATTATTTATATGCTAAAACAAGATCATTTTTAAGATCATTAATTAAAGAATCTTCAATAAATCAACAATTATATAATCATGAAGAATTAGTACAAAGTAATTTTGTTAATTATGTTCGATATTTAATTAATTTACCTGAATCTCCAGAATCATTGGAGTTGACTGAAATTGATAAAACTCATTATGAATTTAAATCCATATTTAGTACAATTGCAAATGCATTATATCAATTAAAACGTGATGAAACTACTGAAATTATTTCTTCAGAAACTACAAAAGCTATAAAAGTTAAATTATTATTAGAATGTATTACAAAAGTTTCATATGAATATATTTTATTAGAAAAATATAGATTTGATATGTCAATGAAATTTCATAATAATCATTTAATTGATGAAAGACCTTTAATTCAATTATTTGATATATACAAGCATCATATAAAATTAAGAAATAAAGAAAGTCCAAAAGTATTACTTTTTAATAGTTCTAATTCAGTACAATATGGTTGGTATTTATCAATAACTATACCATTTGTTAGATTTATTGAATCTCATATATATACAGAATCACCTACAATTTGTCAAGATTATGAAAAATATAAAAAATTGGAAGAATCAACTATAAAAACAAATTTTATAAAAAGTGATATTGAATTATTTGATGAATTCTTTAATAAATTAAATTTGACAAGTTATCAAGAATATAATTCAATGAGTATGGATTCATTAGTTAAATTAAATAAAACAATTGAAAATCAATCAACTAAATTTTCTCAAATAAATAGAAGAGAAATTCCTGATCCTTCAAATGCTTTTACTTATAAACCAATGAATTTTGAATATTATAACAAGAGTTTATCAACTATAAATGATGAAACTTTTAATTTAATTCAATGTCAAGATTTACCTTTTCAAGTTAAAAAAGAAAATTACAAGACTATACTTCGAGAATTTTATAGAATTTTAAAACCTGGTGGATATTTTGTTTGTGATTCTATTCATTTTGGTTCCAAAACAACAGAAGAATTTAAATTAAAACATAAAGATGGTAAATTCCCAACAGCATGGAATTATATTGATTTTTCATTATTAAAATATTTTGAAGCAATACCAAATTTTGTTGAAGTTATATTACAAGAATTATCCCAAATTTTTGGAAAGGGAAATGTTAAATTTAGTATAACGCTTTTAAGTTCAGTAACTGAAGTTAATAAATTTTTATTAAAATTTGGAGGAATGAAATTATATGAATTAGTTGGTAAATTTGATGAATATTGTGAATTTTTTGAAGATAATGAAAATTTAAGAAATGTTAATGAATCGAGTATTCATTTTGGTGTTCATATTGAAGCTAGAAAAAATTGAGAATATTTATAAGGACAGTTTAGATTTAAAAATTTATAGTTTATAATTAATGCAGGTCATTTAGTGAATATTTTTGTAAAAGATGTAGATGTTGATGATAACTACGGTTTAAAATATCGTGTTTCATATTTTGACTCATCATCAAATCACGTGATGACTCATTGATTCGCTTATATGACTTTGAAAATTATTAATAACCATACAATACTTACCAAAACTCACATCAACACAGATACTCATTATGCCAAATTTAGTTCATGTTATAGATGTAGAAAGTGGGAATTTACAATCCCTTTTAAATGCTATAAAAAAAATTGATTCAACTTATCAAATAGTCTATATTCATAACCAAGAAGAATTTATTGCAAATAATGATCAAATTAAAAAATTAATATTCCCAGGTGTTGGAAATTATGGTCATTTTGTTCAACAAATTTATAAAAGACAATTAGATAAATTAATTGAAAAATATATTAATGATGGAAGAGATTTAATGGGGATTTGTGTTGGTTTACAAGCTTTTGTTGATGGTTCTGAAGAAAGTCCTAATGATAATGGTTTGGGAGTATTACCTTTAACATTATCCAAGTTTAATCTTAATGATCCTGTTTTTCAAGAGAAGGGTATCAAAAAATCTGTACCGCATATTGGATGGAATAGTATAGAAAGTATAATTGTTGATGGTAAAAAATTATCAGATGATAAATCATTATACGGTTTAAATTTAAATAATAAATATTATTTTGTTCATTCATATGGAGCTATCATTACAAAAGAAAATGAATCTAAAATAAAAGAATTGGAATCAAAAGGTTGGAATTTTGCATTTTCAAGATATGGATCAGAAAGATTTATTGCTGCAATAAATAAAGGAAATTTATTTGCAACTCAATTTCATCCTGAAAAATCAGGAATTGCTGGATTAAAAATCATAAAATCATTTCTACAAGATGAAAAATTTTCACAAATTCATAAATCAGATGTACAAGAAATTCCACTGGACATTGAAACTACAACAAGTGGATTAACAAGAAGAATAATAGCATGTCTTGATGTTAGGGCGAATGATGTTGGAGATTTAGTAGTGACTAAAGGTGATCAATATAATGTAAGAGAGACAAACACAGAAGGAGAATCAAATGTAAGGAATTTAGGTAAACCAATTGAATTAGCAACAAAATATTATTTACAAGGAGCAGATGAAATTACATTTTTAAATATTACATCTTTTAGAAATTCACCATTAAAAGATTTACCAATGTTGCAAGTTTTAAAAAAATCAGCAGAAACAATATTTGTTCCATTAACAGTTGGAGGAGGGATAAAAGATATGATTGATCCAGAATCAGGTGAAATAGTTCCTGCAGTTCAAGTTGCTGATTTATATTTTAGATCAGGAGCTGATAAAGTAAGTATAGGATCAGATGCAGTTACAATTGCTGAAGCATACTATGCAAATAATAAACAAAAAACTGGTAAATCATCTATTGAAACCATATCAAGAACATTTGGTAATCAAGCAGTTGTAATATCTGTTGATCCAAAAAGAGTATATATAAACAGCCCAGAAAACACAAAAATGGAAACAATAAAAATAACAGATCCAACAAAATATGGACCAAATGGTGAAAAATATTGTTATTATCAAGTTACATCACAAGGAGGTAGAAAAATTCATGAATTAGGAGCATTAGAATTATGTTTAGCATGTGAAGAATTAGGAGCAGGAGAAATATTATTAAATTCAATAGATTATGATGGATCAAATAAAGGTTATAATTTAGAATTATTAAATCAAATTAAATCTAATGTATCAATACCAGTTATAGCAAGTTCTGGAGCAGGTGAACCAAAACATTTTCAAGAAGTATTTGAAATGAATTGTGGTATTGATGCTGCTTTAGGTGCTGGATTATTTCATCGTGGTGAATATACGGTTAATGATGTTAAACGTTATTTACAATCTAATGGTAAAATGGATGTTAGATTAGATGATACTGTAGAATTATAATAGCATATAGATGTACATAGGTAATGAAATAGTCATGCAAAAGGCTTAGACCAATGTGAAACTTCAATGTGACGAGAAAATTGTGAAACACGTACTTCAAGCTTATTCTAGATTTTTCTCGTATAAAATATGAAACATTTACATTACTAAAAAACAATGTAATGATCGAATTTTTCTGAAACAAGTTATAAACTGACCAAACATAAAACAAAAAACGTGTAGTTACCAATTAATTTTTCAATTTTTCCTCGACCCAAACGTCGTGGCGTGGTACGAGATTTTGCCACCAAGTCGCCCTTTACAAACGAGAACTTTACCACTAAATACAAATAATATTTTCTCATAGAATGTAATAGAATATTCTTCTAAATGTAATGCGTTAATGCTTACTCTGATATTTAATTAATGAAAAATTTCCATTAGATCAAAAATTTATAAAATTTACCTCATCATCAATACTTTGTTCAATCAATCTCAAATATCAAATCAATTGAAATCATTTAACAATGTCTGACTCAAAAGTTGAAACTCATGAATTCACAGCTGAGATTTCTCAGTTAATGAGTTTAATTATTAATACAGTTTATTCAAATAAAGAAATCTTTTTAAGAGAATTAATTTCAAATGCTTCAGATGCCTTAGATAAAATTAGATATCAAGCATTAAGTGATCCTTCACAATTAGAAACTGAACCAGAATTATTTATTAGAATTATTCCACAACCAGGTCAAAAAGTTTTAGAAATTAGAGATTCAGGTATTGGTATGACAAAAGCTGATTTAGTTAATAATTTAGGTACAATTGCTAAATCAGGTACTAAATCATTTATGGAAGCTTTAAGTGCTGGTGCTGATGTTTCTATGATTGGTCAATTTGGTGTTGGTTTTTATTCATTATTCTTAGTTGCTGATCATGTTCAAGTTATTTCAAAACATAATGATGATGAACAATATATTTGGGAATCTAATGCTGGTGGTAAATTTACTGTTACTTTAGATGAATCTGGTCCAAGATTAGGACGTGGTACCATGTTAAGATTATTTTTAAAAGAAGATCAATTAGAATATTTAGAAGAAAAAAGAATTAAAGAAGTTGTTAAAAAACATTCAGAATTCGTTGCTTATCCAATTCAATTAGTTGTTACTAAAGAAGTTGAAAAAGAAATTCCAGTTGATGAAACTTTAGCTGAAGATGAAGATAAACAAGTTGATGGTGAAGACAAGAAACCAAAATTAGAAGAAGTTAAAGATGAAGAAGGAGATGATAAAAAAGAAAAAACTAAAAAAGTTAAAGAAGAAGTTACAGAAACTGAAGAATTAAATAAAACAAAACCATTATGGACAAGAAATCCTCAAGATATTACTCAAGAAGAATATAATGCATTTTATAAATCTATTTCAAATGATTGGGAAGATCCATTAGCTGTTAAACATTTTTCAGTTGAAGGTCAATTAGAATTTAGAGCTATATTATTTGTACCAAAAAGAGCTCCATTTGATGCTTTTGAATCCAAAAAGAAGAAAAATAATATTAAATTATATGTTCGTCGTGTTTTCATTACTGATGATGCAGAAGAATTAATTCCAGAATGGTTATCATTTATTAGAGGTGTTGTTGATTCAGAAGATTTACCATTAAATTTATCAAGAGAAATGTTACAACAAAATAAAATTTTAAAAGTTATTAGAAAAAATATTGTTAAAAAAATGATTGAAACTTTTAATGAAATTTCTGAAGATCAGGAACAATTTGAAAAATTTTATAGTGCATTTTCAAAAAATATTAAATTAGGTATTCATGAAGATTCTCAAAATAGACAAGCATTAGCTAAATTATTAAGATATTATTCAACTAAATCAACTGAAGAAATGACTTCATTACAAGATTATGTTACAAGAATGCAACCACATCAAAAAAATATTTATTATATTACTGGTGAATCAATAAAAGCATTAGAAAAATCACCATTTTTAGATGCTTTAAAAGCTAAAAATTTTGAAGTATTATTTATGGTTGATCCAATTGATGAATATGCAATGACTCAATTAAAAGAATTTGAAGATAAAAAATTAGTTGATGTTACAAAAGATTATGAGTTAGAAGAATCAGAAGAAGAAAAAACTAAAAGAGAACAAGATATTAAAGATTTTGAACCATTAACTAAAGCTGTTAAAGAAATCTTGGGTGATCAAGTTGAAAAAGTTGTTGTTTCAAATACTTTAAAAGATTCTCCTGCTGCTATTAGAACTGGTCAATTTGGTTGGTCAGCTAATATGGAAAGAATTATGAAAGCTCAAGCTTTAAGAGATTCAACTATGTCAAGTTATATGTCATCAAAAAAGACTTTAGAATTATCTACTACTTCACCAATTGTTCAAGAATTAAAAGTTAAAGTTGAAAAAGATGGAGCTGAAGATAAAACAGTTAAAGATTTAACAACTTTATTATTTGATACTGCTTTATTATCTTCAGGTTTTTCATTAGATGATCCTTCAAATTTTGCTCATCGTATTAATAGATTAATTGCTTTAGGTTTAAATATTGATGATGATCATGAAGATGAATCAAAACCAGAAGAAACTACTACTACTTCAACTACTGATGAACCAACTACTGAAAGTGCAATGGAAGAAGTTGATTAAATTGGTGAATGAAGAGTTAGTGGTAGGTTGTTTAACTTTGGTTGAAAAAATTTATGATGAAACAATCTTGTGTATACGTTTAATGTAATTAGAAGTCTATAGTTAAAAAAGTATTAAAAACTATTTACATTTAATTTTGTTGATACTCTATGTACAATTTGTTAAAGCTATCTCTCACTAAGTAACATAGTCGGTCTATCTTTACCATATAATAGACTGAAATTAATTTATTGAGTCCTTTCTGTAAAGTTACCTTAGCTCCGAACTTACTCAGTGCTGGGATGATAGGACCAAACGCTGTTATCTTGAGCTCTCTTGAATTTAGAATACACTGTTTCATGATGAAACAGACTTCAAGCTATGTTAGTGAATGCGTTTCCCATTATTTATCTTATTTAATAGTTTTTAATACATTTAATATTTTATGACACATCTATTTGCTAATTTTCTTAATTACCCCTTACTTTTCTTTTAATTTTTCCAATTGTTTGTCAATTTCATCACTCAGTTTAAAATAATTATCTCTAAACCATTTTAATTGATTAATACTTTCTAAAATATCAGATTTAGCAGTATGTAAATGTTGTTTAGGAGGTTGAAATTCCATAAGTTGAGGAAATTGTCTTTTACCAAATTCCATTATTGATGAAACATCTAATACTCTATAATTTAAAAATTCAACAACCAAAGGAAAATCTTTCATCATAAAAAATTTATCCATATGAATTGTATTTCCTGCTAATATTGCAGATTGTGGTTCGGCTATGTTTTTTTTTAACCAAGTTAGTAGATTTTGGGAAACTTTATCTAATGTTAAATTTGGATTCGACAAAATTTTATCAATTAATCCACTTTCTCCATGAGTTTTTAAACACCATTCATTCATTTTATCTAATTTAGATTTTGGATAATATATAGTACTTTCAAAAAAATTTGTTTCACCTCCTATAATTTCTAATTTTTCATTTGTTATAAAACAACAAATTTCTATAATTCGATCGTCTCCAAAAATATCTAATCCTGTCATTTCACAATCTATCCAAACTAATGGATTTTTTGATATTAATGTTGGGGGAGTTTGTTGAAGAAAAGTTTGGAATTGTTCTAATTTTGGTTTTTTTGTAATTGGTTCTTCAATTGATGATGTTGATGAAGAATCTGAATCTGACATTTTTGAGTATTTTATTTTACTGTTATATCTATTGAACTTTGGGGTTTTGGTATATCTAGTTATTGATCTATAATTTATTCTATGAATTGGAGCAGTTGATATACGTTTCAATAATAAAGTTGATATCATTTACCTTATCATTATCATGATAGAACCTGCAAATTTCTAAAATTTTCAAGAATCACAAAATCGAGAAGAAAAAGGTAAACAAAAATGAAAAATCTCGATATCGATATCATCAACTACTCTATCTACAATTGACAAATGTTGGAATCATTAATATACATCTACTATCTAATACATATCCCAATAACAATCCTAATAGATTCATCAGTAATAATCCCCAAACAATATCATTTACAAATAACAAAATATATATTAAATTTACAAATTAACCAGAATAAAGATTTTTTATTATTAGATCCAAAATTATGGTTTAAAATATTTATTACATTTGAAGTTGTATTTCAATTACCTTTATTTTTTTACTTCGTCATTTCTCAGAGGAAGAATAATGTTAAATATTATTTATGGGAGATTATATATGGATTTAATGCATTTTTTACGACTCTCGTATGTTTAATTTATATGAGTTTAGAATATAAAAATTATAATTTAACTGATTTGGAAATTTTAAAATTAAATGCGATTTATTTACCTTATTTAATTATACCTTTATTTATATTAATTAATTCATTTAAAACATTATCAAATAAAACCACATTCAAAACTTAAGTTATTTAATCATTAAATAAATAATCAAAATTTAAAATAAATTTTTCTAGATAAGTATTCATAAATCCAAAATTTTGAATTAATAAATCTAAATTTGAAGCTTCAACTAAACATGGACCTAAAACAGTTGATAAATTTGAACTATTCATTTTATTATATTGGGAATTTGAATTAATTAAAATTAAATGATTTATTAATTTTTTTAATGTATAATAATTATAATTTGGTAATTGATTTATTATAATTTTTATTTTATACATTTCAGTAGATTGTTTGTCTTCGTTATCTTCTTTATCGTCATGCTCATTATCTTCATTTTCTTTCTCTTTCTCTTCCTTTTCCTTTAATTCCTTTTCCTTCTCCTTCTGAATTTCTTGTTTTAATTCAAATAATTTTATTATAATATCATCAGGTATTAAAGAATCAGGTAAATCTCTAAAAAATGTCTTTATAATTGAAGTTAAAGTATGAATATCATAATTTTCAGGAGATAAAGTTCCAAATTTATCAATACTTATTTTTAAATTTTGTAATTCTAAAATTGAAGAACTAATTCTATAAATTCCAATTTCTTTTAAATTTTCAGATTTTTCAATTTCTTTATAAATTAAATCAAGAAATTTTGGAGATTTAACAAAATCTCTTGAACATAAATAATTTAAAGGTAATCCAAATGTTAAATTTACAACGGGTGTATTATTAATTTTAAAATTTAATAAACGACTTTGAAACCAATGTCTATTTGAAAAATTTATTAATATTAACCAATCATTTAAATCTTGATCTGATAATGTTTGAATTAATATTGAATTTTCATTGTTGCTGGTGTCTAAATCATCTGATTTTTCAATTTTAAAACTAAAAGGGAATAAATAAACTGGGAAAATTTTTTTATTTCTCAATGGTATAATTATAGATGGTTTGATTTTAGTGATTGGTGTTGTTGATGATGTTGAGTTGGTGGTGGTATTATTACTTAAATCAATTTGAGAATCTGGATTTGGTAATTCTTTAACATTTATTGATCTTTCAGAATTATTATTATTTAATGAATATCTTGATTTTGTGAATAATCCACTAATTTTAAATCTTGATGAAGAATTTGATTTATATGATAATGATTGCCTTTTTAATGAAGAATTTGATGGTTTTTTTGTAATTGTATGCATTTGATTTGTTATTGGTAAAGTTGATAAGTTTGAGCTATTATTAATATTATTATTATTTGTAGATGATATTTTTTGATTATTCGAATCAATTGCTGATTTTTTTTGATTATCAATAACCAATATATTATGTTGATCTTTTAGAACTTCTTTAAATATTATCGGGTTATTATGATTTCGATCATTATTATAATAAGAGTTTTTAATAATTAATTCATTTAATTTTAATAAAAATTCAAATTCTTTTGAATCATTATATTCAACATCATCAATATCTTCAATACCTAATTCTTTTATAAATTTAAAAATTAAATATCTTTTATTAAAATTAATTAATTGTTTATTATTGTTTGTAGTAGGTATATGAAACGACGGTATCTTATTCAATTCTATAAGATTCTCAATAATCCATCCAAAACAAGGTAATAAAGGTTCAAAATTTTGTAAATCATTTGTATTAATATTTGATGGAATTAAATCATTAATGTTGTTAAAATTTTTTAAATTAAAATTATTATGATCTAATGAATTTGAAGATTTTATCCATAATGATGAAAATTTTCTTGATTCTGGAGAATATATAACATTTATAATAGCAGTTTCAATACATGATGGTATATTACTTTCTTCATTAGTTCCTTCAAATATAAATTGATTATCATTCATTTTTAATTTTGATATTTTACACATTATAAGTAGTGTTTTCATTCTATCTAATCTTTCTTCAATTGTTATATTATTATCAATTAATTGAATTGATAAATAAGTTTTAAATCTAAAATATAATTTAAATAACTTCCTAAAAACTAATGGGAACTTTTTCAATATTAATTGACGATCAACTAGTAAAGTTTCAAAATAATTAAAAATATTTGAAATAATAAGTGCATCATCATTTGTATTCACACTTTGTAAATTAAATTCAAATAATAAATTTTTATCATAAAGATTTTCCATAATTTTATAAATTTCAATCCAATCTTCAGATTTTATCCCCTTATAAAAAATAGTTAATAATTTATTAAATTTATATAAAAATTTTTCAATTTTATGAATATTTTTATGACTTGGTAAATTTCTATTCATTGGTACTTCATTTAAAGAATTTGTAAATTTAAATTCATTTAAAAGATATTCATTAAATTTTGAAATTTCAATTGGTCTATATGATTTTTTAACAAATAATTTTTTTAATTTTTTATAATAAGATACTAAATTTTCAAATAATTTTTCTAAATTTGAATTTATCTTGTTGGAATTATACCATTGTAAAATTTCATTACTAAATAATTTTAATAATTTAATTAATGTTGTTTTGTTTGATAAATTTAATGAAAAATTTGAATAAAAATTATTTATTAATACAATTAATACTTTTAATATATTTATTTGAATTTTTAATAATAATTCATAATCAATTTCTCCTAATTCATTTAAATCAATACTTGAATCTAAATTCCAATTTGGAAAGTTAGCTTCTTCAATTGATCCAGACTTATTCTTGTTTAAATAATTTCTTTTCATAACTGATAAAACTGCATTTCCAGAATTTATAAATCTATGAGCTAATTTATCTAATAAATCTTTTGTTGTCATAAAAGTATTATAATTTAATAAAAACACAAATCTATATTCTGTTAAATCTAATTGAATATCATTATCAAAATTTTTTGAATCAATTAATAATAAATCAATTGATCTTTCAATTGTTATAAATTTTGGAATATAATACCAAATTTTTTTTTGGTGATCATTATTACTTGATTTTCTTGATTTTGGTGATAATGTTAAATTATTAAATTTTTCAGAATTTAAAATATCATCAACATCTATACCTAATCCAATATCATCTTCATCATCAATTGCAACATAGTCATCTGAATGAAATCCATTTTTATCATTACGATTATTATTATTTTTATTTTGGTGGTGATCAATTTCAACATAATCATCGATTCTAAAAGTTAATTCATCATCAATTATAAAATTATATTTTTCATTATATTCTTCTTGATTATCATATTTTTCAATATTTATTTTAAAATAATTATTATTAAAATGAGGTATAGAATTACATTTTGTAATTTCTTTTAAATAATTTTCTGGTAAATCTGGTTCAAGTATAATTGATAATTTCATAATTTTTTCTAAATCTATAGATTCACAATTTAATTCAATTAACTTAAGTAGCTGATTTTTAATATTAATATTACTACTAGTTGAAATTTCTAGTATATTATCTTGTATAGGATTTAAATCTTTATTATCTTGTCCAAATTGTAATACATGATTTAATGATTCATTTGAAAAAATAAATCCCATTGAATCATATCTTTTTAAAACTTCAACATTATAATTTATTATAGATTGATAATTTGATAAATTTAATAAATAATCATTCCATCTATCAAATGAATAATTAATTCTTTTCCAAATAGATTCAATTTCATAAATATCATTATTTTCATGATTATTTATTATTAAATCTCCAAAATATGGTATAACTTTTTCCTTTGGATAAATTTTACCTAATCCTCGTGGAGCCATTATATGATAAGAATCTTTTGAAGAATCTGCCGAATTAGGATCTGTTGATGATTTTGATTCATTTACTAAATATCTTCTATCTAATTCAAATAATACTGGACTCCAATCATTTTTTAATAATTTTATATATTCTGGTGATACAAGAGACCAAATTTTATTTAATCTTAAAACAGGTTGTGATAAAATTATTGATGATATACCTAACCATGAAGACATATTACCAGATTTATCTAATAAACAACCTAAATCAATCCATTTTTCAATAATTTTAGCTTTATTTTCCATTAAATTATGATTTGAACTGTTACTGGTGTTATTTTCCAAAAATAAATGATTTATTAATAATCTTGATAAATAATGAATATGATAATTATTATTATAAATTAAAGGATTTTTTTTATAAAAATTATTGTTCTCATCACTTCTAATTGATAATGATAATAATAAAGATTTATCAATATTTGAATTCCAATTTTTAAAAAATTTTAAATCTATTTCACTTATAATTTTTGAAAATTCAATAAGATTTATATCTTTCATAAATATTTGTGAATTTAATTCTTTAAATGGATTCGCCGTTACATTATTATTTATTAAATTAATAAGTAGTTGTTGTCGCTTCAACATTTTTTGTTTAAAAATTTGAATTTTATTATTTTTAATTTGTAAAATTTCAATAATTTTTAAAATATATGGTGCAATATCTGATTTTAATAAAAATCCATTAAAATTTTCTTCTATATTATTTAAAATTAATATAATTCTTTCTATTATAATTGTTTCATTAATTTCTTCTTTAAATTTTTTATCAAATATAGCCAGTATATAAGATGATATAAATTTTAAAATTTTATTAAATTCAGGTAATATTGGTATTATATTAATTAATGTAGTTAATGTTTGATCTTGATTTTGAGAGAACATTATAAAATGAATTATTGATTCTAATGTATTTTGATCAGATTGAAATAATTTTGTTTGAAATTGTTGTAAATCAAAATCATATGCTAATTGAGGATGTGGGAATTTAGTTGAGAAATATGTTATTTGATCAATATCTGAGTTAGTTGTTGTAGTTGTTGTTAATGTTGTTGTAGTAGCATTAGTTAACAGTGGTACTAAAGTAGTTAAATCACTTAAATTATTATCTCTTTCTTTTTCCTTTTGATCTTCTTCATGTTCTTCAATTTCACTACTAAATTTAAAATTTTTTATATTTAAATTTGGTGAAGGTTTATATAAATATAAATGTGAACCTTTTAATTCTGCTCTATATAATCTAAGATTTTGTTCATTAATTTCTCCATTATTTATTATATTAACCCAACTATTTTTTATAACAATATTATCATAATCTGGTTTGACTAATGAATGAAATTTTGAAATTTGATTTGATATAGATGATCCTCTTGTAGGGATATATGAAGAATGATTTCCATTTGATGAATGATTATTATTATTAGTGGTGTTTTGTCCATTATGATTTATATTACTATTTGAACCATTTGAATGTTGAGTATTTCTATAACCTCCAATACTTGATCTTGTAGGTATTTTATCTAAACTTGTAGAAGAATAATTGGGTGATTCTTCAGATATTGAAGAAATATCATCATCAATAGTATAAAATGATTGATTTGAATCATAATTTATTTGTGAAATTATATTATTGTTATTTGGATTGCTATTATCAAAAGTTGAATTATTTTGAGTTAATGGTGATTGATTAGATGGAGTAGAGAAACTCTTTCGTTTCTCTTTATCTCTTCTATTCCAAATTTTCCTCATTTTAGTAGTTTTTGATTAGATTAAAATGAAAAAGGGAGTAGGTATTAGATAGCTGTTTTTGATGGTAGATTTCAATATAATAGTTGATTTTATTAGTCTGATATGTATGGGTGAGTTAGATGATTATATGATGTATTAATATGTATAGTACAGTAGTAATAAGTATATTCTTTAGTTTAATAGTTGGTTGTAAAAATGAAATAAGGTTGTAAAAATAGAAAATAATTGTTGATCTCTTTCTCGTTATTAAATTTTATAAATTTGCGTGTAATTTGAAAAATCAGGACAATAACAATACAATGCATGAACAAATACAATATAAAGTAAGAGATAACGATATACTAAGGAGATGTATGGGATGAATGATCTACATTAACAATTTCTGAATGAACACATTTGTAGGAGGATCAATTCAAAGATTAACAGTATTATAGAAAAATAAAAGATTACACCATTTATTATTGACGATTATAAAGTTTTACGTGACGTACAAGAAAGAAAAATGGTTATAAAACACTAAGGTGAGACAGATGTTTGATGGAATGTTCTACTCAATCAAAAGTTGGTGATTGTAACAAACTGTTTGTGACCAAGATAAAGACAATAAACTATTTATGAGTTGTCCCTGAAACTAGTTAATTCATAGTCTAGTTTTAATTGATTTTCGAATATGCTACAAAAACCTTTGTTAAATCCGATTGTTTCAATCAAATATTATGAAAATAAAAATTTTATCAGTCCATTTGGAAAAATATATTTTTTCACTTATTAAAATGGTTTGTAGTATTGACGATCACTTAAAGCCACTTTACAACGCTCGTTGTTGGTTGTTTCAAATTACTTTCTCCAATGTTCCTTAATTATCATTCTAATTTGATACGCGTTTTAAATTGAAAACATATCTGAAACAAAACGTTTTTTGGTATGATAAGTGGAGGTTAATAAAAAGGGTCCATTCACTCATCCATTCATATGTTTCTCATTATTTCATGGAGTCAATATACAAATTCAAGTAAATTTTGAAAGTACCTTATTGTTGATTGTTCAATTATAAAAAAAATCTACAAACCCTTTATTATTATTTATTTTCCTATCGTCTAAATTTTAATTAATTAGATCAGACCGTACACAAAACTTCTTTCGGTTAATTAGTAGTACCTAAATTTAGAATTAATAATTAGTCGAACGCGTCTAATTGTTTTTTCGTAAAAATTATTTATATTATTTGTAATTAGGAACACATAGTTTACTAAACTAGGTCATTTATTTGTATTTCCCGACATAAATATTCTCGACATTGATTCAAATTTTGCAACCATTAAGTCTCTACATGCCATTAGATAAATTCAAACAGAAGATTCACCGTTCGAGAGTTTTAAAGGGTAGAGTACTTTGCTCTGTAACATAATATAACTGGCTGTCTACAATTTACCTGATTAATTTATTTCCCGAAGAACACTTGCAAGTTTAATTCAGTATAGAAATGAAAAACAATGATACAACAAATAGGAATTGGAAAAGTGTCAGGAAATAAAACATTAAATTTCAAAAGATAGGTGAGTAGATAAAAAGAAAGAAATCTAAGTCAAGGATAGATAGAACTTAGTGTTGGTGAGTTCAGTAGCACCAAAATTTAGTAGAAAATCTTCAAAGTCAAATTTAACTGGCATAATAAACTTAAAACTATATTCTTATCCAAAACTTCTATCTAGTATGAGCAGGTGGAGGACCATCAGGTGAATTATAATCATTTTTATAATCTCTAGATTGTGGCATATAACCACCAGTACCACCAGTACTACTTCCTTGATTATTATATTCATTAGCAGGATAAGGTGGAGGAATATAACTACCATATTGTTGTTGAGGTGGTGGAGGTCCATAATTATTCATTGGCATTGGTGGTGGTGGTTGATGAGGATGATAATATACACCATTTGGTGGTGGTAATGGTTGTTGAGGATTATTATAAATTGGTACAACTTTTCTTTGATTTTTTCTTCTTCTCCAACAACATAAACCTAATAATATTAAAAATATTGGTATTAAAATTAACCAAAATAACCAACGTCTTGAATCATTTGTATAAACAAATCTTTTTATTAGTTGTTGTTGTTTTTGATGATTTATTAACATATTGGGAATCGAAAAAACAATATTTGTCTGAATTGTGCTGTATTACTCTGATCTATGAAATCTAGGTTGATCTATTGTCTATTAGTGATGGATCGATAAATATTGATCTGGTTGATAAGAAGTAAAGAAAGAAAGATTTAATTGATTGATAAGTTTCTTATAATAACTTTAAAAATTTTTTACACATTACTTCCAAATATAATTATTTAAGTTAAGTGTACACTCAGTTGATTTGAATACAGAATTTCTTGGTGTATCATTAAAATAATATTCTTTATTTTTTCTTAGTGAATGATTGGGGTATAGCCTTGACTTTCGTAACCCTTATAAATCTAAGCTCAAAGACAGCGATATCGCTAATTTTTTTCTCAACCTTGATTACATTACTACAGCTATACTCTTGTGTAAGATGAGTACCGTCAATTTAAAAAACAATAATGTGATGGTCATGAAATCATATTAATGTGAGTAAAAATATAGACTACAAATGAAACCTGATTTTGTGTTAATATAAGGTTTCAGTTTTTGTTACTGAGCCTTAATAAGTAACTCAAACGGCTTAGATTTTATATTAAGTGCATGCAGATAACGACTCATTATTAATTTCCTAAAATTAAGATTGTCACCACAACAATTCCATTAACACATTTGTTGTTCACTTCATAACTATTCCAGACCTTGGCAGTGTGCTGACAGACATCGAAACTGTCGGTTTCACGAAGTATTTAGCTCAAGAAACACTCAAGTCTAGAGTCAGTAGATTCAAATTCAGACAATTGGTAGCGAGTATATCACTCAATATTCAAACTTCTTCTATCTTTTAATTGCGGAGGCAAGTATAAAATTGCAACAACATCTTGACTTTATCATACCATGTCAACAAATCTATCAGATGAACAAAAAAAACGAATAGTACGTGTCATTTTGAATCATTCATTTCATACAATAACCAAGTTTACTAACACAGCTTTATAGGAAGAAAATAGACAAAAAAATCTAGCGAGATTAAAACGAAATAGAACTTCAAAAGATGATCAAAATGGATCACCAAATTTATTAAAACGAAAAATAACAAAAACTTTTGAAACAACTGACAAAACATCCCCAAAACGATCTATAAATCAAGTAATCACACCTGAAGAAACATCATATAAATCTAAATTTATACAATTTAATGAAGATAATTCAATAAAAAGATCAAAAACTCAAGAAGAAAGAAATAAAGTTGAACAAAATAGATTAAGAGCAATAGAAATTCAACAAAATAAATTACGTGAAAAAGAAAAACAATCATCAACAGCAACTGCATCTGCAGCTAGCTCAAATATTTATAATGATCCTAATGTTAAACCTCAACAAACTACTTCCCTTGAAGATATTAGATTAAATAAAAATCATTCAGATTTTATATTTGATTCAAAAAAGGGGAAATTTCAACCACCACCAATCAAAAAAAAAGATTATATAGAATTTGATTTTGCAACAATGCAAGATTCAAAAGGAGGATTTATAAATGATGAAACTAAACCAAGACATGATGAAGAAACATTAAATGAATGGAAAGAAAAACAAAAAAAATTAGAACAATTAAAACAATCAGCTCCTCCACTAGATATTAATCAAGCCCCCAAATGTTATGAATGTGAATCATTAGATATTGATTTAAATTTATTTACAAATTTTAATAAAGTTAGAGCATGTAGAAAATGTATAAAATCCAAACCTGAAAAATATTCATTATTAGTTAAAACAGAATGTAAAGAAGATTATTTATTAACTGAACCTGAATTACAAGATCTTAGTATATTACCAAGAATTGAAAAACCAAATCCTCATGGATATAGTAAAATGCAATTATTTTTGAGATTTCAAGTTGAAGAATTTGCATTTAAGAAATGGGGATCATCAGAAGGATTAGATTTAGAATGGGAAAGAAGAGAACAAAACAAATTAAAGAGGAAAGAAAAAAAATATCAAGAATCTTTACAAGAAATGAGAAAAAAAACAAGAGCTGAAGAATTTACAAGAAAATTAAGAGATGGTAAACTGTTAAATTATAAACATTTACATGATTGGAGTGCTCCTTTAAAAATTGATGATCATACTATAAAGAAAAGATGTATTGATTGTGGAATTGAAATTGAAGAAGTTATAATTTGATTTTTGAAAGTGTTTGCTTCTCCTGGTGGGTTATATTTTAATAGATATCTTTAATGATTAATGAATTTATTATTTTGTAATATTAATAGACATAACTTTAATGGAAATTTGGTTGAAATTTCATTAGAAATTTAACATTTAACATTTGTCAAACATCAACGAAACGTCAAATAATTAAAAAATCTTGATAAAAGGTTACTCTCTATCAATCTCATATCTGAACAACCCAACTTGTGTCTTCTCTGCGGATAGAAGATCAGTTTGGTATCAAACTCAAAACCGAACTATCAAAACTGTTGCAACGAAAAAAAAGGCTTCATTTAATCTCCGCGCGGATCAAAGTAATTTAGAAGGAGATTAAATTATCCTCGAAGAAACAAAACGATGGCAAGTAAAAATATTCAAACATCAAAATCAAAGCCATTATTGATTGAAGTAAACATTATTGAAAAGTTTAGGGGTAAAAAGGTATTAATGAATAAAAAACACATTGCCAATTGACGTTGATGGAGATAAACTTGTAAGTATGTAAGTATGAATATTCGTAAAAATGAAAAAAATCTCGGTGGTCTATATATAGTAAATTAGATCCAAAACTGCGGTTCACTTAACTTTATAACATATTAAATCAAGTTACAAAGGTGTCAATTTAAATAACTAATATAAGCCTGTTTTACAATAAGATTTGTAAAGATTATAAAGATATATCACGGCTGTATTGATTCAGTTATAAACATAGAATGCGCTTACTTAATTACTTACGTAATCGTAAATTATTAAGCAGTTTTTTCTTTCAAAAAAGACGAAATAAAAATCTTTAAACGTCGTCCAACAAAGTTTATTATTGTTTAATGTGCCGTTATAGGTAAGGACGTGAATTTTGTAATGGCCAGTTTTGAATGATCTTTTGCTATTGAAATCATTAACTTATCATCAACAACAAAGGCATGTAAATCAAACTAGTCAAAGAAAATTTTTTCACCAAAATCCCGTTATTACAGGAAAAGCAACTTCATCAACTGATTCAATTATTGAAAAAGTCAAAAAAGATGAAACGAGAGTTAAATATAGCAAATAAGTTTTGTTTTACTTGACAGAGATTCAACCTTATTTTCAAGTGAAATTGATCAAATCAATATCCACAAGGTTACTGAAGAAATGTCAAATACATTTATAAGAGACAGACAAAATAAAGGCACTGTAAATAATTCCGTTATAGGTGACATTGCTAAATCAGTTTGTGTTGAAGAAACATCTTTACCCATCTTGATGCCTCCCAAACACGAAATTATTGGATGAAGATGCTTCTTTAACACAAAATGATTTAGCAAAAACCAGTATTTTAATAGACAATGTGGTTGTTGAAATGGAAAATCGTACAATATCAGGAGACTTTTTCAAACTTCACAAGACCACTGCCCCAATTTTTTTTTAGGGAGTTTGAAGAAGTAATTTAGATTTGAAGATCATGAACAGGACATAAATGAAAAATTAAATGTGCACTACGTCAAGGAAAGATTGCACTTCAAAGAATACCAAACCAAATGTTCAAATTCAGTTGATTTACTTAATGATGAAGAAGTGAAACGTAATTTTACCACTATTGTTCGTTATTTTAAGAACAATGTTTGTCCTTTTTTTTGAAAGCAATTACAAGTATGCTTCAAGATTTGGAAGAAATTCAAGTCACCTGTTAAACAAGGTTCATTTGAAGTTACCAAGGCAAAATTTGATGTCAAGAAATTGATAACTTTAATAGTGGAAGATCATTTAAACCTAGTTATTGCAATTATTGAGTCATTAGCGCTGTAATTCATTATCAGACTAATGAAGAAACAGAAAATTTGCAATTGATTTTGTCAATTTTCTTTCAAAGGAAAGTAAAACAAAGTGAAAGTTTATATTGATGCAATTTCAATTCAGATAAATTTTGAAAATGGAATGGAAAGTGTTAAGTTTGAATTAGAACTTTTCAAGCAAAATATCATAAAACTTTGGTAAATTATCATACATAATTGAGGTAACAATTTCATCGATATCAATAAAAACCCGACTCAAACTCAAGATTTCACAAATATTTACTTGTAAAACATTTTCAATTAATATATCGTTAGATAATAAGTCAAAAAGATATATTCCACTTGCTTTTAATATTCAAACCTTTGCATTCATTTATTGATCCTTGAGAAAAAACTAATGAATGAATGAATGAAAGAAAAAGAAAAAGAAAATAAATAAAATGAATGAAATATCGTTTTTGATTTATCCTCTACCGACATGACAATTGAAAGTGTTTTTAAGAAAAAAGCATATTTAAAAGGAGATTCTACAGTTATTTAAGAAATATTATCTTAGAAGTGTAAGTATCGTACCGGTGGAGTGTACATCTTAATTATAAATAACAGAAGAGGGGTGGTACAACTGTTATTTTTCTGTTTTAACTTTGTATAATACTGTATCGAACCATATAATATTATTAATCTTAAAAATTGGAGAAGTCTAAATTATTTGCTTCTTTTAACGAAATATTTTATATCTTGATAATTCATTTTAGCAAGTTATTGAGACTAGTTCTTTTAAGTCTAAGGATTAATCATTCAGCAAAATTGAATTTAAAGAACAAAAGCAACCTCTCAATTGGTAAACTGGTAATTAGATAAGTAGGTTAGGTATGAACAAATTTAGCTTATGTACTTAAGACCACTGTATATTAAATTAATTAAAAGCGGCTGAAGGAAATTAAATGTTTTAGGCTCTAATAATAAATTTTAAGGTGCGGTTTTACGAATTTATCGAAATCGATCGAAGGATATAAAAGAATTGAATGTTTTAACCTTACCACCGAGTTTGAACCCAGATTTAGTGTTAAACGGTTAAAGGCAGGGCAATTAACATACTTATAATATTTACGAAGATAAAAGGCTTTTATTACATTACTTAATCATAGCCTTTTGTTAATATTTGACGTATTACTGAATGGTTTTTAAAACAATCAATGTAGAAAAATGATTCATTCTTTTTATTTTTGAATTTTATTTTAGTTTTTATTTTGGTTTTGATTTTAGTTTTGATGAGTCTTTGGTAGACTATATTTAGACTTCAGCACTAAATAGTATTACTTCGCCATTTAAACTTATCGATGTTGTTATTATTCTTATACATTAACAATAATTGTAGTCATATGCTTCTATCTTTCTCGATCCTTTCAAACAGGTTGTTTACATTGGTAATAATGAGTAATTATACAATACTTCCTATCCGTTCCATATGATTTAGTATCCTTATGTTTATTATGTAAATTAATGTATCTAATGAATTGATAATCAAAAATGAGTTTATATCCGAGACCGAGATATTAATAAAATAATAAAATAGAACAAGGAACAAAACCAAAAAAGAACAAAAAGAACAATAGAATTATTAGTGAATTAAACGGTTATAGGAACATAAAATTTTTAATGTAGGTCCAGATTGAAAGACCTCATCGTAATACCCGTAAGTTGAACTGGACTTAGTGGATAGTTAAGTAACTGTTAAAGAGTATCTCTCAACGGTGTACACATTATCTATACTTGAAATCTTCTTCATTCTAGAATCAAGAAGGATGAGTAAAAGGAAAAGAAGAAGTAAGAATTCGTCAACAGAACTCTTACTAAAAAACCTTAAAGTTTAAAGTTGGTTAGAATAGGCTGAGATGAAATAGATTGAATAGAATAAGTGGATGATGGATATTATAGAAATATTATTAAGTAGTGTATTTAAGTTTAAATGTTTATCGTATTAATCATCAAATTTAAATAATATTTGCGATTATGTAATGTATTAAGTAATACTATATACTAAGGCTTAAGTAATACGGTCTACGGATATTTGCATACATTTTTGTTAATAAGCGTAAATAAAAAACAAGCCATCTTATATCCGAATTGTATAATCAAAACACAAATTTATAATTACATATTACAACCAGAAGGAGTTAATAGAATAAGTAAATTAAGAAATATATATAAAGATCAACAAATCCATGTTGTGATTTGAAAGAAGGAATATATCTTAACTCTAGGATACAATAATAAAAACTCAACTTATATATATCACATATAACATATTAAGTAAAAATGTCAACTACTACAACAACAACAACCACAAATAGTTCAAACTCATTATTTAAAAAGCATTCAAAAACATCATTATTAACAAAATCATTATCAAATCCTCAAATATCATCAAAAAATGAAATTTCATCACCAATATATCCATGGAAATTAGAATTTGATAAAACTTTAAATCAATATTATTATGAAAATTTAGAAAATGGTTTAATATCATTTGATTCTCCATGTGAAGTAAATTATAAACCAACAACCACTTCCACTAGTGGTTTCTTCAGTTCCTTAAAAAGAAAATTTACAAATGGTACATCTAACACAAATTCAAATTATAAATGTATTCATTTCCAAAAATCTTTAAGTGGTTCTTTAAAATTATCAAGGTCTAATAATAAATCAAATGATACTATTAAACAACAAAAATCTCAAGAAACAGAACAACAAAAAGAAGCAGAACAAGAAACACAACAACAACAACCTCAACAACAAACACATTCTTCACCAATCAATATCCCAACAAAATTTAATGAAAATACTCATCAATTATCAAATAATTCATATGAAGAAAGTATAATAAGTATAGATTCAGATAAATCAATAGAATCTCAATTACAATCAGATTATTATTATGATAACACCACAACCAACGAGGAAGCTAATGATTATGATTCAGAATTTGAAGAAGAACCTATAGAAATTAAATCATTTAATTATAAATATAATGATAATTTTTATAATTATTATTATAATTATTATTATGATCAAGAAAAGAAAGAAGATGTAAAAGATGAAATAAGAGATGAAGGAAGAAAAGAAGATTCAAAAGAAATGAAAATGATAAGTAATTATTATTATGATAATTCTATTTCTTCAAATAATAATGAAATTGATGAATTATATGATTTAAGATTAAAATTATTTAAAGATTTATATTAATTTCAAATCTTTTGATTGGTTGGTGATTGGTAGGTGATGATAGTTGGTGATGAATTCTTGATGAGTTTGGGTTTTAGTTCTTCTTCGATTTATTCGTTTAATTTTTGGGTTTTGTATTTAATTCTTTTAGCTACTGTAAATAGTTGTGAATATTTAATGAAATTGTTTATATCTTAATATTTATCAATCGTAGAGATTGAGAGACTAGGGATGGATTCCTATCTGCGAAAAGAAAATACAACTAGATTAAGTCCGAGTCTGTTAAAACCAAGACATTTAAGTGCTTTTGATTTTTTTCAGTTGTGTAATGACTTTGGCATTTAAAAGGTTCAACTGTTCACTCTGAATTGATGATCTTGCCGTAATTGCGTGGATTTTCTACACACTCAAAGGTTATGGAGTTTCGCAATGCGTTCATTACCTTGGGGATTCACAAAACCAGCATGGGATATTTCTTTGGATCTGAATATAGTGGGCGCTATGTGAATAATATCTTAATATGAAAAGATTGTATGTTTCAAAATGATCCCAAAGATTTCTTTTGCTCATTTGCTAATTCCACTGGTCTTGGTGGACATTTACCTATTAAATTGATGGTTACAATTCTCATCAATTAGCTCGCTGGAACAAATTTGAGGTTGATGTAAACATTATCATGAATTTAAATGTCTAAATTCTTGCAGTGAAGATCATCGTGAAATTTGTTGTCAGCACGAGCGGGCTATAATTACATCAATCTCAAGTTTGTTCCAGCAATACTTGAAGTTGAAACCAAAGAATTTACCTCCTTCACTTTGTTTCCAATTTATTGGCCTTATCAACTTTTACGTAAGGTTTCTGAGGTAAATTATGGACATGAGAAATAGAATCTTTACGTTTCACATTCTTCATGGTGTCCCTTATATAGTGTTTAGTTTTAGAATAATCATTGTTGTATAATTAGAATATAACTAAATACCAAAAGCTTGAAAAACCTTCAAACTACAATATGTTTTTTGTTATTTCAAATGATCTTGAGCTCATACATAGAAGCATGCTTATATCTTACGCTTCTTCAAATTAATAATTTTTTCATCTTCATCAATAATTAAACCTCTTATAAGTTTATCCATAATTTCATTAGTTGTTAATGAATCATCAATTAAAAAATGATTAGATCCACAAAGATTAAATCTAATATCTTCTCCTTCATCAAAAGTAACATGAGTAATATAATAATAAAGTTTTGCCAATAAAGATTTATAACCAAAATAACTCCATCCATAAGGTGGTAAATCTTCTTTCGATTCTTCATAATTTTTAATTATATTTCTTATGAATGTTGTTTTTATACATCTTGCTTGTTTACCACTTATTAATTTAGTCATTATAGTTTCTTGCGATAAAGGATAATGCAAATTTGAAAAATATGATGAAGTTGTAGACTCTGGCGTAGCTAAAAATATAGTGCCCAATTGAACAGCATCTGCTTCATTATTTAAATACCAACTAATTGAAGAGGAATCCATTATACCACCGGTAGGAATTAAAAATGGTATTTCATCTATTCCAAGTGTATAATCCAAATAATTTTTTGATTTTATAAATAATGATTTTGTTGATAAATATTCATCTTGAGAATCAGGATCTAAAAAGTTACCTCTATGACCTCCAGCTTCTGAACCTTGTAAAATTATTCCATCTATTAGATTAATTTCATATGGACTTCTTTTAAATGGCCATTTCTCATGCCAATAATAAAGTTCATTGACTTCAGCTACTGAAGTTGCAGTTACAAATATCATTATTCCATTTTTTTGTAATTTTGCAATTGTTTTTCTTGAAGGAAAACCAAAATGAAAACTTATAACTTTTGGTTTTATTTCAATTAATAAATCAATTAATTTATTTATTGAATTTTCATTTTTTTCAATTTCTTTAAATGATATATTACCATTTTGAAAATTTATATCATTTATTACTTTATCAAAATCATGTCCATATTGACTTAATGTTTTTTTATATAAATTTTTCCAATTTTCAAATTGTTTCTCATTTGGTTCTTCAACGATATCATGACAAAACAAATTTAAATTCATTACATGATAAAGTGATTTATCATTCAATTGACTTCTATATTTTGCAATCATTTCTTTTAATTTATCAATTGATTCCAGCTCTAAAAAATTTAAAGTTGATAATGGTATTGATCCTAATCCTCCTTTATTTGTAACAGAACTTGCCATTTCAATTGTTGATACTCCTGCCATTGGAGATTGAATTATAGGATACTTTATACCTAATTTTTGTACAAGCGAAGGTTTTGACATCTTTTTGATGTTCCAACTTTGTTTTGTATTTGATTGAATGGGTAGAAAAATAGGATTATAAAAAGTAAGGTTTAGACCAATTGTTTATAATTTTTCAAAGCGGGATTATAATAATTTTGTCGGAGTTAATTATTTTTGTGTCTTAAATAAATTTCTCGAGACTTTCAACGGTAATTCAATCAAAAGGATTACAAGCTTACTTCAACTACAATTTTGAAGAATTAATGTCACTAAATGATCAATCAGGACAATGCTACAACTATAGAAGAGAAGGAAGATGAAATAGAGCAACTACATTCCACAAACTTAAAAGTATATGGATACCTAATTTTAATATCAACTTGGTTTTTATTTATAATAACAATAATTTCATTTTTTAAAATTTGGAAATTTATAATATATCCATTACATATCAATGAAATATATACTAAAATTTATGAATTTTGTGAGTTAATTGATTCAATTATTATAAAATTATGGTGTATTTATATTGTATTCTGGTGGTGGGCTTTTATTTCATGGACTGGCTTAAAATTATTTAGACATTCAAAAGGTATACAAACTTAAGAGATTCTCGAAACAACTTGATACATTCGATTTACATAGTTCAAACAAGTATTAAAACAAGTTTTCCACAGACCTTAAGTCCATGTGAGAGTTATTCAAGATGTTGTTGGTGCTTATTCAAAAATTTACATAGAATTAAGGAAGAAAACGATTATAAAATGAAGGGGATACTTCTTCATTGCATTTTCTTTGAAATGAGACTCCCGATTCGGGTTGGATTAAGAAGTCTGTGAATACGACTTGAGAGAGAATATCATTAAGTTAGATTATAACCTTAAAGTGACAACGTGGACCAATTAAGTTAGACAAGTTCAGATTGGAATAGTGAAATCATTAAAATATAGAATTTACAATCATAAGATCTATTAAAAATCTATTTAAAAAGCATCAATCATTATACCATCCTGTTGTTGTTGTTGATCATTTCCAATTAGTCTAGGTTTACCAGCTAATAATTCCCTTCTAATTTCAGGCCCAATAGAATGATGAAATCTTTGACGAACAGTTTCTAATAAAAAATCTCTTTGATCATCAGTTATATCATTCTTATAACGTTGAGCAAATGATAAAAATGATTTATGCCAAACTAAAGGTAATTGGGGTATATCTTTTTTATTTTCATTATCAATTTCAATGGAATCTTGAGTTACATTTCTAAATCTCATAAAATAAAATACTAATTCATCTAATGTTTGATAAGGTAATGCATACTTTTTTTCAATTAAAACTCTTATAAATACAGTTGTCGCAGGTGAAAAATCTCTTGTTAATAATTGAGTTAATGCAACTGATGAATGTAATACAGGAATTGAAACTTTCGTTAATACAGAAGCAGCTATAGTAGCTTCTCGTACTGAACAATATCCATCAACTAAAGGTAACAAGAAACCTTTGAAAAAAGCACCAGGTTTATATAATGATTTTTTCAAACTTCTATAAATATGATAATTTAAATGATGATCATCTGAATCTTCTATAGATGAACGAAATTTTTCTAATAATATCATTTCAATAAATTTTTGAGCTTCATTTGATTGTAAATTCGATACAAATAATTTAGTTGCTTCGTAAGTTGCATGAGGAGTCCAATTATCAGGATTTGTTACATATAATACATCTTTCCAATTTTTTAAACTCGGTAAAATTTTAAATAATTTTGGTAATTTTCCATGAGTATATGTTGATAATATTTTACCAATTTTTTCATATGCCATTATAACTTTTGGAGGTAGTAATACTGCATCTTCATTATCCGGTTTTGATTGTGATGTATTTGATAATTGTTGTTGATATTCTTTTTCTTGAATTTTAGCTAATATTTTATCTGCTAAATTTATTGATTGTCCTTCTTCCGCCGTTGTTGATGATCCATTTGATTGAAAATATTTATTAAATAATTCTGAGTCTTTTTCATCTACTTCTATTTCTTCATCATCATATACTATTTCTTCTTCTTCTAGGTCTGAATATTCAATATCTGATTCTTCTTCTTCTTCCTCATCACTCTCTATATTAGAAGGTGTGAATCTTGTAGGTATTACCTCTCCCTCTTCTTCATCTTGTTCTTCTTCATCTCGAAGTTCATCTTGTTGCTCCTTCGCCAATTGTAAAATTTTTCTTGAACTTACTGCATCAAGATAACCTTCTTCTTGTTCCTTTTCCGATCTTTTAGTTTTTGATTTAGTATTCTTCGCTTTTGTTGTTGTTCTTGGAGTAGATCTTAAATTCCCACCCAGGGACGATATATCTTTTAATAAAGGATTATGACGTGGTTTTAACTTTGAATCTGTTACTTTCCCCATTCTTTAAACTGAGATGTTTAATGATTGATAGAGATAAAATGAAAAGTTACAAGAAAAAAAAACATGTTTTAGACATTTCATCTCATCGTTACATTAATAAAATCTATATATGTTCATAAGATATCTTCACAAATAATGAAGAATAAACTAATTGTTCACCAAATAAATCATTTAAAAACAAATATCTATAACCTTGTTTTAAATAATTTAATTTAACTACTGAAATAGCTAATGGTATAATATCTGACTTATCTTGTAAAATTGAATTTACTATAAATTTCACAAAGATAAAATCTTTTGAACCAGATATAATACCACTAAATTTCTCATTCCAAATAGGATTAAATCCATTATTTGAAACCATGAAAGTATTTTGTTGTGTCATTGATTCATGATCCCAATTAACTGAATCAGCTCCAATAATTTCAAATGATATAAACGGACTTATTACATCATCAATTAAATCTTTTGGTTTAGGTAATTGATGAGCACTTATAATTTCAATTTCAAATTTAATTTTTTCAATATCAGGTTTTATTAATTTATAAAATTTTGAATTTTTAATTGTTGGTTTTCTTAACTCTTTAGGTTTTAAAACATAACCTTTTTTATTAACTCCTTCAAACATTGCTTCATTTAATTGTTGACCTAAATCATAAGTTTGCCAATTTGTTGCAACCATTTGAACACCATGTTTCCAATAATTTATAGGATTAAAATTTGTTGATCTTAATCTCATTTTTGATGGATAAACTCTTAGGAAATATTTTTTATTATGTTTATCTAATGACATAGTTTTAATTTCATCTTTTAACATATTATTTATTGTTTTTTCATTTAATGAAAAACAATGATTATAAATTTTGGATTCAGGTAATGAAAAATTTCTAAATTTTATTCCTTGAATATATGTACCTAATTCACTTAATTGATCAATTATTTTTGGAACTTTTGATTTTCTTTTAAAACTAAAAGCTGAATTTATACTTGAAGATTTAGATGATGATCCATTATCTTCACTGAAAGATGTTGTAGTTGTAGTTGATGATGTAGTATAACTTCCGCCTTCAGTTTCAATTAATTGATTAAAAGGACTTGTCTTTTTAGCTTTAATTAGAAATTTATGTTTCATTTCTTCAGGTGATGGAATGATTGGTTGATTATTTATTGGAGTTGTTATTAAACTTGATCCTAAAATATCTTTTAATATTGAAACAACTTTTAATTGAAATTTAGATGAACAATTAATTTCTAAACTTATAATTAATGGATATGGTGTAGTAATGAATGCAAATTTTTGAATAGTTCTAATTACATTTGAAAATTTAATTGATTTAGTGAATGTTCTTCCATGATTGACTATAGGTTCAAAATCTTCTCCATTAGATTCATCTTCTAGTCCATCCCACACATCAATTTCAATACATCTACATCCTCTTTGTAACGCTTTGACGTATCCATCTATTGAAGAATCTCCTACTACTTGTCTACCAGTCAAATATGTATTATGTGAACTTGAAATATAATAATCCGTCAATGGATAATTGAAATAATTTTCATTCTCAACATTTAATATTGGATTGTTTAAATTTGATGACAAATAATTGTTGAATGCATCAACTGACCAATATCCATCAGTTTCAAATTTGTCAAATATAACCTTGATTGTTTCATCATCACCATTTTCATGTTGAACTTTTTTATAAAAATTACGAAAATTTTCAAAATTCATTCCTTTTAAATTATGATGTGATTCTGATTCCCATATTTGTAATAAATCATCTCTTTGTTTCAAAATCGATATAAATTTTTTGAATTGATCAAAATTTAATCCTGATTCAGATTCACAAACTTGATCATAAATTAATTCCAAATATTTTTGATTAATATTAATATTCAACCTTTTGGCATATTTTAAAATATCATTTAATGTTAACGAATCCCGAATCTGTTTATGATTTTCATCTCTATTCAAAATTAATTTAACATGAGATTCATCTAAATCTTTTAAATCAACTAAAAAATCTTTTGCTAAATGATATCTCAATTCTTTTAAATTAATTATAGTTGAACTTAATTTTTTACAATCATGTTCAGTATCAGCTATTAGATGTAACATTTTTAATTTCCCTTTTTTTTGATCATAATAAATTATAGTCATCCATTTATTTTCAAATTCTTTTGAAATTCTTAATTCTTCTCTATAATTTGATCCTTGATTTTGAGTGTAAAAAAATTTAATATCATCTAAAGTATATTCATGAATTCTTTGAGCTGATATTCTATTATTTTGTAATATCATTGAAGATGCTAATTTCCAACTGAAAATAAATCTTGTAGGATCAATAAATAATAAAATCCTTTTCTTTGATTTATGAGATACTTTTAACAATGGCATTCCTTCAGTATCAAATATATGAGGTATTTTGACATGACCAATAGATTTTGAAATGTCAGGATGTAAATCCAGTACTTCATCACCACTTGAGACAACTTTCAAATTATCGAAACTAGGATTGGAACCATTTGATAAATTTTCATTTGATTTATTATTCCCACTTATAATTTTTTTTAAAAAACTTCTACCATTACTTCCATTAGACTTAACTTCATCATTTGACCTTAAATTAATAAAAATATTCGGTAAATCAGATATTATAGGTGATGATATTTTTTTTAAAATGCTAGGGTTATCTAATGAAGATCTTGAATTAATATTAGAATCATCTTCGATACTATCAATGGATGTTACTTTGTGTAGTCCATCCAAAGTTGAATTCATTATATTTGCTCCATTGCTATTATAAATTGAACTTAAATATATTCCCCTGGAAAATTGGTTAACTTTATATGAGACTGCAGTCCTGTGATTTAACCTGTTGTGAATTAAGTTACAGATTTGCAACAAATTTGGACCTGTTTTTTTTTTGCGTAATAAAATACTTTCTGAGCTAATTTTAGAAACAAGATAATACGAACTATCTACTTTTTATTCAAAATCTATTACATTTGTTCTATAAATATTTACTTCGGAACCAATGGTTGCCAATCAGCCATATTTTTCATACCAGGAGGTAAAGATGGTGAAGGTACTCCATTTTCTTTCTTATTATTAATGGAATTGGTTGTTGGTATTTCTTCAGAGCTAACAGTTTTTAATTTTGATGATGATAAATTTGATGGTTTTGAAGGTACCATTGGTTTCAATGCAGTTGATGAATCTGTATCGGTTGATCTTAAAGTGGAAGATTTTATGACGTTTGGCTTTGGTGAACTAATCGGTGATGAAGAAGCCAGGTTTGATCTACTTGGTATTAATGGTGATGATGAAAATCCGAAAGGAACTTTGACTGGAGCTGGTGTTTCAATTGTATTAGTGTTTAAATTGGTTTTTCTAGGTGGTGGTGGTTTTGGAAGATTATCACCATTTACATATTGATCTGGCGGTGGTGGTAATTTTCTAGGTTGAGATGCTAATGATGAAGATGCTATATTAGATGATTGATCAGCGGTAGTTTTCCTACTAGCTGGAGGAGGAGGAACTCTTTTCGGTGCTGGAAAATTAATTGGTCTACTTGGCAAACTTGGAGCATTTGAATCAAAATCGTCTAATAGATTCAAATCTGTTAAAGTATCATTCCTAAAATTATCATCAGATGTTTTACTTGATGCAATCGAGGGAGTAGTAGATGCAATTGATATCAAGTCGTATTCACTTCCATGTCCTTTTCTATATTCGTCATAATATTCTTTTGCCATTGAAGCCTTCTTAATTTTGTCAACAAATTCAACTTTAGAATTGAATGTAGCATAAACAGGTTTGTGATCACTTAAAAGCATGTCCATTACAGAATTATAATTTAATTGTTTCAAATCATTTCTTTTTTTCTTTGTACTTAAGAATAAAATTCTATCAGTCCAAGAAGGAACTCTTTGTTTTTCCGAAGTATCATAATTTGAAGACGCTTTGTCAAATTTATAAGTTGGATAAAATAAAACTACTCCTTCATTGAACTCCAGGAAAGCACCTTTATCTCTTCTTTCCAAAGTTAATTGATCACTTCTTATTAAATCATCAAATGCTCCCTTTTCGATCAAGTCTCGACATTCACCATTTGACATATTTATTCTATAATTTAAATCACCAAACCAAATCACATGATCATGATCTTGGATTGAATAATTTCTTGTAAAAGTCATACCTTGCATTATTGTGGTATAATCATTGAATCTTTCAACAGTAGCCGATGTTCCTGCAGCTAAATGTGATGTGATTAATGCAAATGAAGTAGCACCATATTCAAATCTAACCCCACAAGCACCTTTATTTGCAGTTATCCCCCCTAAACCAGTCTTTTTAGATGCACCAGATACTTGAGTCACATGATGAACAGAAGATTTTTTAACAAATAAAAATAGTGACATTGATGCAATTGATTCTGTACGTAACAAAGCATATTGTTCTTTTTGAGAGTTCAATTGATCATTCAAAATTGCTGCCCATTTGGTGGGTTTGGATATATCAGCGCTTAAAATCGATCCCGCATTTAGCTCGATCAATTCTTGAAAACCAATTGCATATATATCAGGTGTTGTTTCATTTTCCGGTGGGAACAACCATGGTGTTAAATCAATTCTATTTGATGGTTCTAAAGCATTAACATTATAAGTACCTGTAAAAATTGAAATGTTTTCTTCGGTTGAAAACAATTGTGATTGTTGTTTCAATTTGGTACTAACATACTCACTAGCAGGATCAAATATTTTCACTTTTTTAGAATATCTACCAGCCACACCAAGTAATAAATCTATTGTTGATTGCTTTTTCCCATCTACAAATGTGTTTTGATACAATCTTGAAACAGATTTAGTGACATCTGATAGTGCTCCAGCAAAATTCATCTTACCTGATCTAGAGAAAGATGATTTTAATGCATTTGTGCCTGTATAGATTTGTGATATGGCATCTCCATTATCTGCCCATAAGGCATTATGTCTTTGAATGATATTCTCCAACATGGCAAAATCTCTACCATGATTTCCATAAGACTCTGATTGATTCTTGATTATATTTTCCAACACTGTCCTGGAAATAACTTGTTCGATTAAATTTGTACGATCGAGACAATCTAAACAATTGACTCGAAAAACACCATCTTGTCTGGTGATAACTTCCTCGTGTTTCATATCATATGAGAAAAAACCAAATTGCTGCATAGAATCATATAAATATGGTAGAATCTTTGTAGCACCAGCAAATCCACCAGCTTGTTTTGTCTCTGCATGGAAATCAAATGCTGTGTATTCAATTTCCTTTTTTCGATCGCAATGATTATATAGTTGTTTATATCTATTTGAAACTTGAATTTCTGCTGATTTTGTTTTTGAAAGTAAGTCAACAATGTGACATACTCCATATGCTTCATTAATTTCTGTAAAATGTTTGTTGAAAACTGGTTGTGTTGCCTCTAATGATCTAGTTAATGTTATTTTAGGATTAATCAAACTTGAATCTTGTTCCCAAAATGTCGGCACTGATCCTCTAATCTGTGTATATGTGAATATATGTGATTTTGTAGGGTTATAATATATGAATTCTGTTTCAACAAAATTAGCAACATTACCGTTATCATCTATACCTCTTGTATTATATCTAGTCCCTGCTCTTTTCCATGATTGTTTCGAGACGATTGTAATTGAGTCCTGACTTCCAACTGGCACAGTTTTTGCAAATCCTCGAATTACAGTAGTTAAAAATTTATTATCATCCAAGATTAATTGATTATGTTGATCCAAATTTGATCTATATTTAATCATTTCATCCATCAAAAAGGAGTTCCACATATATTGAGGTTGATAATGATTTAAATTTTCCATATGTTCGTCGACCCCCCTGGTTTGTAAAGTTGATGTTAAGTCGAAATCATTTGAGTAGTAAAATGAACCGTTCGAAAGTAATTTCTTAAATTCAAAACATGGATGTGGTGCACGATTGTACCTTTCGTCTTCCATTTCATCAGACGTTAAAACTGGATATCCCAGGTTATCTAATTCAACAAAATCCCATTCATTATCGTCCAATGATACAAAATCAACTGAGTAAATTTTATCAACAGTTTCATTAGCAATTGGTGTTGCAACTTTAGTCAAAGCACCTGTGATAACTGCCAAAAAAATTTGATTCAGTTCGTATATTAAACCTAGGCAACCAAAAATTTCACGTTTGAGTAATGTTTTATAGCCTTCTTCTTTAGTGATCTGAGTGTTGGGAACTAATTCTAAGTTGACAATTGGTTTAGTTGATTCCGAATTCTTTTTGGTCAAAGTTCGAAATGTTAAACTGTAAGTTTCCGAATATAGAGCCAAAGTCCTTGGATTCTCCTTATATAAAAGTTTCATTTCAAACAAGCATGAAATATACTATCTTCGTGTGAGATCAACTTGGTACAAATAAAGTTTTGAAATTTTAAATTGATCTAGAAAGTAGCAATTTGATAAACACAAAATGTTCAATACTACATTAAATAAAAAGTTAACTGAATACCAATTAATTTTAGGATCAAACTCGCCTAGACGACGGGAAATACTCAAAAACAATTTAGGAATCAAAGAATTTGTTGTAATAGGATCAGATTTTGCGGAAGATTTAGAAAAACTGGATAAAACACCTTTAGAATATGTCCAATTAACAAGTAAACATAAAGCAGAGGCACTACTCGAAGTCTATAAGGAGAAATTTAGTAATAAAGATGCAATTATACTTACTTGTGATACAATTGTGACGGCCAATGGTCGAATCTTTGAAAAACCAAAGTCAAAACATGAACAAAGAAATTATTTTGAATTCTATAAAAAACATCCAGATCTAGAGGTCATATCAGCTATTACTACCATCAAGATCAAGAAAGATAACATTAGCGAATATTTCGATCATAGTATAACAAAGTTGAAATTTAAGCCAAATAATGATGAAGTTATGACTGCATATATCGAGAGTGAGGAAGGCTTGGAAGTAGCAGGTGGGTTCAAATATCAAGAACTAGGCTGTCTACTATTTTCTGAAATATCTGGAGATTATTATAATGTTGTTGGATTGCCAACTTCAACTTTCGAATTACTAAATAGAACCGTAACTGAAAGTTAATTTGATGTCATATTCATAAACAACGCTAGTTAATTGGGTCTTTAACCTGACAAATAATCCTTACATTTAGTTAGTTCCACAGCATCTTTACGACCATTTTTTAATTCAAATTCAACAGCTTCTGTTTCATATATTATATTCCATCTTCCTGGAAATTTCTTCTTTTCTTCTGGAGTGAGTCTAACATACTCTCTATATTCTGGAGCTGAATATAAATTATCAGCTGCAATTACAGTACCGGGAGCAACAAAATTCAATTTTTCACATAAGCAAAGATCTGGAACGTAACTTTTCTTGTCATGATCAATAAAAATAAAATCAATTTGTTTGTATTCTGGTGATTTCTTTAATCTTTCTTTAAAATCAACCAAAGTATAAGAAGCATTACCAACTATTATTTCAATTTTTTTCGTCAATCCAGCTAAATCTATAACATCTTGAGCAATCTTTGCATACTCGGCATTGGCTTCGAAACTATAATATTTTGCTTCAGGATCAGCTATTAGTTGATTTGCGAATAAAACAGCTGAGTACCCAAGATAGCCACCCAATTCTATCATTATCTTTGGTTGTTTCTTCACTATTTCTCCAACAATAAATTTTCCTTTCTCAGGTCCAATGTCCATAAACCATTCTGGATAATCATCTATAAGTTTTAAAACTTCAGTTGGTTTACCTCTTACTGCATCTTTTTGTTCTTTAGGTAAATTTAAAATGTATTGATGAAATTTTTCTTCTTTCGATAATTCAGGCATTTTTGGAAGAAGGTCGTCTTATGATTATTTTTTATTCAAAATCAATTGACTTGATTTATGTAATTTATGATTTATCAGGTGATTGTAGATTTTTGAGGGATCATTGAAGCAATTTATATCTTTATTAGATATTAGATTTAATCCGAATCTCGTCCCGTGCAAGAAATTAGATATTCCGAGATTAAAATACTTAGTTACGAGACTTCAATCCCTCTTGATAGATCTTTTTGATAAGTTCATACAAAACAATAAGAATCCAATCAAATTTGTAAACTATAAACCGTTTCGGGCTTTGAATTGAAATTTACTAAAAAAGGGGGCCTGCAACTAATTATGAGTATGAATAGTTTGATCTGATGCCGCTCAATACACGGAATTTCATAAATTAGGGACTAGTAAGAATGATGAGAATACAAGGCTTAGACCATATTTTAAGCTTCACCGGGTCCATTCAATTGTACACATCATAGCTCTCATTCAAGTTAGCACTTTTTGAGTGTATAGTCAACTTAATCACTGTAATTTTTTTTGCAATTTTTAAGTCAATCGAAGATAAAGGAAACCCGGATCATGATGAGAAGACAGAAAAATCATTTGCTGCCAGTGATTCAATTATTTTTCATGATTGGAATATATCTTATTTAGTAAATTGTGTATTGCATTGAGTCAAAAGATAAGCTTCTTCATTGCGTAAAAAAATATTTCATATTTTAGATCATAATATTGAATTGAATCAGATATCTCTTATAATTACAACAAATCAACTACACCTACGAATATACATTCAATTAGAAATGTGCCCATGATATGACCTCAACAGAGTTACCTGAAACTACCACTTTAGAATCATTGCTTTCCAGATTTGAGACTTTGAAGTCGAAGAGACAAGAGACTGTACGATTAAATAAATTAGAAGTATCTCAAGATATTCGCTTGCAAAAGTTAAATTCATTACAATCTCGAGGCAAATCTATCGATGCCGATCAAAGCACCAGAAATGATTTGGATGAAAAAGATAGATTGATGGAATATACCATTGAAGAATGTGAGAAATGGCAAGAAAAACAACAAAGAAAAGCAAATAATGGAATACAAGATCAAAATAAATTAGCAGAGTCTTCATATTATAAAGAAATTAGTGCTATTAAAATAGATAAGGAAGCTTATAGGTTACTGAAGGAAAATGAAATCAAGGGTATCAGTCCTAATGATTCTCCAATAAATGACGCCAAAGATGAAGTGAGTAAATTGATGAAAGAGTCAAAAGATCGAAAATTTAACAAGAAGAAAAGAGGTAGAGATGAAGCGGATGAAAATGTTGGAAATTACATCAATGAAAAGAATAGGCAGTTCAATATGAAACTAAATAGGCAGTATCAATAATATTAAATTGATTTTGTATCGACACAATAAATTGGTCGACCGTTTATCCGAAGTACCTCTTTCTGCAACTGTAGTTTTTTTGTTGTAATCAGACTTTGATTGATACAACTATATCTGAGTGGTGCCAAAGTCTTGTTGATAATTTTTCAAATTTTGTTACTCGAAAATTACAACCAAAATAGTCAAGAGAAAAAAAAAAAGTTACACCAAGTTGAGATCAACTCAATCAAATCATCATTTAGTCAACTACTTATCCATAAATATTGACTTGCAGTCCTCTCTCTAAATCACTTATTAGGGCAAGCACAAACTAACTACACTCATTATATAAGATTTTTCATTCCTTAATTGAGTTCAAATTTAAATCTATTTCAAAAAACCAAAAACATTATGGAAAGACCAGAAGAGAGTGAAATACGAGATAATGAAAACGATCAATCAGGATCAGAAGGAGAGGGTGATGATTTACGTAATGACTCCGTAACTGATTCATCCGAGGAAGATGATGATGATGATAACGAAGAAGAAATACAAAAAGTAAGAGAAGGTTTTATAGTTGATGATGAAGATGAAGAAATAGAAACTAAAAAAAGAAGAAGACATAAGAAAAGAAAAAGAGCAGAAAGAGAGGAATCAGTTCGAGAAGAAGATAATGATGCATTAGATGAAGATGATTTAGAATTACTTATGGAAAATTCAGGTTTGAAACCTTCATCACAAGGAAATCAATTTAAACGTTTGAAAAGAAGAACAGATAATGATGAAGAAACAGAGGATTTAGTTCAAAATCAGAAGGAACATGATCGTCAGAGAAGAACTGAAAGCGGATTGATTGATATATTCGCAGATGAAGAAGATGATGATGATCTCATAGACGACAACAACGAAAGAGATTTGGGAACTAGACCGTCTATTCAACCAGGTGAAGACGAAGAAGATGTTGATGATTTTATTGAAGATGATGAATTTTCAGATGATGATGAAGAAACAAGACGAGCTAGACAAGAAGAAAGACAACGTTTAAAAAAGAAAGGACCAAGCATTGACACATCTAAATTATCAAATGTTGATAGGAAAAGTTTACAAGAGTTGTTTGAGGCATTTGGAGATGGTAATGAATATGAATGGGCTTTGGAAGCACAAGAAATAGAAGACGCTGGACAAGGTAATGAAGAGCCAACCTCCTTAGATGAAGTATTTGAACATTCTGAATTAAAAGAAAGAATGTTAACAGAAGAAGACAATGTTATACGTATTATTGACGTGCCAGAAAGATTTCAAAGGTATCGTGCAGCCCTCGATTACATTGACTTGGATGGTGAAGAGTTGGAAAGAGAAAAGAAATGGGTTACGAATATAATGTTAGGAGAAAGACCTGGTATAGCCGGTTCATTCTTGGAAGAACCATTCAAAGAATCTGTTGGTCAAGTTGTCCAGCTTGTTTCAAAAGAAGCTTTCGAAGTGCCTTTTATTTGGTCTCATCGTCGTGATTGCCTTTTATATTCACATTTAACTGAAGATGCAGAAGGTAAAATAACTAGTAGTGTGCATAAATTATTATTCGAAGAGGATTTGTGGAGGATAGTTAAATTGGATATTGAGTATCATTCTTTATATGAAAAGAGATTAAATATAGAAAAATTAATCCAAGCATTAGGTTTAGAAGATGATCTAACAACAGATATTAAATCGCTTGATACAATGGTGGCTATACAAGATATTCATGATTACATTCAATTCACATACGCTCAACAAATCAGAGACTTGAATAACAAAGATACAGATTCCAACGAAGAGGAGGGAGAAAATTCAAAAGTGAGAAGTAAGAAGCATTCTAAATTTGCCCTTTATGATCGTATTAAATCCAATATTTTGTATGATGGAGTCAAAGCTTATGGTATTACTGCAAAACAATTTGGTGAAAATGTCCAAGATCAAAGTTATAACAACTTCCAAACTTCATATAGAATTCATGCAACTGATGATTCAAATGACTCACTTGATTTTATCATTGATATGTTGGTAGATGATGTAGATGCTTTATTCAAAGAAGAAAAAACCGCAAGAGATGCAATAAGACGTACTTTTGCAGAAGAAATATTTCATAACCCAAAAGTCAGACATGAAGTTAGGAATACATATAAATCGGTTGGTTCTATTAGTGTAGCATTGACTGACAAAGGTAGAACAGCAATTGATAATTATAGTCCATTCGCAGATATTAAATATGCAATAAATAGATCACCGGCTGATCTTGTACAAAAACCAGATGTGTTTTTAAGAATGTTAGAAGCTGAAAGACTTGGTTTAGCTGTTATAAAAGTAGAAACAACAGATTTTGAAAGTTGGTTTCAAGCTATTTTTAATTGTTTAAAATCAGATGGTTTATCCGAAAATTCAGATAAATGGAATAAAGAAAGGGAAATAGTTTTAAGATTGGCATTTAAAAAATTATGTGCTATGGTATCACAAAATACAAAAGAAGATTTAAGACGTGAATGTGAAAGATTAGTGGCGCTGGAAGTTAGAGCGAAAATAATGTCTAGAATTGACCAGGCACCTTTCGCTCCTTATGGATATGATAAAGGAACTAAACCTAATGTTTTGGCGTTATCTTTTGGTAAAGGTGAACCTGATAGTGCTGTTGTTGGTGCTTTTGTAAGAGATAATGGTAAAGCTCAAGCATTTTTCAAGTCAGAATCCAATCCTATTAAAGATCTAGATAGTGCTGAATCATTTTCTGGAGAATTAAAAGAATTTTTTGATAATACTTTTAAGACTGATCAACCTGATGTTATTACAATTTCAGGATTTAATGTGAATAGTAAAAGATTATTTGATATAGTTAGAAAATTTGTTGAAGAAAATGGAATAACTGCTAATGTACAAGATTTAGAAATTACTGAACCACCACCACTTTTAAGTGTTGTTTGGGGTCAAGATGAAACAGCTAGATTGTATCAAAATTCAGCCGCTGCTAAAGTTGATTATCCAGACAAACCACAATTAGTTAAATACGTAATTGGAGTAGCTCATTACTTACAAAATCCAATATTGGAATACGTTGCTTTAGGTGATGACATTTTATCATTAACATTCCATGAACATCAAAAACTTATTCCTATTGATTTAGTTAAGGAAGCATTAGAGTCAGCTTTTGTTGAAATAGTTAATACAACTGGGGTTGATATTAATGTTGCTGTTCGAGACCCATATGTTGCCAAATTATTACCATTCGTTGCTGGTTTAGGTCCTCGTAAAGCATCAGGTTTAATAAGAAATATTGTTACTAGATTAAATTCTACATTACCAACAAGAAATGATTTAATTTTAAATGATCTTACACCAAAAATAGTTTTTAAAAATTGTGCTTCATTTTTAAACATTCCTACTGATGAACCTCATACTTCAGCAATTGAAATTTTAGATGCAACAAGAATACATCCAGAGGATTATGAATTGGCAAGTAAAGTTGCAGCTGATGCTTTAGACTTAGACGAAGAAGATATTGAAGGTATGAAGAAAAAAGGGGAAGTTGTTCAACAATTATATAATAGTGGAGTAGAAAAAATTAATGAATTGAATCTTGTTGATTTTGGTAAACAAATTGAAGCTAAAACTGGTAATAAAAAATTTGCAACATTACAATTGATTAAAGAAGAATTAGTTAATAATTATACAGATTTAAGAAGACATTTCAAACTTTTGGATAGTTATGAATATTTCCATATGTTAACTGGTGAAACAAGGGAAACATTTGGTGTTGGTGTTGTAGTTCCTGTTACTGTTGTAAAAGTTGGTAAAAATTATCATGATCCACAATCAAAAATTAGATGGGCTAAAGTAATAACATCATCTTTAATTCAAGGAAATGTTGAAGAAGATAAAATACCAAGAGATTTGGATTTACAACAAGGTCAAGTTGTTCAAGCAGTTATATTAGAATTTCATCCAGATTCTTTAATGGCAGTCATGAGTTTATTAAAAGAAGATATAAAACGTGCTTCTATTCCTAAAATTAGAAAAGAAGGTGGAAAATGGGATTTTAGAGCTGAAGAAGATGATTGGAAAAAAGAAAAAGCAAAAGAAAAAGCCAAACGAGCTAATATTAGAAATATTCAACATCCATTATATCGTAATTTTAATTATAAACAAGCAGAAGAATATTTAGCACCACAAAAATTAGGAGATTGTGTAATTCGTCCATCATCAAAAGGTCCAGAATATTTAACTATTACATGGAAAGTTGGAAATAATATATTTCAACATTTATCAGTACATGAAAGAAGAAAAGGTAGATTTAAAGAATATTATGTTGATGGTAAAAAATATCAAGATTTAGATCAATTAATTTTTCAACATATACAAGCAATTTCTAAAAATGTTGATTCAATGGTTCGTCATGCTAAATTTAAAGATGGAACTATATCAGAAGTTAATGAATGGTTAGAATCATATACAAAAGCAAATCCAAAAAGTTCTGCATATATTTTTTGTTATGATCATAAAAATCCTGGAAATTTTTTATTATTATTTAAAGTAAATGTTAAAACTCCAATTATAACATGGCATGTTAGAACAGAACCTGAAGGTTATTCATTAAGAAATTTTCAATATAATACTATGATGCAATTATGTAATGGGTTCAAACATGTGTATAAATCAGAATTACAAAAACAAATGCCTTCACAAAATCGTGGTGGATATAATAGCTACAACTATTGATTAAAGATTCATATTAAATAGTTAAAATGTAAATATATATATATATATTAAACTTTTGTACCAAATGTTCTATAACCTATACGTAATTTTGATCTAAAACTATCACCATCAACATATGTACCCATTAACCATCTATCACCACCATTTGAATCATTAAATTCATTTCTTGAATGTAAAGTTCTTCTATTTTCAAATATAACACAAGTACCTTCTGGTAATTTTATTTCATAATGATTCTTTGGGTCATTAATGAAATTTTCAAATAATTTAAAACCTCTTATAAAATCATCAAATTCTGAATAAGATTTTGGATCATTTTCTTTTACTACTCCTTTTTCAAATGGACCTTGGAATGGAGGTGAATAATTTATTGCATGAATTTTAGGGAAGTTGGGGTTAGTAATTTCTTTATCTTCTATAATTAATGGTCTTTTAAAATAATAATATTCATTATTATTATCATAATGATAAGTTATTGGAATTTTAGTCAATGCATCATAAGCTTTTGGATCTTTTTGTTTAACATAGTTAGCAGCTAAAAATGAATCACAAAATATATTTTCACCTCCTAAAGTTGAATTTTGAATAGCATGAAGCATTTGTAATCCTGGTGGTGATTCATAATATAATAAATCCATATGTAATGGTAAAAAAGTATTTGTATAAGCTATATTTTTTGCTTGATTTTTTAAATTTTTAACATCAAATAATGATCCATAAAATGTCTTTTTGATATATCCAAATTTATTAGCTAAATTAGCAATTGGCCATTCATTTACATTTGATTCATTCATTTCGTTTAATTTAGGGTGGGGAATATCATTGATGAAACATAATCCATATTTATTTAAATTATGTAGTGCTTTAAAAAATGTTTCATCATTATTTAAAAATTCTTCATATGTATGGTTGATAGATTCAAGATTTGATTCTAATTCAATTTTATCCCAAATTTTTCTATCATTATCAAAAAATTTTCCTTCTCTATTTAATATATTATTGGAATGTTTGAGTAAAAATGATAATGGATATTGAGAATTTATAAAGTTACCATTGTTATTCCATTCAATGTTTAAGGTTGGTTCCTTCCCATTGGTTATTCTTGGTTCACTTTTTATCGATAAGTTTGTTGCTCCTTCAGCCGTTGTAAACAATTTTTGACTGGTTGCTTCATCAATTGATTCTGATGATGTGCATGAATCTCTTAAAAAGACGTTTTTGAAAGTGTATTGTTTATCATTTATTTTCAACGAAATTTCGTTGTTGTCATAATTCAAAACAGAGAGACTCAGGGAATTGAACCTTATCTGACTAAAATTGATCTTATTAAGTCGCCTTAGCATCTTTTCACAAACAGCGAGTGAATAATTTTGCAAGTGATTTGCAGTACTTGTGGTTTGACTCGAATTTACGAACTGTCAAATCCGGGGAAATTTTTTCTGTGAGAGAACCAAAATTGATCAGCTTATTTTTTGGCTGCAAAATAATATTTCAATCGATAATATAAAGTTGCATGAGACCAAATAATAATGCAGCAATTAACATCTCAAATCACATAACAGCTTCAAAATATCGTCCTTAAAAAAGTTTATAAAAACTCATTTTTCTAATTATAATTCAAATGTATAAAGATTTTTAAATTTTAAGTCTTTTGCAACAAAATTAATCAAAAACAAGATGATATTTATTAATTTATTTTTAATTATTGTTTGTCAAACTGTAATAGCTATTGATAATATTCCAATTTTTAATTTCAATGGTAATTACAGTGATCCTGACTGTGAAGATTGCGATAGTGCTAAAGCTATGGTTTCTAGAACATGCAGTATTTCAACACAACCTACTCAAGTATCAGAAATGAAAGAACTATTTCAATGTATTTGTCAATTACATGATGATTTTTTTGATGACTTGGCTGATTGTTTGAAAGAATGCAGAACATTTGGTTTAACTAGAATGGATTATGATGAAGAAAGATTACGTCGTTATTATTGTGATTTTGCAAGTCGTTTAAATTCAATTACAGATGAAGCAGGAAGTGCTAGTTTTGATAGTATATTAAGTACTATTTTATCATATACAAATCAACCAGGTGCTGGTAGAACTACTGACGGTCAAACACAAGTTGGAACAATCACTACAAATGACAATACAATGGTTGGAATGGGTACTCAACCTACTCAAGAAGTAGATACTCAACAGACTGAAACTCCACGTACTCAAGCAATGAAAACAACAACAGAAACACAAACTCGTGACTCAGGCAATTCAAAGCAATTTGCACCATCAATCATATCTATTGCATTATTTATTTTGATAATAATTTGAGCTTAACTTTCCACAGTTACCATAAGGAAGAATCAAAAAGTTGTTGCAAATTATAATATCTATCACTCTATAAAGTGTGTAACTTATAGTGTGAAAAGTATCGACAAGACAATAAAAATGACAATGATTTTATGTTAGTCTACTTAATGTTAGCTCTACCTAGTAATTAATAATTACGTAGAATTTAGTGTAATTTTTTGTATTGTGCTTATTTGTTAGTGGAAAGAGAAAAAAAAAATATTTGAAATTTCGCGTATTAAATCTCTCTCTCTCATACTTAAGGATTGTTATTACTGTATTAACATTGTTATTAGTATTATTTATTATAAGGAAGGAAGATTTATATTTTGACAACCAATTATCATATATTAACCACAACTTTGATACCAGTTGATCAAGTATCAATTGTACATATATCATATCATTATAGCATTTATTAGTCATTTAATATCACGCATTATAGCATAGTCATTCATTATTTCATTTGTATTTATATTTCATATGTCTTTTTAATAATAAACAAAGTTTGAATAAGAGATTGGGTTTAAAAATAAAAATATAAAATGGATGAATCTAATGAATTCTCAACCAATTCAGTCAAATCTAGTAACCCAACAGTATTCAAAAAGAAATTCACATCACTTTTAAGACCAAGACAACCTTTAAAAGAAACAAATTCTAATTTACCAATTTTACCTGGGAAACAAAATCATAGAAGATCATCTACAACTTCACCAAAGTATAAAATATATAAACGAACTACACCTAATAAAGAATCACAATCTACTGAAGAGAATGTTTCATCTGTCGAAAAACCATTTGGAAGATCAAAAACTGAAAATTTTACATCTCAAGGAAAAAATACACGAGAAAGTCCTTTAAAGAATTTAGTTTATTCAGCTTCTGATGATCAAAAGGATAAAAATGTTGAGATTAAAACTCCTACGAAAGAAGCAAATACTATAGAGACGACGACTAAAAAAAGAGAAAGAGAATCAGAAGGTCAAACTGGTCATCTACGAGAAAGTCTAAGTGCTTGTTTAAAAAAACGTAAACTTCATGATGTTATGACAAAACAAGACTTTACCGAATTAAAAAATTCATTTTCAAGAAGTATTGAAAAAGTTTTAGAAGAAAGACAACGATCTTCAAGAAGTAATTCACCAAGTTCTAAAATTAATTCACCTAGATTTAATACAGTGCAAGTTTTGAAAACTAATGATGAAGAAAATAATCTTTCTGATCAAAAGGAACTGGATAAAGAAGAATCTATAATTACAAATCCATTTTATGATCCAAAACCTATAACTAAAAAGAGAGAAGTAATAGTAATAGATGACGAGGATAATGACTTGGAAACAGGAAGTAAGGATAAAGTTGATAAATCATCACTTAAACCATCCCGATTGATTAAACTCAGACCATCTCCATTGATTGAACGCAAACCATCCCCATTAATCGAGTTAGAAAAAGAAATTCAACAGCAAAGGGCACTGATGGGAAAACAAGTCAGTCTAAATGACGGCAAGCCAAGACCGTTCTTGAGTTCATTGTTAAAATCAAAAAAAGTCTCTGAATCCGAAAATCAAAAACATGTTCCAAAAGCTAGTCTTGGGTCTCCAATTGAAATCCAACAACGTCCATCTATAGCTCAAAACAAACCTTTACAGCCGTTAGATTTGAACACAAATTTGCATAATAGACAGGACTTGCAAAATGATAAAATTAAAAAACAAAAATTAAACCATCAACAAGATCATCAATTACAAAAGCAAGAAGAAGAAAGATCAAGAAAATATCTCCATGCTCAACAACAACAACAACAGCAACAACAACAGCAACAACAACAACAACAACAACAGCAACAACAACAACAACAGCAACAACAACAACAACAGCAAAGAGGAAATACTAGACTAATTGGAGAAGAATTACTGCAATGGCAACAATCTTGGAGAAAAATAATGAAAGAATCAATAGTATTTTTTGAAGGTTCACATGATGTACAACTGATGGAATATAAAAAGGCAATAAAATATTTAAAATATGTTGGATGTGAAATTGCTCCATTTTATAAAACTGATGTAACTATATTAATATCAAAAAGATCATATGATGATAAATTTACATATCCTAATAATGATATTTTTTCAAATGTTTCAAGATTTAAAACAAAAGTATGGAGTTATGAAAAATTATTTAGATTTATGAAAAATTTAGGTTTAAGTAATAATGTTGATGAATCAATTAATAAACATAATAATATTTTACAACCAACAAATACAAATACAAATTTATATAATCTTTTAAAAGAAGAAAAATTATATGGTTCAACTGATAGAGATCCAACTGCAAAAAGAGATGATTTTCATTATTTTGGTAAAAATTATTTATATGTTTATGATTTAACTCAAGTTGTTAGACCAATAGCCATAAGAGAATGGAATAATGAATATCCTATTTTAAATTATTCATTAGATGGAAAATGTCCATTTATATTTGATCCATCAGATCAAAATCTGGAAAAGAAAAAATTAAAAAGATTAAAAAAATTTGAAGCTTCAAAATCTCATCGTCAAGCCTTGAGAGTTGCAACTGAAAAAGTTATAAATGGAATTTCATTATCACCTAATGATTTTACTGAAACAAGTACTAGTACAGATAAAGTTGAAGATTCTTCAAATAATAATGAAGAAGAAATTGAATTTGAATTTAGACAACCACTAATTAGAAATTCATCAAATATTCAATCAAAACAAGTAGATACAATGGCTTCTGGATTTAATGGAGCTTCAAATGCTTTACAATTTTCAATGGATTCAAGTTTAAATAGTACTGCATATGCAGCAGGTAATGGATTAGGACCATCAATATCTCATGTTACTTCTAAAAATTTAAATAATTTAAAAAGAAGAATATTTATGAAAAGAAAAACAACAGAAATTATAAGAAAAGATAAAGAATCAACTCCAGGTTATTGTGAAAATTGTCGTTGTAAATATGATTGTTTTGAAGAACATATTTATAGTAATAGACATAGAAATTTTGCTTGTGATGATAGAAATTTTCAAGATATTGATGAATTAATTTCAATTTTACATAATGAGTATTGAATTGAGTCTATAGAATTTGTTTGTATTATCTAAATATTCAATAAATTAGAATTATATATTTTGTAAGGTAAGCTTAATGGCTAAGTATGTGATTTCAAGTTATTACACAAAATCTTAAATGTAATATCACTTGCATGTTTGAAAAATTTTAAATACTTTGCAACAATAACATTATCTACAATCTTATTACCATCCACTTGTCAATGTTTCATATATCGAGTAGATCATGTTTGAAACGAATACTACTAACGCGAACGTATTCAGATATACTAAATGATATACGAAGAGTTGCAAACTCAAAACCAACATCAAAACCATCAACTATTTCAAATTCAGATAAACCAAAAATCAACAGATTTGCACAACAATATTCAAAACCAAAACCTCAAATTTCAAATAATAGACCGGCAAGACCTAACATAAGTAATAGAAATGGAAATTATGGAAATAGTAGGCGACCTCATTTGCAAAATAGAGATTCAAATAATTCAATAAATAAACAATTCACACCTTTAAATGGACCACAATTAACAAAGGAAGAGATAGAAAGACAAAAATTAATAAAATATCAAGAATTACGAAGACAAATAGAAAAGGGAGATACAAAAGATCAACAGCACCGAGATAATGAAACATTCATACCACAGCGAACTACAAAATCTAGAAAATTTCGAAAATTAAAAGAACGTAAAAAACCAATTGTTAAAATTCAATTACCTCCTTTCATTTCAATTGCAAATTTAGCAATGATAATGCAAGTTCCAATAAATGATGTTATTAAAAAGACTCAAGATTTAGGGTTTGAAAATGTAAGACATTCATATATTTTAGATAAAGAAAATGCTAGTTTAATTGCAGATGAATATGATATTGAAGTTGAAATTATATCTGATAATAATAAAAAAAATGAAAATGATTTATTTTCTGATCCTATAAAACCAGAAAATTTAAAAGAAAGACCACCAGTAGTTACAATTATGGGACATGTTGATCATGGTAAAACAACTATATTAGATTATTTAAGAAATTCATCAATCGTAAAAGGAGAATTTGGTGGAATAACTCAACATATTGGTGCATTTTCAGTTATAACTCCTGAATCCAAGAAAAAAATTACATTTTTAGATACTCCTGGTCATGCAGCATTTTTAAAAATGAGAGAAAGAGGTGCAATAATAACAGATATTATTATATTAGTTGTTGCTGCTGATGATTCAGTTATGCCTCAAACTATTGAAGCTATAAAACATGCCAAAAAGGCAGGAGCTCCAATAATAATAGCTATAAATAAATGTGATAAACCTGGTATTAAAATAGATAAAGTATTAAGTGATTTATCATCTCATAATATTGATATTGAAGATTATGGTGGAGATACTCAAGTTGTTCAAGTATCAGGAAAAACTGGTTTAAATATGAATAAATTAGAAGAAGCTATTATAACATTAAGTGAATTACAAGAATTTAAATCTGAATTTAATGGTATTGCTTCTGAAGGTTGGATAATTGAATCTGAAGTTATAAAAGGAATGGGTAATGTTGCTACTGTATTAGTACGTAGAGGTTCTTTAAAAAATGGTGATATAATAGTTGCTGGCAAGACATATTGTAAAATAAAAGGTATGAAAGATGAAAATGGTAAAATTTTAAAATTAGCAGAACCTTCAACTCCTGTACAAATTTGGGGTTGGAAAGGTTTACCAGATAGTGGAGATCATATAATTCAAGCAAAAACAGAACAAATTGCAAAAAAAGTTATTGAATTTAGACAAAAAAGATCACAAGAAATTCAAGCTTCAAGAGATATAGAAAATATTAATTTAAAAAGATCAGAAGAAATAAAAGAAGCTGAAAGATTGGAAAAATTAACTGAATTGAAAAAAGCAGGATTAGATTCAAGTGAATTAGAAATTAAAGAAGAAGATAAGCAAGTTAAATGTAATTACATTATAAAATCAGATGTATTTGGATCTTCAGAAGCTATAAAAGAAAGTATTGATGGGTTAGGTAATGACGAAGTTAAATCAATAGTTATATCTAATTCTGCAGGTTTACCAACTGATAATGATTTAGATATGGCAAAAACTTTTGGAGCAACAATTTTTTGTTTTAATTTAAAAATTCCTAAACCCATTTTAATAAGAGCAGAAAAAGAAAAAATTAAAATTATTGAACATAATATTATATATAGATTAATTGAACAAGTAAATGATGAATTAAATTCTCATTTAAAACCAAGAATTGAAACTAAAATCTTGGGAGAAGTTGAATTAAAAGATATTTTTACTATTACACAAGGTAAATCAAAAATTAAAATTGCTGGATGTAAAGTTTTATCAGGTATAATAAAAAGATCATCAAATGTTAAAGTTTTAAGACAAAAAAAGGAAATTTATAAAGGTACATTATCATCTTTAAAACATATTAAAGATGATATCACAGAAGCAAGAAAAGGAAATGAATGTGGTCTAAGTTTTTCCAATTGGAATGGATTCGAAGCTGGTGATTTGATTCAAGTTTATGAAGAAATTGAACATAAAAGGTATTTGTGAATAGTATAGGGATAATTATAGATTTAAATACTTGTATATATTATTGGATAATCTTGCGGTAATAGAAAATTGACTGCAAATTATGCTACCAAACACACTCGTTTCAAAACATCATCTCTTTAGCTTAATCTTTCAATTTTCAAATATTTGACTTTAAAAGAAATAACTTATCCTTAAAACAAAAGAACAATGTCATCACAAGAAGAATATTCATCAGATGAAGAAAGCATCTATGATTCTCAAAATAAGAAACAAAAAGTATTATTAGGTTTTGTAGATGGACCAATAACTGAAAAAGATAAACCAACAATAGAAGATACATTTTTAGGATCACAACCAATATGGTTTTATGAAGATTCAAAACCCGCGGAATCAATGTTAATATGTGATAATTGTAAATCGAAGTTATCATTATATTTACAAGCTAATTCACCATTAGAAAATACTTATTATGATAGAATAATATATTTATTTGGTTGTAAAAATTCACAATGTTCTAAAAAAAAGGGAAGTATTAAAGTTATCAGAGGTATTAATAAAAATGATGAAGTTATTAAACGAAATAAAAATGCTTTGGATGATATGGATGATCAATTAAATCAATCTGAAGATAAACAGAAACAATTGAGTGAAGAAATTACAAAAAATTTATTTAAAAAAAATGATGATGATGAAGAAGAAAAGACAAAACAAAATCCATTTGGAGGATCAAATCCGTTTGGTGATTCTTCTACTAATCCGTTTGACTCAAATTCAAATCCATTTGATAAAAAACCTGAGAAGAAACAAGAAAATTCGAAAGAAGTATCGACACAACAACAACCAAAAACAAAAACATCATATGCAGAAATTGCATCTAAAAATGCTCCACCACCATCAAAACCATCAAAATCTATAGAAGGAGAATTACCAGAATATCCAGGTAATTTCATATATATAGAATCAGAAAAATTAAAAAAAGATAAAACAACAGATGAAGAATTAGCAAAATATAAACATTTAATAGAACAATCACAAGAAAACGATGATGATGAACAACTACAAAAAGGTAGTTCTAAAAGAAGAGAATCATCATCATCAGCAGTATTAGATCCTCAAACAACAAAAATTTCAAATATGTTAGATGATAAATATTTTGAAAATTTTTCAAATAAAACAAAATCAAATCCTGGACAAATTTTAAGATATGATTTAAATGGTAAACCATTATTATATAATGGTAAAGATGATATTGCAAAAATTTTTCTACTGGAACCTTTTAATATTCCCAAACCATCATATAATCCTTCAAGTAGTAGAAGATTTGAATTTCAATTAATGCCAAATGCTATAATGAATTTAGAAGATTTAAATAATAACACTAACAAAAATATAAAAGATATTTTAAATGGTATGAGTTGGGGTACAATTATAGTATGCACTGATTTTGAAGATTATATACCCGATGAAATGTTTGATAAGAATAAAGTTGGTTATATACAAGAATGGTGTGGAGTTCAATGGGAGGAAAGTGTATAAAATTGTTACATTTGTATAGAAATATTGAATCACAAGACTTTATATATATATCTCTTGAATCTTCAGGATTTCTAAATTTAGAATATCCAATATACCTCTATCTATAGACGTATTGTACGTTTGAAGGAGAGACCTTTCACCCCAAATTGATTTTGTACTTTGTATAAAGATTATTTAAATCAAGTCAATTGTAACACAGATCAAATACAATCCAACATTTTTATAATAGCAAGGATCGAACTTTTGTGACTATTGATATGATCTTTAGCTTTGGATACACAAATTTAGTTGTTACATATTACACAAGCAATGGAGTGGAAGTAAGGGAAAAGAAAAAATTTACCCATACTTTAGTCTAACTCATCTACCATTTCAACTTAAAGCTTCAAGTTGTGATATGAAACAGCTTCAAATCACATTCTATTATGAAACCAGTTGATTAGAAAAATGATTTACGACAATACCAACCTGTTACTATTAATAATACGCGTACCTTTTTTTAATAATAAAAATAGTTACACAAAAATCGGTTATGATATATTTTAACAGTCTAATTTTATTATAAAGTTTAGTAAATAATACGTCAAAATTAACTTAGGCTAATGCGCAATCATATTAAGTAATATTAATACAGTATTTTTTTTTTGGTCTAAGTACATCATTTCTCATTAAAATGAGTCGAGCGGTGTAAATGTAGGTCGATGTAGGTCCACCAAAATTTTTTTTTCTTCGAATAGTATAGCCCACAGCGGTAATACGTCTATCTCTGTAATTATATTGAATCTTGAAAGACTTTTTGACAATAGAACTTCTAATGTTGCATTTGTCAGTGGTGGTAGAAGAGGTAATAGTAGTAGTGGTAGTGGCTCTCGTAGTATTGGATGTGGTATAGTAATATGACATCATTCTGCTATTAATTGTTAAGACTAAATTAAAACAATAAATTTTGTAACACAAATGAAACCCATTACTTACGTATTGTATTAAAGAGAAAAAAAGATAATAAGTATGATGATTGTGACAGATTAAAATCAAATTTTATAAATTTTTACAACAACTCCTTTCAAATTCAACATTCAATAAATAGATTAATATATTTTCATATTTCACATTAGAAAACTAATCTAATCAAGGATTAGTTGATCATTCTACATATTTAACATCTTACTATCGCTTACTACTATAAAAACAGTCAAACTGTCTTATCTAGATAACTATTTTTAATATCGGATTATCATACATCACCAACATTAAATCAACCGCTCAATCATAACTACGTTAACATTAGACATTAGCGACATAGACAAATCACACCACTAGAACATTAGACAACTAGACTGAAGTATAGATATAGATTAATTTGAAACTCCACATAAATGTCTAATAATTATTCCTCATCAAGTGATGATGAAGGAGGTTTTAATTCAAATTCTTCAAATAGATTTCATATTCAATTACCTCAACAACAATTAAATTTAAATGAAATTAGAAAACAAAATCAAAAAAAAGATAATTCAAAATTTACAAAACAAACTTCATCAAATTTTATAAAAGTTTCAAATAAATTAAATAATAAAAAAAATGTTAAATTTCCTGATTCTTATACTCCAAAGGATCCAAGATCATCTATGAATTTATCAAATACTTCACAAATATCCTCTGATGATGATGATGATGAAAATGAAGAAGAAAGAAGATTTTACAATGAATCAAGTAATACACCTAGATTTCAACAAGGTCAACAAAATTTACCACATTTTCAATTTAATTCAGATCAAATAAAGAAAAATAATAATCAATTACTAGATAGTTCAGATGATGAAGATTATACTGATTTTCATGATCAAACTCATACAAATTTTACAAATATGCAACCACCTGAACATTTTTATAATACAGACTCATCTGATGATGAAGAAGAAGATAGTAGAAAACGAGACATAATACATACAGATGATGATCCTTTATCAGATAAACCCGAAAATCCCTTACAAGACCCACCACCTCATATTTATGATCAACCAATACATAAAACAACAACTTCATCATCAAGAAAATCTGTATCTTCAGATCCAAAAAGAAAATCATCATTAAAATCAATTTTATCAGGAGAAAGTAAAAACACATCAAATAGTGGAAATGGTCCTGGTGGTATTAAAGGAATACTACGTAAAATGTCATTAGCTGATCATATACCATCATCTGATCATGATATATCACAAAATGATACATTTTTAGGTAGAGTATTTAGTATGGGACATAATGGAATATCAGGAGGTGGTTTAGCACCAGGAGCATCAAGAATGACATCAAATGACAAAATTCCAGAAGAAGATGAAGAAAAAAGAGTTGGATTTGCTGAAAATGAAAATGATAGAGATAATGCTATTGAAATGAAACCAATAGCAAATTTTGAAGAATTAAGTGAAGAAGCTAAAAATTTAATTCATCAACATATACCTGATTCGATATTACATTCAAGAGATTCAAGTGCTGCTAATAGTACCGATATTACACCCGTAGTAAGTCAAGAAAATTTAAATAAAGAAAATAAAGAAGGTAATGATGATGATTCATCAAATAATTCAGGATCAACAAAAAAAGATGAAGATGATGATGCGAAAAAAAATAATCCATTTTATACACCAAATCCAGATTTATTTTTAAGAGGTAACCATGATGATGATCAAGAACATGTTGATCAAAATGATTTTTTACAAGATGTTGATGGTGATTATATAGAAAGACCAAAACATGTTCAAGCTGGTGTATTAAGTTCATTATTGAGATTATATCAAAATCCAAATGAAGGAAAATCATCAAGTTCATTAAGTCAAACTCCAACTAATTTAAGTGATGAATATAGTATGTATTCATCAAAACCACAAAGTTCTTCACAAATGGATTTTAATAAATTTAAAAATGGAATGTCTGGTGTAAGAAAGGGAATAAAATCAGCACCTGGAAAAGTATTTAAAGCTGCAGGTGGAGGTAAAAATAGAAAGAGTGCAACGTTTGATAAAGAATTAAATGATCAAACGGGATCAGGTAGTGATACCGAAGGTGGTGGATCTGGTAATGGTGGTACAGTAAGTAATGGTGAAAAATTTACAAATGATACATCATTACCATCGTTCCACAATGCAAAACCAAAAATGCCCAAAAAACGAACAACAGACTCAAGTAATATAAAATTAAAAAAATTAAAACATAATAGAAAAGCAGAAAGATTAAGAATAACAGTTCATATAGCAGATATTTTACAAAGACAAAGATTTATAATGAATATGTGTAGAGCATTAATGATGTTTGGTGCTCCAACTCATAGATTAGAAGAATATATGATTATGACATCAAGAGTATTGGAGATAGATGGACAATTTATGTATTTTCCTGGATGTATGTTAACATCATTTGGTGATGCAGCAACAAGAACTTCAGAAGTTCATTTAGTTAGATGTTCTCAAGGTTTAAATTTGGGGAAATTAGCTGATACTCATAGAATTTATAAAGCTGTTATTCATGATTTAATTGGAGTTGAAGAAGCAAGTAAAAAATTAGATGAATTGTTAAAAGAAAAAAATAAATTCCCACCATGGTTATGTGTATTTTTTTATGGTTTAGGTTCATTAGCTGTAACACCTTTTGCTTTTGAAGGTGGTTGGATTGATTTACCTATAAGTTTTGGAGTTGGATTATGTGTTGGTTATTTACAATTTTATTTAAGTTCAATGTCTCATTTATATTCTTCAGTGTTTGAAGTTAGTGCAGCAATTGTTGTTGCATTTATATCAAGAGGTATTGGATCAATAAAAGATGGAAATTTATTTTGTTTTAGTGCTATAACTCAAGGTTCATTAGCTTTAATTTTACCTGGTTATATTATATTATGTGGTTCATTAGAATTACAATCAAGAAATTTAGTTGCAGGATCAGTTCGTATGTTTTATGCAATTATATATTCATTATTCTTAGGTTTTGGTATTACATTAGGTTCTGCATTATATGGATGGGTTGATCATAATGCAACATCACAAAATTCTTGTTTACCTGGACATTCAATGAATGATAAATTTCGTATATTATTTGTACCATTATTTGCAATATGTTTAGGATTAATTAATCAAGCAAAATTTAGACAATTACCAATAATGACAGTTATAGCATGTGTTGGTTATATAGGAACATATTTTGCAGGAAAACATTTTAGTTCAGTAACTGAATTTACTGCATGTATTGGTGCTTTTATAGTTGGTATATTGGGGAATTTATATTCAAGAATTTGGAAAGGTATGGCAGTATCAGCAATGTTACCTGCTATTTTCGTTCAAGTTCCTTCTGGTATTGCTTCTAAATCAACTTTAATTTCAGGTTTACAACAAGCTGATCAAATTACAAATAAAAATGGTACTTCAACAACTACAACTACTGTTACTGACGGTTCAAGTTTAAGTTTTGGTGCTACAATGGTTGAAGTATCAATTGGTATTTCAGTTGGATTATTTGCTGCTGCTTTATTTGTTTATCCATTTGGTAAAAAGAGAACTGGTTTGTTTACATTATAGGTTAGGAGACGAATGGAGTTAGAGAATAGTATAGAGTAATAGAGGAGACAAACGAAAGAATGAAAAAGAGTGCATACGATGAAGGTATTTATAGAAATTATAGGATTAGAGGGATAAAAGTAAACGGATTATTTATAAAATTAGAAATATCTTCGAAAAATATTCTCTTGAACTCTAAGGAAATTAATTTAACCCATTTGAATATTTATATAAATTTAAAAGCCTACAAGATAATTTGCTTACGATGTTTACTGTTCCGTTAAAAGAGCTTAACATTGTCAATGGATACTAAAGAGTAAAATCTCTACGTTGAATATTATCATACGTTAATTATTTTAACTCATGTGATCATTTAATAAGTTGATTGCAAATATTTTTATCCAGCTCTTAAGGGTGCTCAATAGTAATAACCTAGTTCATATCTTTCTTGCATGTCTCATAAACTCTTTGTATGCAAACAAAATATTGATTGAGGTTGAACATGATTTTTTCAGTTAATTGTAGGTATCCTATCCATTTTGTAAAGGATCTTTTCAATTGAGCTTCAAACTATAAGAAGAACCTAATTTACATCAAAACCATTCAAATGATATTAAATAAATTTGGATCATAAATTCATGAAAAAATGAATGAACAACGAAAATACTTACAAGCCAATAACAATTGAGTCCTCAGAACACAGAAAATCACCTCCCAAAATACGATCACAACAAATGAAATATTCAAAGTATAAAAGCTATCCTTGATTCATGATTTAATTTGGAAATTTCTTTTGTCGTTGCCTTCTTTCTTCTTCCAGAAATTGGTCAGCAACCTTTGTATATATTTTATCGTGAATAAGATTTCTTACAATGTCTCAATTAGTTGATCATATTTCGAAAGTTGATTTCTTTATTCCATGACTTTGTTGTTATTAATTTGTAAATACCTTCGTTTTTTTCTTATGTTTTTATTCTTTTATTGATATCTGATTTGATTTTTTGCTTAACACCGATTGTTGGTTTTCCATATGATTTGATTCTTGTTGTATTGTTACTTGACCGTTTAAATTAGTATCCTCCTATTTGTGAATGCTATTTTGAAAGTACTTCTATTTTTTTAGTCTGTGAGAAACAAATTCATCAATGGAGAAAGAATATAATAAACACAGGGAAGAATTAATTTTAAATACAAGAGATCAAGTGTTAATTCATCGAAAAGCAAACATTTTTACTTCAACATTTAAAATGACTAAACAATCCAATTTATATTTAGGTCCTTATTCAGTTATTAAAGCAGATCCAAATCAACCAAATAATTATCTTATTGAATAGGTCTTTCACCGGATTATGATAGAAGTTTTAATGTGAAACATTTAAAAAAGTATAATGCAACCAATTTACAATATTTATCAGAACCTCCTCCTCCAAATATTAATTATTTGAGAACATTTGCTAGACTGGGGAAAATTGCTGCTATGGTAGGTTTAAATTTAACTGCTGGTGTTGTTGCATTTGCATTTGTTGATTGTGATTCAGCTCATGCAGTAATATTTGATATTGAAGATGCTCAAAAAGCGATTCCAAGTGATTATTTAAAAACTTCAAAAATTTTTCTTCATAGTCCTTAAAAGCCATTTTCCCTTGTTTTAGAGAATTTAAATTAAAAGATCATGAACATCAATGATAAGTTAATTTCTTTAAAACAAGGAAAAATGGCTCTTAAGGACTATAAAGAAAAATTTTCACAATATCACCCATATCTAATCCCAATCGTGGTATAATCAATTTATAATTTTTGAATCTTGATCCGGAATTTTCTCATCAAAATGGAAGTGCTGAAAGAAACCTATACAGATCAAGGTTAGATCAAGGACACTATTATTTCATTGATGTAATCTTATCCAAGATAGTTGTAGGTGTAATATGCAATAATATAGAAGCAATGACCATTGAGTTTGGCCAGAAACTGCTTGGTAAACGCGAATGAAAGAACAATTTCCTAGATTTATCCTCCATCAGTGTAAAGCCTCTTTCAGCACTCCCAATTTGATGAGATGTATGGGAATTTGTAAATAAACGTCCAATCCCTTTGGATACAAAGAATGAACATAAGTTTGAACCAATAAACTGACCATCATTATCGTTTTTAACACACCTAACCCCAATTTTTTTCCTATTGAATTTAAAATCGGATGTGCTTGAAATTTTGAATCAATTGAATTCTTAAATTTACCAATCCGAACCAATCCTTGTTTGTTGGGTGCATGTAGGTTCAACTAGCCAGACCCTTTAAATTATTTTTTGAAGCAGCTACTCCAATCTTCAATACCCTTTCTTGAAAACAGATTATTCATTTTATCCAAAATATTCAAATGCCATGTATCACAATTATTATAAGTAACAAACAGGGAATATTCTGTTATCCCTTTTCTTCAATGCTGTTGTTGAAGATAGATAATTATTGATCTTCATTTGAGCAATCTAATTACTTACCGTAATCACTGCCCGACAATACCAAAAGTTATAACGATGAAGAAATGAGTACAGTAAAATCTAAAATTTAAATTATCACAAAATTCTTAACACCTTTTTATCGCGATAAAGTAAATACAATCTACTCTTACAAACAGTACCATCAATCATATACTTAAAATCAAACGGGACTAACAAATCAGAAAAAGTAATGATTCAACAAAATGAAATATCAAAACTCTTAAAAACCACGCTAACAAATCCAAAATCAAATACAAATAATCAATTAAATAAATTTAAAGGAATATCAATATCACTACTTTCAAAAACAGGTAATCAATTAATTACAATAAGTACTACACCAAACACAGAAGAGGACCTAGATATATCAATAGATCAATTAAAAATATATTCATTAATTTCTTATAATTCTATAATTTCTTCAAATTTAAGCTGGAATATTATAAAATTTAATAAATTAAAATGTATAATTCAAAAAATTCAATTACTGGATCATAAAGATCAAGATCAAGATAAGGACGAAGAAGATGATCTAATATATTATGTTACTTTATTCTATATTGATTCTAATGATATTGATAGTGATAGTATAGCGAAGTTAAAAATTGATTCATTAAATAATGTATTAATTGATGGGTTTAAAGGGTATAGATAGATTGATTTCAAAATAGGGAGAAAAGCAGAGTAAAAATTAGTTATTTAAAAGAATATATTATTGTATTAGATGAATTAATAAGGAGAACTATTTGTAATTAGCAAAGACAGTCGAAAAAGTACTTGAAAATGGTTTAAATTGATTGGTGTTTGATATAATGACTGTAGTTGTATAAAAAATAATGCTATGATGAATTCACGTATGAATAAGTTGGTATTAGTGAATAGGTAGTGATTGTTAATCTTCTCATTTAGTGATCATTTCTTCATCTTGTTCTTCTTCATCTTCATCTTCTTCATCTACATCTTCAACATTTTCATCCATTAAACTTTCTTCATCAAAACTTTCATCTTCATCACCAGAATCAACATCTTCATCTTCGTCTTCATCTTCATCTTCCTCTTCCTCATCTTCTTCTTCTTCACTTTCATACCAAAAATCTTCATCAATTGGTTCATCAATTAAATTTGAATTTTTCATATTTGGATTACTATAAGCATTTTCATTATCATCAGGCATTATAAAATCTTCAGGAATATCTTTTTTGGATCTTAAAACTTCCTTTGTTACTTTTTTTTTATATTCTTCAAAATTTTTTCTAAATTCAACACTTGCATCAATATTTGCAGGAGAATTACCATTTGGATCATCTAATAAAGAAATAATTGAAATTAATACACTTTCAACAGTTTGTGCTGGTGACCAAGTTTCACTTTCTGGTTCATCAGAAGTTGGATCACCTCCTTGATGTAATATACTTATACATAATCTACCATCTCTATAAATATTTGGATGATATATTGCAGGAGTAAATCTAAAACTTGGTGGTGAGAAAGGGAAATCTTGAGGAAATCTCATTTGACCTTTAAAATATCCTCCATGATATAAAGAATCTGGATTTAATACCATTACTCCAATATTCCATAAAAAAATATTATCATCATCTAATTCTATATAGAAAGATGGAATTCTTTTTTTAGGATCAGTTAAATCTTTAAATTGTCGTTGTAAAATTGCTGCTGCTGATTTTGAACTCATTTTTTGAAGTTGTAAATATTATTTGTGTGATGATGAAGTGAGGTGAAAATGATAAATTTGTATGTGCTGTTTTCTGTTACTATAGTAGTTGGAAATTTGTAGACTTTGATTTAGTTATATATATGTGAATGTGAGTTTGATGAAATCCTCTTGTGATTTACTTGTTGAGTGTTGTTATAAATATAAAATTGTTATTAAAGATAAGAATTGTGTAATGATTTGTAGTGTGATTTGTATTAATGAGCCTTAATGAGTCGTATCTTTTTTGCTCTTGTATGCGGTTATTATGTTTGTTATTCGTACTTCTGTAGTTTTAAGCTTGTTTGAAGTGAGAAGTGGTTGTAAATGTTTGTTGTAAATGTTTTAATAAAGTAATAAAGTAATAGATAATAATTAAGTAATTAATAATTTATTAAATTTGTTGATGATTTTAATTTTGTTATTTTTTCTTTTGTTTCTTTTTATTATTTATAATATATACGTACACTTAAGTATAAATATGAGTATGAGTATGAGTATGAGTATGAGTATGAGTATGAGTATAAGAAGATAGCTTACTAATGTATGATTTATACGTGTAGTTCACCGACAGTTTACAATAAAGACTGGTTCAAGAAAGGCACTGCACAATTAAACGCGTTGAAAAGTGCTAATCTATGTTATAATTTCATGATAATAAATTGAGGTGGCACACCTCGTTTCATATTTGATTAAAGAAAAGAGCGAGAAAAAAATTAAGCAGTCATAAACCTCTCGCTTTAATTTAGTACTAAATGAACCGTACTTTTGGCGATAGAGTCATTCCCGGACGGACGCAATCTGTCGACCTGGGGTTTTGATTTTTTCATTAGATTAAAAGTGAAATTACAATTAAATAATTTGGTTAAATTTGCTGTGTATATCATCTCATTTATTGTTATTCAAAATAAAATTCAAGAGTCATCCGGTCAAATTTCTCTCGTAAATAGCATATGATAAGGCAAGGCATTATATGAAATATTCTTGATGATCTACCATAGTTTAACAGAGGCATTAAATTAATATATTACTATGACTATTGAAAAAGAAATTTCTAGTTCGGAATTATGAATTGGAGTGTTAATTAGAATTATATAGCGCCCTATATCGGTCTAGATCTTTTTAGTTCTCAAACATAATCATTATCTCAATTCGGAAGTATAGGGACCCTAAATAAATTACTTTATACGTTTAGTATGACTAAAAATTGAAAGGATTGAATCATATTTGATACTGATACTGATTTTAGTAGTTATCATTCTCATCTGATTACCTCTCCAAGATTTAAAAACAACGTTTACTTTATTGTTTCAATATACTGAAGAGTACTCATAAAAATTCCAAATTTCACCCATAGAGTTTCATGTATCAACTATTTGAAGTGTCAACGGTTTTGGGGAGCGATAATGATTTTTTTGGAATGTAGGCTTGACGACTCGGTTTCATATATAACGATTTTTAAGGTCGTTTGAGCGTTAATTTGGAGAAAATTATGTATTTACACAGTCAACTCCACCATTAAACATAACTTAATTTAGTTGGAAAAGCAACTACTGCTTGGCAACACCCACTTGGCTCCTCGTTTGACGACCAGTCATTTTACTTTAGTTATCATGTCACATTTAGTCTGTTATCGTTACCTCCGACTATCGCTTGTAAAGATAAAAAAATTACGCTTTTATGCAGGTCGCGATCTTAAATTTATTTATCTGATCTATGTTTCAAATTTAAGCAACCACATTTATATCAACTATATACCAACTTTCCTTATTAGACTCAATATAAAATTAAATCAGCCACATCATAACAAATGATATGAACCAGAAATATAAATATAGCATGTTCTCAACTATACGGTGTTTTGCAACATCTTCAAATTCAATAAATCATTATCAACTATTAGAATTACCAATAAATGCATCATTAAAAGAAATAAAATTACAATTTAAAAAATTATCAAAAAAATATCATCCAGATTTAAATCAACATTTATCAGAAGATGAAAAAATTTCAAATACTGAAAAATTTGCAAAAATGGTAGAAGCTTATGATACTTTAAAAGATATTAAACGTAAACGACAATATGATCAAACATTAAGAGGATCACCTAATGGAAATGGATCAAGACGATCTAATGAATATAATCGATATTATGGAGAAGCAAAATATTATTCAAAAAATGGTACAACATATACAACAGCATCAGGATTAAATACAAAAAGACATAAAGTAAAATATGCAACAAATGATTATCAAACAACTCAATCAAAATTTTCAGGTCAACATATAAATCATGATAAATTTGATGTACCACATTTTGATTATGATAAACATTTAAATAGAAATTTAAAACATGAACAAAGAATTTTAGATAAATATTTAGATGAAAATTTAAAGAAAAAAATTTTAAATCAATTAACAAAATCTGGTAAAATTAACATATCTGAAGAATTAAAAACAAAACATTTATTACGTCATGTAAATCAAATAAAAGAAAATGATCATTATGAATTAGGACCTAAGATTAAGAGTCAAAAGAAAACTGTTAATAATTATCCAAATGTAAAATATGGTGGGAGTACAAATTATAGAGGTGCTGCTACATATCTGAATTTATATCAAAAACCTGTAAATGATGATGATAATCCATTTATTAAAGTTTTTGCTGCATTAGGTGCTGGTACATCATTATATATCTTATATAAAATAATAAATTAAAGATTTAAAGGGAATTAGGAATTAAATAATGTTTTTATTGGTTCTAACGATCTACTTCTCCAAACACTAAATCCATTGTACCAATTATAGCAACTGCATCAGCCAATAAATTACCTCTTGCAATATGATCTAAAGCACCTAAATGAGCAAAACCTGGAGCTCTAATTTTACATCTATAAGGTCTTTCACTTCCATCACTTACAACATATACTGCCATTTCTCCCTTTGGAGCTTCTATAGCAGTATAAGTTTCACCTTGAGGTACAGCATAACCTTTTGTAAATAAAAGGAAATGATGAATTAAAGCTTCCATATCTTCTTTCATTAAACTTCTTGGAGGAGGAGAAATTTTATAATCTTCAACTTTAACAGGACCTTGAGGCATATCATTTATACATTGAAATATTATTCTTAAAGATTGACGAAATTCAACCATTCTTATTAAATAACGATCATAACAATCTCCATATAATCCAACACCAATATCAAAATCAACTAAATCATAAGCATCATAAGGTTGTGATTTTCTAATATCAAATGGTATACCGGAACCTCTTAACATTACACCAGATAATGAATAATTTAAAGCATCATCAGCACTAACTACTCCAACTCCAATAGTTCTTTCTTTCCAAATTCTATTATCAGTACATAATTCTTCAATTTCATCAATTCTATCACCAAATTGTGTTGCCCACATATATATATCATCTAATAAACCTGCTGGTAAATCTTGTGCAACTCCACCTGGTCTAACATAAGCACTATGTAATCTTGCTCCAGAAACTCTTTCATAAAATTCCATTAATTTTTCTCTTTCTTCAAATCCCCATAAAAATGGTGTTAAACCACCAACATCCATAATATGAGTTAATACGGACATACAATGATTTAAAATTCTTGTAATTTCTCCAAATAATGTTCTAATATATTTTGCTCTTAATGGTATATCAATATTTAATAATTTTTCAACAGCTAATGCAAATACTTGTTCATTTGTCATCATAGAAACATAATCTAATCTATCAAAATATGGTAATGCTTGCATATAAGTTTTACTTTCAATTAATTTTTCAGTACCTCTATGTAATAAACCAACATGAGGATCACTTCTTACAATTTCTTCACCATGTAATTCTAATATTAATCTTAAAACTCCATGAGCTGCAGGATGTTGAGGTCCAAAATTTATTGTAAAATGTCTTATCTTGGTATTTTGTTTTTCAACTTTATCTGGTGCATCTGATTTATCCCACAACATATTTGTTTCATCCATTACTTCTGTAAAAGTAGTTTTTCCAAACATTCCTGGAGGTTTTGAATATTTATCAACTTTTTTACCCATTGCATTTAAAGCATTTGATGTGGTTGCTTTTTGTTGTTTTTCTTCTATTGTTAATGGTGTTGAAGATTCTGCATAAGATCGATATTGTTGTTTTGAAAGTATGCTGTGATTAAATTTGACATTATTTAGTCTTTTTGTTATTAAATTAATATGATTTGATGGTTTTATTCTTAACATTTTGCGGTATATGAGTATGATTTGATGCTAGGAGAGATAGTTATAATAAATGAAAATGATAGTGTATTAAGGGACTGGTTGAATAGTTGAGTAAGTGAATAATTGAATTGTCTTTGAATGTCTCTATGATTAGTTAGTTTTGATATCTACTGTTTCAATTGATGGTATGTATGAAAAAAAAAATTATGTACTATATCAGTGCTACCAGATATATAGTAATAATAAACTCTTTTTATTTAATTGGTTATAACCGTAAGTAGTAAAATTAGAACAGAGACACGACCTAATAATTGAATAATTGAAGTGAACACAATTTCAAAAGTGAACAAGATATTAAGAGTTAAAACCAACTCAATTATTCATTTACTCAACCATGCCAGCTGACCCAACTAACAATTCTAGTTTATTATTAGTTGTGGAAGTAAAATTATGATCTGGGTTGTTAATGACCGGAATTGGTGTTCCATGCAATGATAAAACCTTGTGTCAGCCAGGATTCAGATTTGAAAATCTTGTGTCAACCAGGTTCCATCAATTTCAAGTCTGAATTCTGGTTGACACAAGATTTAATCATCAGTTGTGATAATAACATTCGGGTATGAACTTGTTGAGATCGACAAAATCCTCGAAACCATCAATTTTCAGAATCGAAAATAGATGAAGATATAACTCGACCTGATAACTTACTCACTGGAGGAACATATTACACATGGACACATGAGAATGTACTTTTCAAATTCATGAAAAGCTGAACTAATAACAAGTCCAATACAACAATAACACTTTTAAATTACATCAAAGATCAAAGCCTTGAAAATGAATAGATGCAAGTAATAAATAGAATTAATGTTAGTAACAGATGGAAGTAATCCGTTCGAGCTTTTCGGACATAAAAATAGGAAAGAGTCAGAACAAGTTCTAATTTTCAACCTAATTTTCAATTCGGGATGGATCATCACCAAAACGAATTAATTTTTATTTCGGTCTTCGTTGGTTTAGATTGGTTTGACTTATTTATACAAAGCAGTGATCAACGGAAAGGAATTGGTTTTTTTTTTTAGACTTAATTCTGAACAGTTTTGTCGTTATAGTTGAGGTATTTCTGTGATGGTTAATTGATGATTTATGTCTTAAAGGTAAGGTGTTTCTTCAATGAGCAAGTCTTAAATTCACGTTCTTCATAAAGTGAATTACATGGCCTTTGGCTTTGCAGTATGTACAGAACTCAAATTTCAAATAGTTCGAACAGAATGGGCTGGTCTAGCAAACTTAACATCGTGACCTATGGCTTTGCAGAATGAATAGAACTCGAAGTCTGAAACTATGTTTAGCTTGTTTGACCAGTTTATTTACTTCGAAATATTTGGAATTTTGAGCTCCTTTGAATTCAATAAGATATTGATGTATCAAAAGAGGGAGAGCCAGGATCATTATCAGAGTAAAAATTAATGTTTGACAGTGATTTCAACAAATTAAGGAGAAGTATCACAAGTAATTGATGAGTGAAAGAAATTCAAACTATTAAATTTTGTACCACCTTGATAGGAAATTTGAAAAATATGATACAACTTAAGTTTAGTAAAAAGCAGCTATCAAGTGCCCAGTCAATAGTGAAAAAGAAACCGGGATTTATTCCTATCGTCAAAACTATAAAAAGAAGGATTTGGGTTTTAGACTGATCATTAGGTCAGCTACTGTTCGTTTTGGACTTTCTTAGGTTCACATCTCGTCCACCCAATTGAATTGCTTTAGCTGTCCAGTTGAGTTTGCTAGTTGGATAGATAATTGGATAGATAAAGCAAATCAATTATGCAAACATCATTCTTGAAAATGTTCGAAGTTAGATCTTACCAAGAAATAGAAAGAATTTGATTTTGAGTATACATATGAATGAATAGCAATTAAGTGTCATTTGAATGAGTGCCATCAATATATTCCTGATCTCGGTTTTGCATCATTCAAAAGGAGCCCTCAAAATATTATTCATGATGCAATTCCGAAATAAATTGAAGTAATTGAATTAAATCTGCATTATTGACTGATCCATTGTTATATTACCCAAGATTACAAAGTTATATCGAAACTGAAGTAGTCAATGGACACTTCAATGAATCAGTCAATATTGCAGATTCAATTCAAGACCACGAAAACCTTGATGAATTTCATTACGAAGTCCATTTCTTTCCACTTTTATAAGTAACACATCATAAGATTTCCAATAAAACGGTATAATTGGAAGTTGATCTATGCTATCGTGTAGAATATTTAATTATCAAATTCAAACATGACTATTTCTCCCTATACCCAAATTTGCAAAAGAAATCACTGAGGTTGTTGATCGATTAATACTCTGTTTATTATAAAAAATTTCAGCCTCTGTTGTCTTAAAGTCATTCCAAGAAGTAATTGTCTCTATATACGTACATCAAAACCTTTTCATCGATCCATTTTGCAACTCCATATTTAATATACAGAGTCGTAAGTTGAGAAATTAAATCAAGGGTTGTTAATTTTGTATTGTTTATGTAATAAATGATCAACTCAAAGAAAAAAAAAAAAAAAAAAAAGTCCTAAAAAAAAAACACGTCTTGAAATTCTCGGTTTAAATTAAGACGTGCTTTGATTTTACAAGTGCTACCAAATTTCATCTCATTTCATAATTAAACGCTGGCTAATGCAAATACATTTATGATAATATTCAATATATTTGATTATTACTTATCTACTAAAATCAATGCATCAAATACCGTATGATTCTGTTTTTTAGATTATTTAGAGTCACGAGCTACTTCATACGACCAAAAGTTTTCTCGACTTATTAAGTAAATTTGCAGTTACCTTAAAGTTGAAAAAAAAGAAATTTTTGAAATTAAAAAAGTTTCGGAAATTGTAAAATTGGTTTTAGTACTGCATATGAAACAACAATAATGGTACATGTACTACTTACTTAACATTATAATAAAAAATTTCATAAATAGCCTAAGATAATATTAGTAACATTTAACTCAATACTTACTTACATTATAATCCTTTTCAAATTTGTACTGTAGTAAATTTTACTTATGCAGTTCAATATATTATATTAATTCTTATATATTACTAAATACAATTTCCTTTCATTACTTACTTCTTTTTCTACTTCTTCTTAACTTCTTACTTTTATATTTCACCAACTATACTTCCATTTTACTTTCAACTATTTAAAACTTCCAATTAAAACTATTCAATCATTTTTCCAATTATTTAATCAATTTCATTCACTTGTTTCATCATATATTTTTGCAACATAAATTAAATTTCACTTTTTGTTTTTTTTCAAACTTTTACAACCAAAAACACACACTTTCTAAAACACGTATTGAATCAATTCAACCAACTTTAATTACATAAATAATGATAGATATAAGATTAACTCCACCACCTACATCAAACAACAACAGTATAAATCAACAATCAAAACGAAAAAATGAAGAAAATATAGAAGAATTTAAAAAATTAAAAAATTTAACAACTGAAGATTTAATAAATTCAAATCCAGAATGGCCACAATTTATTCATCCAGATGGTGGGATTCTAAAAATAACACCATGGGGTTCAATAAGACAATATATTGATTCAGCATCAGGAGAATCAATAACAAAATTTGAAGATTTAAATTTTGAAGAATATTCTTTTAAATCTGAAGAAATTGAAAAATTATATAATACTCCAAATACTCCTCAATCTATTTATAATCATCAACAACTGAATAATTTTAATCATATATCTCCTTTACATAATAAACCAAATTTAAGTCAACAAAGTTCTTCAAATTCAATAGGTTTATCATCAAATAATTCAATATATAATCAATCAAATCAAAATTTGAATTTAAGTCCAAGTAATGAAATTGAAAGTTATGTTGTAGATGGTTATCAATATAATCAAAATCAACAACAACAACATGATATTCAAGATCAAGAATTTCAAATTGAACATGAAAATTATTTTGGAATGAATTAGTTTTTTTGATTGGGGTTGTTGAGAAGGAAAGAGAGATCTATCACTGGTGATGAGTCTCTCTTTTTCTTTAAGTTGTTCTAATCTTCTTGGAACGAGGTGAAAAATTGTTGTAAAAATTTGGCAACCATCAACATTAGTTTTATTTTAAAACTTCAATGTTCAGTCTTGTTAGTTAAAGATTTAAATGAACGTAACCATTGTATAATTAGTATAGTTTGATTTTAAGAAATAAAAAGTCTGTAATATTATTAGAAAGAGTATAAGTATTTACTTTACTTTAATATTGCTTCATCTCTTAAATATTTTGACCGCGCGGTTTGAGCGTACGAATATACAGATAAAAATCGCATTTGAAATCAATTGTTTGAAAATTACAGCCTCTTTCAAATTACAATTGATTAAATAAAAATTTGATTCAATAGAATTCATCAAAATTGATTAATTAACAAAAATCCAAGTCATTAACAGACCACAAAAACTACAATCCATAAATTTAAAGCATGCTAAAGCTGAATTTGCAAAGAAGGTCAAAGCATACACACAAAGTTCAGACTTAAAAAATCTAACACAAATGACATTTCATAATTAGGTAAAAATATTAGATTTCTTTGATTCAACCTCTCGTGTGTTTATACCTAGTTTCTTCACGAAAAGATATTCAGTATTCCAATGCTTCATAGTTTTGGATTGAACTTTTCAATGATTTGCTGAATGGCTGGAATTTTGCTATTATTCCGTCTTGGTGAACTCTATCTTAATGTTTAAATTCGAAAATGAAAATGAACTATTTCGAAGTAACTTTAAAAATACTTGGTCGGTTTCTTAAATCATTCTTTGTAATTCTTATGAGTATCATCCCTTGCAAATTTTTTAAGGTTCTATTTATAATTATTTCTTCCTTCATTAAGCAATATTGTTGTTAAACATTAATCAATTTTGCACTTAAAAAAGCAACTGGACAAGGAATGTTTAGATCATTAGACTTCCTTGTTTGTACAAAAATAGCACCAATAGCCATCTCACTTGTATCACATATCAGCATTATTTCCCTGCTCCTGTCCACTAAATTTAAAGTTGGTAATGTAAAAGTTGAATTTCTTGTTTTTTCAAATGCTTTTTCTGACGCTAGTACGTGTTAAATAGATTGAGTTTTCGTCTGGATGCTTATGAGTCCGTCAATGGTGATCTCATTCTTACCTTTAGTACAAAAACATGAATAAATAAGGTCAATGAAACGAATAACCAAAGTTCCGTAATATTGCTTCATAGCATCCAATTTTTAATTGCTTTAATGTCTAATGAATGAGGTCTATTACTTTTATTAAAAATTGTAAACTACCAAGCAACATCACTGAACTTGGGTCATTCGTTTAATACTCATTCATCAAAATTCATACAATTCATTACCATCGGTATTCAAATACAAACCAGCCTATTCAACTTTCGGAACAATACAATGTCCTTACACAATCTCAAGCTCAACTAATTCAGCACTGTTAATTGATATTTTCTTTGATTCTGTAAATTTTTTTGCTTCTTTTGATCCAATTTTTGAATGAAAGTTTCATTGTTGGTCTTTATTGGTTAAATTAAAAATTTATACAATATCACAAATAGTACTTACTTGAAATCATTACATTAGGGGTTTCTTAAAAGTCTGGATCTATCTTTTTCCTAATTAGTCTATATTTCCCCAATCTTGTTCATCCATTAATGCTTTAAAAACTTTTGCTCTCTTGCCTTTGAATTGTACTTTCAAATTCAACGATTCCCCATGTTTATTGTGTGTATGAAGGTTATCAAAACTTATTCCTTTATAGAATCTTGGATAATGGAATACAATACATATATATTTTCAAAAATTTGCAGATACCATACATTCATTATTTTTGAAAATTTGTAGGTATTGTAGTCCATTATCGGTAACACTAGATACTCGAAGTTGCTTTTGTAAAAAATTCAAAGGAATAAGTTTCGTTAAGGTTTGATAAATTTTCGTCAATTTTAATTTTTTTAATTGAGGGAGAGATTTGTTGGGAACGAGTTAGCAAAGTTAATGGAAGTGTAGGTTTTCCAACACCCTTCAAATACAACTATGATATTGTTTTAATACTTAACTGTATTTAAGCATGTTCACTGAACGAAAATTGGAAGGACCAATACAAGTACAATAAATAGAATCCTCCAGTTTTTTAAAAAGACACTAGTTGTAAAGAGTGGATAAGCAATCTTTAATTGACAAACTTCAAAAACAATCAAAAAACATGTCCAATTCTCCAAAGACCTGGTAGAAATAAAAGTGAGTATTACAAGCCTAAAAACAACAACAGATAGCAAAATCAACATGGAGGATCTGCAAATGCAAATTCAAATCATAATGTCATTAATGAAAATTTTGAAAATTGCCGAAACTAATCAACAAAATCCTCAACATAGACAACAAGACTTTTTAATGTTGGATCTGAATCTAAATTTCTGATATGGAACTAGCTCAGTAAGCTGATTTTGCTGCAAGAGTAGCAACAGCAGCAGTAAACGAAGGGGAGGGGTAGTTGAAGAACAAGCATCAGGAGCTATAAATACGCCAGTGGATGCAGAAGAAATTACAAATGGTATAGTTAGTTTTCAAAAAGTAATTCAGGAGGAAGTCCATGCTCCTTTAGACAAGCATACTGAAGAATTTGTAGCTAAGTTTTTCTGGGTTATCCACTATGGTATTCTCCAAGGTACCATACATCAAGATGATAGCTCAGAAAAGCTTGGCTACAAATTGAAAAACATGGCTGGAAATACTTTGAATAATAACTTTTATTATAATCAACTAATCTCCAATTTCACTTTCCAAGATAGTCCAATATCTACATTATCCGAATTTAACAAATATTTAAGACAAGAAGAATATAAGATTTTAAAAAAAGAAAAGATGATGCAAGAAAACCAGGAGAACAAGATTCAAGAAATCAATTTGATTTTATTTCTGTCCCTTTCAAGTAATCTAGTTTCATTATAAAATTTAGGAAAGGACAGAATTAAAATCAAATTGAATTAGTTCTAACTAATGGGAAGGTGTATTTCTTTTATCGTTAGTTCCCGAGTTAATTTAAGAGGTGCTAACAAGATCAGCAATCCCCATTGTTGATTGATATTTATATCTCCCATTTTATAAAAGTGTTCATTTCCCTTTTTAGAGATCAATCTATTTTGTTAGGATAAGTTACATATATGACATATTCTCAACTATTGTAAATCTTATACATAACAGGGGTACTTTGCGACTGACTCATATAACATTCTACGTAATATCAATAAATTCACAACTACACAACTTGCACTGTCTCTCATATTTGAAGAAATTTTGATAATTTGAACAAGTAAAATCAATTGACTCAATTAACGTGAATAAATGGTTTCTATAAACATTGAGAGAAGTCAGTCATCACCAGCCGATACTACGTACATGGAGTATTTTTCTCATAATCACGTTGTTACATAGAAATTTTGCACCAAAGTTCGAACAAAAATTTTGATGTTTGCATTAAATCTGTATACACTCTTATTATGTTGATACTCATTTTATACAACACTAAAAGCCGTTATAAAGCGTATTGAGCTCCTTTGTATTCTCCTTCTTAACCACAGTTAGTACCTTCAGACTTGAATTGTTCACCGATATCAATCATTAACTTTCTCAAATTGATAAAAAATTTAATAAAGTGACATTACCCCTTAAAAAAGATCTAATATTAAAAAAAAAAGAAATTTAATCTTTCGCTAAATTGAAAGTTAAATTTTTTAGACTTATTTAAGATAAAATCTTAATTTAGTAACTCTTTTATATCATCTTATCATCTACAAATACCTACCAATTATCTTCAACTCACTCTCCTTATGTCACATCCAGATAGATCACCACCTCATCATCAATTCACTCATTCAAATCAAAGAAGAAGAGCATCTGTAGTATATGGATCTATAGGAAAAGGTGGATTATATTTACCATCTGATTTTATAAATAATAATGAAAATAATATTAATGGTAATAGAAAACATTCAACAAAAGATTTTGTTGATGAAAATTCTCCTTTAATAGATATACAAGGAGATTCTTCAATAGACATAGAGCCAACACTCAAAGATAGAAGAAGAAAATCAAGTTTTGATGAAAGAGAATTAATTGAACAAGAAAGAGAATTATTAAAATATAGTCATATACCAATAACAAATCCAGATAATGAAGATGATATAAGAAATACATTTGATGAAGCAATAAATAAAAATCAAATTGAAATAACTACACCATTAATTGAATTAAATGTTTTGATTAGAACAAGTTTACCATCAGTTTTAACTTTTTTATTACAATGTTCATTATCAACTGTATCAGTTTTTTCAGTTGGTCATATTGGCCCCACAGAATTAGCTGCAGTAAGTTTAGGAGCAATGATGGCTAATATTACAGGTTATGCAACAATTCAAGGATTAGCATGTTGTTTAGATAGTTATTGTCCTGCAAGTTTTGGAGCTAAAAAATATACTTTAGTTGGTATATATGTTCAAAAATGTACTGCTTTAATTGCAACAGTTATGATTCCTGTATTAATAGCTTGGATATTTTTTGGTTATGAATTATTAACTTTAATTATACCGGATAAACAAACTGCTCATTTATCTGCAGTTTATTTAAGAATTGTCGCTGCTGGTATTCCAGGTTATATTGTATTTGAAGTTGGTAAAAGATTTTTACAAGCTCAAGGTATATATAATATAGGAGCATATGTTTTATCATTTGCTGCTCCATCAAATTTAATAATGAATATTTTATTGGTTAAACATTTAGGTTATATTGGAGCACCAATTTCAGTTGCAATTAATTATTGGTTAATGGCTTTTGGATTAATTATATCAACAATTTTTTTAATTAAACCTGAAAATACACCAACTGGTATAAACCCTTTAAAATGTTGGGGAGGTATAAATTTAAAACAAGCATTTTCAGGTTGGTCAAATTTAGCTTCATTAGCTATACCAGGATTAATTATGTTAGAAGCTGAATTTATTGCTTTTGAAATTTTAACATTAATGGCATCATATATAAATACAAATGCATTAGCTGCTCAATCTATTGGAACAACAATGGCTTCATTAACTTATCAAGTTCCATTTGCTATAGGTATAGCATCATCATCAAGAATTGCAAATTTTTTGGGTGCTGGATTAAGTGAATCTGCAAAAATAACGACAAAAGTTTCATTAATTTTTGGAGGTATAATTTCAATTATAAATTTTTTAGCATTATTTATTTTTAGAAGACCAATTGCAAATGCTTTTACTAATGATGAAAAAGTTATTGAAATTGTTTTAGGTATAATGTGGTTAATTGCTTTAATGCAAGTTTCAGATGCTTTAAATGCAAATTCTGCTGGATGTTTAAGAGGTCAAGGACAAACAAAAATTGGTGGTATTGTAAATTTAATTTCTTATTATCTTATTGGTATACCATTATCAATTTATTTATCATTTTTTTCACCTTGGAAAGGTTCATTGGATGGTTTATGGATAGGTTGTACTGTTGCATTAACTATTATTGGAGTTGTTCAAAGTTATTATGCTTTATTTGCTGATTTTAATAAATTATGTGATGATGCTAGACATAGAACTACTATTACAGATGTGTAGATTAGACACTTATTATTTATAGAGATAACTTTTTAATTTTAAATTAATAGACAATTTTTAAAAAGAAGAATATGGTAATGACTTCATTTTGATATGCGTTTCCACTAAAGAATCTATGCCATAAAATGTTTCTTCTAAAATATAATAAACTTCAACTACCTAATCTACCATACCGAAGCTTTCATCCGAGCAACATTGAACCATTGGAAAAGAGGGTATCAACGTTAATAAGTTAATAATCAATTGGTCAAATGTTGATAAGTTGTAAGCTTCAATAATTGTAAAATGGCTTAGGTAGTTGGAGTTGAATTTTTGATGTAATATGATAGAAATCACCGCTAGCAGTTTTTGCTTTTATGGGCGTGGGGAGTTGATATCATTGAACAGTTGTTACTCCTTTGAAATCTTATGATGCTCTTGTATCCGATAGGAGATTTAAGTTATTTGCTTGGAAAATAACGATGCCTAGCATTGACTGTTACTTCATAGAAATCAGGTTGTATCTTCATCATCAAACTGTTTGGATTCTATTCAATCCACTTGTTTCAAAAGATCATCATCTCCATTATCAGAAACAGCAACTTCTTATGGTTCAGCAGCATCAGCGATAATAAAAAGAGTTTTGTATTTTCTTTCTATCTTTGTTATATACTTTGTAAGGTTTTGAGTTAAACCTCACAAGGTATGCAACAAAGCTAGAAGAGACCATATTCAAAACCTTACAAGGTTTATGTGTTGTTATTGTATTTTGGAGTAAATTGCAGGAAGTTGTTGTAGTAATAGGAGTATCGATTGGTTTTATAACGCCTGTTGTTGGAGTAGCCATTAAAATATTGAGATTGATTGTTGTTGTTGTTTAAACCATGAATAAATTAAGCTATATTCACATCCTAACATTTGTAATCCTAACAAATAAAAATAAAAGCTCCCTTTGGATAAATTTGTAAATTACATTTCTGTATGTATATTCGTTATCCTTATCCTTTTGTCTATATTTAGTAATTTGGTGCACAAAATTGAGGTTGTAATGAATTTTGGCCAATTATAAAACATTCAAATCTGATTACTAAATTATAGATAGTCCATTAGTGGGTAAGATCTGATATACGATTAAACGAGTAAACTTATCACAACTATTGACTATTTCAAAACTTTGATGAAACCACTATATTACCATTTTAAACATTTTGAAGAAAGTATTCTTAGATTTGGACCGCGGTAGATTGGTATTACGAAACTTTTTGAAGAAAATTTAATTTATTTCTCCAAGTTTTATATTAATTTTTATCGTATGTTTTTATAATTTACTCGAGAAAAAAAGTGGACTCGTACTAAATAGCGAGAGCTCGTAGGAATCAGCCGTATAATTCGATAACACGTCAGATCCGCAAAATTTAAGAAAACTCAATTGGTCTTAAATTACATCAACAATTGAGCTACATCATTAATTGTAAAACTCAATAAATTTATCAAATAAATAACATCTCCTTATATTATAAATCTATGTATAATTCTTCAATACAAAACAAAGTCTCCATTTTAAAAATTAGTTTTATAATAATAAGCACCAAAAGCAATTAAAAATACAACAACTGCAATTAATGGATAATTAATTGAACTTTCTTGAGTACTATAAGATTGAGCTCTTTTTGTTTCAATTGGTTTTGCACCTTTTAAATTTCCAATATATAATTTTTCTAAAATTTCATGAGCTTCATCAGAATGTCCAATATCTTCAAAAGCTTCAGTTGCATCTGTACCTGCACAATCCAATATAACTTCTTCTCCACCTGGATGTTCATCAATATATGAACTGACATTATATACTCTTCCATTAATTATAACCCATACATCATCATGAGTTGTATGTTTTGAAATTTCTTCATAATCATATACTTTAACTCCTTCGTCTGACATTGTGAATGATTTATCGGTGTTATTAAATATTAATTAGATCTTTAAATTGATGATAAAATGGTATCTATAGATTCTTATTTATAGTTTAATCTAATAGTTGTAAATCAAATTTGGTGATATTTGATAGTAAAAAAAAAAAAAAAAAAGATTTGAATAATAATTTTTTTTTATCTTTTGTATAGATTATTATGTGTTGATTATTATTTTTTCTCTTTTGGTTATAATAATGTATTAAGAGTTACTACAAAATGATATTTGATAAGACGATGTCATTCTACATACAAATGAAGATAGTGAACGTTATAGATCATTGGATACGTTCAACGCAAAAGCAGAGAGTAATCAGTAGGGGGAGATCATGGTTTGTTAATAAAAAGTGGTTCGATGTATGTGTTTTGTATTTTTGTTGTATTTTCCACAATGTCTTTTTTTTTTCACAGGCACCTCGTAAATTTATTACAGGACTTTACTAACTAAACGAATCTTTCATAAAACTTCAACAAATGGACTATTCTTGAGATTTTGATGATGGTATTGAAATGAGTGATCACTTACCTACTAGCTGGTTAGGGATTGACGTATCCAATTGAGCTTTTCTTTAAATTATACTTTTCGTTAATCTTCTTAAGTTTGTCCCTGAACCTTATCGGACTTAACGAGTATTAAGGAATTTTTTACTTAATTCGGTTAATAATTCATAGTTTGTTGAAATTTTAATCACATTTCGACTTAGTCTATACCAAGTTTGTATAGACAAGAAACTAACAACCACAAGGGTCCAGCTCAAAACAATGCATATTATGTATAACATAGATCATTTGGCTTTATTCAAGATTCGTGTAAAAAAATTATAACACGAACCATTGCAAAATACGTCCCAAAAATCAAATTTTAGAACAATTACAAACTTCGGTGAACCATGGGCAAACTTCAAAAAAATGTTGGGTATGATCCGTTCATATCCAAAATGCCTCGAGGGTTGAGTTTATGGTGTTGGTTACAGAAAAATATAAAGGGACTATTTATCATATACCTCGTATTCATGCCGGATTATTGAAAGTCCTTCCATCGAATAAAACAGTAACTGAAGTTGATTTCACAGATCAAATAGATCAATGCTCAAATAGATCTGTCAAGTCAACTTTGGTTACTGTTCTATCCGATGGAAGGTCCTTTGTTAGCTACTGTTTCCTGCGAGATATTCAACAAATAATGGTTTGTTTCTTAAGGGAATAAACCTTTTTCTGTTACTCCCGTAGGGTTCGTCTTCAACTCCCCCTTCAACATTAGTTCGTCTAGCATTTGTGAACAAATAATAATTTTAAAATATCGAACGTTATGATCAAATAATTTACTTTGAATATGGTTTTGAATCATTGATTGATTAAAGGATGATAAAACTTCAACAAGTCTACAATCAAAAACTTCTGGGCTCAAACATATAGAATACAACTTACGAAGAGATGATAATATAATCGAAATTTTGAATATTTTTATTGTCTCTATGCTAATAATTCAGCTAAATTAAAATCTATACCTTTAGATTTCAATTCTTCAATTTTCTTTTGTTTTGATTCTTCAAATTTTTGAGTTAATTTTTCCCATTCTTCTTTTGTCTTTTTATTATCATGTTTAGCTTTTGCAATTTTATGAACAGGTATTATTTTAAATTTTTTATTAGAATTTTTAAAAACATCTTTATGAGGATTTTCAACATATTCACAACGGATTAAATGACCATTTAATAAATAATTATTCATTGTATCTACTGCTATTTTTGCAACTTCAGATGATTCAAATTCAATATATGCATAATGTTTTGATTTTCCAGTTTTTTTATTTCTACTAAGTTTTAAATTTTTTATATCTCCAAATTGTTTAAAATATGTTTTTAATTCTGATTCTTGAAATCCTGATGGTAATCTACCTATATATATTACTCCACTCTTTGATGATGAATTTTTAGTTTTTGTTGTTGTTGAATCTTTTGGTTTTATAACTTTGTTGACTTTATGGCCTGCTGCCGTTGTGCTTGGTGGTAATTCTATTTCTTCTTCATCACTTGATTCCATATGAGGTGGTTCTTCTACATCTTCCTCATCTGATGATAATCCATAAACTTCTTCATCTATTTCTTCATTCTCTGACTCTGATGATTCTGATGATGACGGGAGCTGTATATCTCCTTCTGCTTCTACCTGTGCTGGTTTCGTCTGTACTTTGGAAGACTTACTTGTTTGTTTTTTAGCCATTGTGTGGGTCTTATTTTAATTTGATACTTTAATAATTACTGCTTAGTATGATGAGATGAGAAAAGATAATAGATCAAATCTCGGTACAGTAAATTCATGACACAAAATTAGAGTCTTAACAAAACATCAATGTCACAAAGTGCAATCAAATATTAACTGTTACAATCTATTAAACACATATACAATTACAGAATGACTGATTTAACTCCATTATTCAACCAATGCGTAGATATAATCCAATCAGAACCTAAAAACAAAGTCTACCTACAGCAACTAAAAACTGAAAAAAATCACAAACTAGATCATGAACCACCATATATTGTCAAAGACACATTCATAAAAGAATGTATAGAACTTTATGACACTTTATCTAGTCTAACACAATTCATCATTGAAATACAAAAGGAATATTTATCAATATCAGAAACTCAAAGTAACTCCCAATTGAAAAATAAAATCGATGAAGATTTTAATTTCAAAATTCAACAATGTTTTAAAAAGATTAGCTTTTTAGAAAATTATGAAAAGAAAAGAATTGAACTTGTAACTTCAAATATACTGAAAAAGAAAAATTGGTTTTTTGGAAGTAATGAAGAACAAGAACAATATTTTAAAACAATATCAGAACATAGATCAACAGTAATAAAATTTTTAAGTGAATCATTATTTAATATTTCTAAAAAATTTGAAAAAATTCAAAGAAAAAGACAATTGAGAGAAAAACAATTAAATTCATTAAATTTTCAAAATTTAGAAGATGATGATGAATTTATTATTGAAGACAATCAATTTATAAAATTAGATGAAATAAATCAAAAATTTGAAATTGAAAATGATAACGAAAATGAATATCCACAACAACAACAACAACAACAACAGCAATTAAATTCAGAACAAATTCAACAATTAGAATCAGAAAATCAAGAATTTTTAAATTATAAAACTTCACAATTAAAAAAAGTAGATAATATTCAACAATCAATATTAGATATAATAAATATTCAAAATGAATTAAGTTTTAAAATTCAAGAACAAGGTGAAACTATAGATAATTTATTAGATACTCATTCACAAGTTGAATATGAAGTTAAACAAGGTAATAAAACTTTAAATCAAGCTACAAAAAAAAATAAAAGAGGTTCAAATTATATTGTTTTACTTTGTATATCTTTAGGTTGTTTGATTGTAATATTTGATTTTTTAAAGTTTATATGAACCAATATAAAGAATCAATGACTATATAATTTCCGTAACTTTACCAGCTCCTATTGTTTGTCCTTCTCTTCTAATTACTATTCTACCTAATTTTGAATTTTCTTCATAAGTTGTTAAAGGTAATATCCCATCAATTTGAATTTCAACAATTGCAATTTGTTTTGAAGTTAAATGTAATATTTTTTTCTTCTTTTTAGTGGCATTTGTTATTTCAATTATTTTATTGATTCTTGCTGGTACTTGACTACTATTTCTAAATAATACAAATGGCATTCCAACTAAAAGTGGTTTATCTAAATTAAATAAATTTATTGATGCTGTAAATGTCTTTGTTGTTTTTATGAGAGTATTGGATTTGGTTAGTATATCACCAATTCTTATACTATCTGTTGTTTCATTTGATAATTGATTTAATTTGAAGAAAAATGTTACTAAATCACCAGATATTGCAAAATCAACTGTATTCCCACTAGATTTTATTGATTGTATTTGTAACAGTTCTTCACTTGGATATGCAATTACAGTTTCACCTGCTTGAATTAAACCATTCGTTATTTTTCCAATAACTTTTAATTCTCCTTTATCTTTATATACATCATGAACGGAGAAAAAGAATGGTTCATTTAATAAATTTGTTCTTTCGTTCTCGATTGGCACTTGTTCAAGATATTGACCTAAATTTGGACCAGTATACCATTCAAATGCTTTAATTGATTCATCTCTTTTCACAACATTATTACCAGTTAATCCTGAAATCGGTATAAAAGTAATTTGATCAGATTTAAAACCAATATCATCACTAGTTAAAAATTCTTGCATTTGTGTCTTTATCGTATCAAATCTATTTTCACTCCAATCTTCTTTGTCCATTTTATTTACAACAACACATAATTTTGTAATTCCTAAATTCTTGGCTAATATAGTATGTTCTTTTGTTTGACCATCTAACGCAAATCCTGATTCAAATGCACCAGTAATGGAATCAATCACTAACAAAGCAAAATCAGCATTTGAAACACCACCAATCATTTGTGGGACGAAATCTTTATGACCTGGAGCATCTATCGCAGTGAGTTTATTCAGTTCAACTTCAAAGTCAGTAGCACAAATATCCACAGTTACACCATGATTTCTTTCTTCTTCAGTTTGATCCATTATCCATGCTAATGCAAATGATCCTTTACCAATTTTTTCACTTTCTTTAACTAATTTATTCACCGTTTTAGCATCAACTATACCATAATCAAATAATAATCTTCCCATTAATGTAGATTTACCAGCATCTACATGACCTATAACAACAAATGATTTATGTGGTTTATTATAATTTGGATTATTTACAAGTTCTGATTCTATATCTAATTTTTTAAATGGTTTTGTTTCTTTTGTTTTCGATTTAAGTTGTGGTAGCACTTCCAGTTGAGTTGTTGGTTCTGTTGTATTTGTTTCTGCTATTGATAATTTACTAACTCCATCAAAAGCTTGTTTTTGAGCATTTAATATCTCATCATCCGGTGATGGTTTATTAAAGTTATCTTTTGTTTTATTGATTTTTTCTAAAGATGAGTTAGTAATTGAATTAAATAATGAATTATTCAATTTTCTTCTTTTGAGATCATTGTCTGAATTGTTTTGTATCCATATTATTGAAACGTCATCTTTCGGTACACTTGAAATTATGGAATTATCTAATGAAATGTCAAAAGATATCAGAGGAAGTGTTTCTTCTGTTGTGATTGATGGTTCATTCGATGGTGCAGTTTTAGGTGTTGTTTTAGGTGTTAATTTTTCTTTACTTTGAGAAAGTGCATTTCTCTTAAACTTTAGTATTGATGATGTCGAAGTCGTTGGAGTAGCGAGTGACTCATTTGAACTGTTAGATGAAAATCGATCTAGGATCGATGTGTTTGAATTATTTAAATTAACTGATTGATTTGATGATCTGGCTTTAGCTAATGCTGCTAATTTTGATGAGGATTCTGTCGGTAGTTGTGAATCTTCTGATTCTGACTGGTCTTGATTATCCTGAGATTCTTTTTCTCTTTGAAGTGCCCTCTGTTTTGCCAATTGGGCTAGTTTAGACATTGTTGAAAGTGATAAATGTTATTCGATTGTTAAAATTCATTTCCAAAATCTTTGTTTATTCCGATTTTCTCGTTTGCCATTTAGAACGAATCGAATTATTATCAAGATGATCATCTGAAGAAGAGGTGTTCATAACAATTGGATACATACTTTTGAATTTAGATTTGATTTCGTCAATTGATGGTTCAAGTTCAAAATAGTTGTTATATAATGCTTCTTTCAAATCAAGATCTGGAATCTCGTCATTATATGATCTCAATTTATTTCTCAATTGTGGTAACAACTCATATAATAAATCATATTCCTCGTTCGTTAACTTGTCTTCATCAAATTGATCAATCTCATCTTGGGAATTATAGTCCAACTCATCCTCGTCATAGTCCATTCTTTATTTGTCGTAGTGGTTTATCTTTGGTTAAATGAAGCGATTTCATAGTATTTCAATATTTCAATTCAGTTGTCATTTTTTCTACGTCTCTCACTTCTTTCTGACATCAACCAAATCCGAATATTTCGACACAGAAAGTCTGAGCCAAAATTTGCAACAAGATGATAGAGACATCAAGACATGGGATAAGAACCAACGTATACCTTTGATTGACTGCCAAAAAGTCGATTTAAATTGCAAAATACATTTCAGTCGATCTTACTCCAAATACTTTAGGATTGTGCCATAGGCAGCTTAAAAGACGACTCCACGAGAGTAAGATTGTTTAAGACAAATCACCAAACACAGAATTCTTTCAAACGAACTTTGAACCTCAGAACAATACACTTGATGTCTCAAGCTTCAACATGTCCCTTGACTTTTCAAATCTTTGGTCTTTATAGATGTAATTATAAAACGAATCATGAACACAAAACGGAATTTCGGGATTCAAAAAGTGTTCCACGGACTTGATCTCTTGGAACGGACTTCAGATATTCGGGATCTCGTAATTTAATTTTAGAGCGACGTTTGATAGTAATTTTAAAATATTATGCATAACTCTAATGTTTATCTAAAGAATATTTTATCTAGAATTCTGGAATTATATATTTGTTAATCTCGATTTAAGTTAAGGAAATTACTAATTCTTTAGTTCTATCATGAGGTGCATTTAGTCATAAGGATTGAACTCTATTAAATCACAATTCCCTGGGGTGGTAAGAATGCTAATTCAGATTTATGCTTTTGTCAATTCAGTTTCTCTGAATTGTTGTTAGAATTGCTATGTGAATGTAGCATGAATCAACAAATATCCCTTATAGTCTTCTCCTCTCGTGGCAATAAACTCTCTAAAATCTAAAGCTTGAAATTTATTTACAGTTCTTCACTCTTCACGATTCTGTTGAAATTTGAATTCTATTGTATATTTTAAAACTTATTTCCGGTTGAGACAAATAGTTATATTTGAACTATAATTAAACTAACGCATCGAAGATGACGACAACTTATTTGAGGCAAATTAAATTTCCAGAACTACTAAAATATTGTTGCACATTTCCATCTGTACTAAAATATATTAGTACTGTGATTAACAGAACTAGGGGATAGAGTAAGTCAAGTTTCCACATTTCCAGTGGTAGATTTATTAAATGCTCTCAGAACTTGGAAATCAATCTTGTAACCTTGAATAAATATTCTTGTAGTGAAAAAATTTACTGGTAAGTTTCATTATGATGTTTATATGTAAATTAAATCTATTAACTATTATAAATCAAACCTAAAAGCCTTAACAAGAACTGAAAAATGTAGATATTAAATTCATTAAATGTAGAATTGAAAATTGATTTTTTTATTTTGCATCTAGCAAATTAATACTTTACCAACGTTAATCCATCATAAACACTTCCTCTTGGAGTAAGTGAGGGAGTTGGAGCAGCTGAAGTTAATAATAATGAAGATAATGAAGATGATGAGGAAGATGTACTTAATTTTCTTGGTAATGGATTTGAAGTATTTGAAGTATTAACATAGGAAGACAGTTTATCAGAAAATATATCATTTTCTCCCATTAAATTCATATGATTAGCCATATATAATTTAACATATCCCATACTTTGTAAATCATCATTTTCAATTCCAAAATTTTCTTGTAATCTTTTTAATTGTTCTTCATTTATTGGTAAACCATGTAATGGTCCAATTAAAGTTTGAGTTGTTTTATAATAACCATCTAAAAATCTTGCTGAAGCCAATGCATTTGTTAATTTATTCCTCATAATTGGATCAATTTCAAATATATCATTAATAATCATATATTTTTTTATAAATGCTGAAGTTAATTCTACTGATGTCACTTTGCCAGTTGATAATTTTAATAATAAATTATTTACTGATGATGAAGTTAAATTAAATTCTCTTTCACTTAATAATGATTCATTTTGATATTTATTATTTGATAAAAGTTTCAAAAATCTTTCAATATCTAACATTGTAATTATTTAAATTGTTGATGAACTTGAATTTAATAAGAATCCAAGATCATATTGATGGTTTATATATTTTTGAAAACATGAATTTGAGTTAAATCAAAATTAGCCCAGCTTTAAAGTTTTTTAAATAGTCTATTAGTATTGTATTATTAACATTCATATATCCATTATGTTATTCGAATCTATTCTTAAAAATTGATTCATAACGCAAGTAAAAACTTTAATTTTTAATTAGTATTATCAAGTTCGAAGTATTATTAAATTTGAAATCATAGAATTTCAAATATTTCCGAGACTGTTTATTATGTTTGTATCCATCATATTGATTGATTCGTGTGAGGAAAAATTGAATGAGCTTGTCTTCAATGTTTTACATTCCGATTATAATTTAAACAAAACCTTAAATTGACTCTCCTATTTCTTCATAGTTTTTGATTGAATATTGAGAATTTTCAGATTAACACCCTTATAATTTATTGATTATTCTGTTAGTTGCTGTAATTGAAGTCTTGGTGTTACTACGCTTTGACCTAAACCCCTTGTGTTAATAAACTTCAACAAACTTTAAATAAGATTAAGTACATCACCAAAGTTTAAATTTAAATCCAAAAGGTTATCCCAACGTTACACTAAACTTTAATTTTCTTAATTGTGAATGTTCTAAATTCAATTTATAAAAATTGATAATAAGATGTATGTTTTAAATTGCTTAATATTACACAATTAAAAAATAAGTCAAAAATGTAAAAGTCTACTAAAATTTATTTTTATCAACAAAGAAATATAGAATTGATTTAGACATTAATAGAAACAAAACAAGTATTTCCGCTCGTATAAACTCTTTTCCTTATTAATAAAAATTAGGAAATTTGGACCATTTGATCATCAAAATTTAGATTCGTATTAATTATTTGTTGGGCTTTGTATAATTTTGTATAGATCTAATACTTGTTGAAAACTTTTTTAAAGTAGAAATCGAAAAGTATGAGAAAACAAGTAATCTTTCTTGGTTTACATATCTAGTGAAGTTCCAAACGATGATTTAATTCAACAATTTTGATATCAGCCATGGAGACTTTGGCTGTGCTCTATCAAGAACTGTCGATATCAGGTTGAAGGTAATTATTTTATCGATTTGGAGTATTGATTCTACAATGAACTTTATTGATAATCATTCGTAATTACGATTGAACCGAATCGAAATTAACGAGGCCGGGCGTGCCTTAAAACTCTTAAATTTTAAACATGTGGCTAATCCAACGGACTTCGGATCTTAATTATCTTTTAATTAAATGGGGTTTTCTTGATTTCAAAAAGTAACATTGTATTCTTCTTATCTAACTACATTCAACTACATATTTTGCGAGAGTAGAGTATGGAATGACTTAATACAACAGAGCGATTGTTGAATCAAAGCTATATTAAATCAAGGATATGTCATCTTATACTTGATTCAAAATCTTTATAATTAATAGAATTTGAAGTCCGTGAATCAACATCCACCCGAAACCTTAATTTTTAAACTTTAAAATATAAACACCTCAACTTTAAAGTTTAATTTTTAAAATTGGTATTTTACCTGCCACACTAACAACCATTTTTAATTCACTTTTTCATTGATCAAGAGTACAGGGCAAGGTTAGAACTTATATTTCATTTAATGCGCCCCGATATCGTGTCATTTTCTGATTATAGGCTAGTTGGTTTAGTATGATTAACGGTATGAGGAAAACATTGCATTTTTAGTATTAAAAATTCTATAAAGGCTAAGTTTATAGTACATAACCTTGTTCAATGCTTTAATAAATCAACACCTAAGTAATCTACTATAGCTTTTGAACCAGCAATAACCTCTTCATCAAAATATCTTCTTCCACTCATCTGTAAAGCAATTGGTGCTCCAACAAATTTTTCAGGTTTATAATTTCTATTTTCTAATTCCTCTAATCCATTTCTATATTTATAATTTTTATCATCTTCTCCCCAAACATCAATTTTAGGATCTTGAAATAATCCAGTTTGAAAAACCATACTTGGGAAATCTAAAAGATTATATATCAAAGTATAAGATTCATTAAATACATCTTCAGATTGTGGGGCAACATTATTATAAGCTGGTCCTAATATAAAATCTAATTTATTTTCAAATAAATAATCATTATATTCTTCTCTTAATCTATCTCGTATTGAATTTAATTCTCTATTTTCTGAAACTGTTAATTCTTTTGCTCCTTCTCCTACATTTAAATACCATTTAGTTAATCTTGATAATGGTTCTCCACTTTTGGAAAATAATTTACGAAGTCCTTTATTTCCATCTGCATTATATAAAGTCATTGCTGTATCATAAGCTAATTGTCCCTTTGTGGGAACAAATTCCACGATTTCAACACCAGCTTCTTTCAATTTATCAACAACATATTCCAAACCTCTTCTAATTGGTGGTGTAACCCTACATACTCCATCATCTCTCATTACTGCAATTTTAAGATTTGATAATTTTGGTATAGGAACATCTCTCCATCTAACAGGTAAACTCCAAGGATCTAAATTCCATGGCATACCTTCATTTATATATGATTTCATAAATAAATTAATATCATCAATAGATCTAGACAATGGTCCAATAACTCCCACAACACTTTCTTGTCCATCTTCATCATTACCAACGCATCCTCTACTTGATATTCTTCTAGATGTAGGTCTAAATCCATGACAACCAGAAAAAGCAGCTGGTGATCTTATTGAACCACCAATATCTGATCCAACCCCCAATACTGAACCTCCAAAACTAACAATTGCTCCTTCACCTGATGATGAACCACCACTTGATAATAATAAATTATAAGGACATTTAGTTAAACCAGTAATATTATTCCCAGAATCTAAATGCAATAAAGCTTGTGGTTCATTTGTTCTAATATAAAATATAGCTCCTAATTTACTTAAAATTTTAGCAGTAACAGCATCATCATCCATAATATTATCTAATAAAGAAACCAAACCTAAATGACCTATTCGATTTTTTAAACCAATATGTTCTTTTAAAGATATAGGTAATCCATGTAATGGACCAATGACTTTACCATTAGTTTTGAAATAATCATCCAATTCTTTTGCTCTTTGTAATCCTTCATCTATAAATATTTCAACTGCACAATTAGTAAATTGATGAGCTATTATTGCACGATGAGCAAATGCTTTGAATACTTCAGTTGATGTCCATTTTCCAGATGCAATATTTGATAATATTGTTGATGCTGATGAATCTGTATATTCGAACTCTTTCGGAGATAAAATTTTTTCATCATATAAATAATCTATAGCGTTGAATTCATCTTTAATTAGCTCGTCTCTTGGTTTTGGTAAATTCATAGTTAAATCTTTAGGTATTGCATCTTCTAAATCTTTTCGATATTTTTCAATTTTGGGAATCCATTTTTTAAACTCTTCTGGGTTTTCATATCCTTCTAGATTATCTTTGGTTAGCAATGACTTGAATAAATCGTCATTTTCGAAGTGTAACATCGTAGATCAATCGAATCTAAGTTTAATTGATATTTAATGCTATCCAATTGACGTGAGTTGAAGTATTATATAAGTATTTTAACGGAATCAAACTCTGAAGAAATCTGGAGTTAAATTTCGGAATAACTATTCCTACATTTTTTTTGTTCTAGATCGCGCGAGCGATAAGATAAGAGATCGAGTAATTCGAAGCGTAAACGGGGCGGATACAAGTTGATTTTTAGCGCACTATATACATTAAGTAATTTAATGATGTAACAAATCTACTTTCAAAATATCATCTACAATAAATTTACCAGCAGCAATTACTTCTTCATCTTTATATCTTTTACCAGTTAATTGTAAACCAATTGGAGCACCAATAAATTCTTCAGGTTTATAATTTTCATTTTCTAATTTTTCTAAATCTGATCTATATTTATAATTTTTATCATCATCTGTCCATATATCAATTTTTGGATCTTGATATAAACCAGTTTGAAAAGCTAAAGTAGGCATATCTAAAATATTAAATAATGCAGTATATGACCAATTATAAACTTCACCAGAATGAGGAGCAACATTATTATAAGCTGGAGATAATATAAAATCAATTTTATTTTTAACCAAATAATCATTATATTCATTTCTTAAATTATCTCTTATAACATTTAATTTTCTATTTTCAATTGATGAAAATAATTCAGAACCTGATCCATAATTAAGAGCCCATTTTGTTAATTTTTGTAATGGTTCTCCTGATTTTGATAACAATAATTTTTGCATATAATTACCATCACATGAATACATCTTGTTTACTGTTTCATATGCTAATTTAGTATTTGGGGGATTAAATTCAACAATATTAAATCCTGCTTCTTTTAACTTTTTCGCGGTATGTTCAATACCACGTCTGATAGGTGGTGATACTCTTACTAATCCATCATCTTTCATAACTGCAATCATTATATTTTCAGGTTTTGGGGTTTCTACTTCTCTCCATGGTGTATATATAGCCCATGCATCAATATCCCAAGGTTTACCATCATTTATACATGATTTCATATATAATTCAATATCTTCCATAGATCTAGCAAATGGACCATATACAGCTGGGACAGATTCTTGACCAGCTCCTGAAGACACACCACCTAAAGTACCTAATCTTCTAGTAGTAGGTCTGAATCCATGACAACCAGAATAAGCAGCTGGAGCTCTAACTGATCCACCAATATCTGATCCAACACCTAAGATTGATCCACCAAATCCAACAATTGCTCCTTCACCAGAAGATGATCCACCACTTGATAATAATAAATTAAAAGGATTTTTAGTAAAACCAGTAAAATTATTTCCTGAATCTAAATGCATTAATGTTTGAGGTTGAGAAGTTCTAATATAAAAAACAGCACCTAAATCTTCTAAAATTTGATTACTTGCACCATGTTTTTCAGGTATATTATCTAAACAACCAACATAACCACCATGAGTAATTTTGCCTTTGAAATTTGCTTGTTCTTTTACTGATATTGGTAGTCCATGTAATGGACCAATAAGTTTACCATTTTTAGCTTGATATTCATCTAATTGTTTAGCTCTTTCTAACCCTTCTTTTGGAAATAATTGAAATGCACAATTTGTAAATTGATGAGCTATTGTTCCTCTATGTGCAAATGCTTTAAATACTTGAACAGCTGTCCATTTTTTATTTTCAATATTTTTCACAATTGTTGAAGCAGTAGAATCAGTAATTTCAAATTCTTCTGGAGTTAACAATTTATGGGAATATAAATATTCAACAGAATTAAATTGATCTTTAATTAATTCTTTTCTTGGTTTTGGTAATTCAATTTTATATTCTTCTAGTATATTATCTTCTAAATCTTTTCTATAAGCTTGTAATTTTGGTTCATACTGTTTAAATTTTTCCGGATCTTCATATCCTTCAAAGTTTTCTTTAGTCAAAAATGATTCAAATGACATGACTGATAATTAATGTGAGTTTCGAGCGATTGAAGTATGTGAATTGAGATTGAAATCAATTGATCAAATCATTTACATGAAATCATATTTCTATTTATAATTTGAAAAATTCGTTTAAAATAATCTTACACAAAAATTGTATACTAATTAGATAAGAAACTCCAAATAACTTGTCACTCGAAGATCGCCATAACTTTTGTCCCTTAAGACCCTATACGCATCTGATCCGGTTCAAGTCTACTATATGCTACATTGGTTTGGTTGATCTTTAAATTGAGTTCCATCAATGAATGAACCAACTCGATCTATCTTGTGGGGCCAAAATATAATCTCAAATATAACCGCCTAGATTTTGTGTAAACTGTGTAAAATAAATTTAAAACAATTTTTAGCGCATTCAAGTAACCTAATTTGGTAACTAATTATTCCGATAAATTTACGAAGTAAACAGTTGTATATCGTAATTACAGGTCTTTGGACTCAGTTGCATATATATTTTAAAACTCTCTATAAAACTACTCTCTTCAAGGTCTAAGCAAATCTACTTTTAAAATATCATCAATAATTGTCTTTGAAGCAGCAATCAATTCTTCATCATGGAATCTTCTTGCACTTAATTGTAAACCAATTGGAGCACCTATAAATTCATCTGGTTTATAATTTTCATTCTCTAATCTTTCCAAATCTGATCTGTACTCATATTTCTTATCATCTTCTGTCCATACATCAATCTTTGGATCTTGGAATAATCCAGTTTGGAAAGCCAATGTTGGTAAATCTAATACATTATATAATGAAGTATATGACCAATTATATACTTCTTCTTGATGTGGAGCAACATTATTATAAGCTGGTGTTAATATCAAATCAACTTTATTTTTAACAAAAAAATCATGATATTCATTTCTTAAAAAATCTCTATCATAATTTAATTTTCTATTTTCAGCACTTGATAAATGTCTTTTACCTTCACCGTAATTTAAACACCATTTAGATAATTTAGTTAATGGTTCTCCAGATTCTCTTAAAAAATCTCTTTGATTCTTATTACCATCACTAGCATACATTTTATTAATTGTATCATAAGCTAATTTTGTATGAGGAGGTGTGAATTCAATTACCTTAACGCCAGCTGCTTTTAATTTTTTAACAGTCTCTTCTATACCACGTCTAACTGGTGGGGAAACTCTAACCAATCCATCATCTCTAATAACAGCTACTGTTAAATCTTCTGGTTTTGGTTTTGAAACATCTTTCCAAAGTAAACGAGGCATAGCTTGATCTAAGTCCCATGGTTTTCCTTCATTTACGTAATTTTTCATCATCAATTCAACATCATCAACAGATCTTGCTAATGGACCAAAGACAACAACAACTGATTCTTGACCTGCACCAGCACCAACACAACCTTTGATTGAAACTCTATAATTACTTGGTCTGAACCCTATACAACCAGAAAATGCTGCAGGTGATCTAATAGATCCACCAATATCTGAACCAATACCAAATACAGAACCACCCAATGTAACCAATGCACCTTCGCCTGATGATGAACCACCACTTGATAATAATAAATTGTAAGGACATCTTGTAGTACCATTAAAATTATTATTACCACATAAATGCATTAATGTTTGTGGTTGTGAAGTTCTTATAAAAAATACAGCACCTAAATTTTCTAATACTTGTATAGTAGCACCATGTTCTTTAGGTATATTATCTATAAATTGTACATAACAACCATGAGTAACTCTTCCTTTAAAATCATAATGTTCTTTTAATGAAACAGGTAAACCATGTAATGGACCTATTGTTTTTCCATGTTTAGCATAATAATCATCCAATTCTTGAGCTCTTTTCAAACCTTCATCAATAAATAAATCAAGAGCACAATTAGTTAATTGATGTGCAATTATAGCTCTATGAGCAAAAGCTTTAAATACTTCGACACTACTCCAATTACCATTTGCAATTTCTTTTACAATTTTTGTACCTTTAGAATCAGTAATTTCTAATTCTTTTTTTGTTAAAACATTTGATTCATATAAAAACTTTTTAGCATTAAATTGTTCATCAATTAATTCTTCAATTGGTTTTGGTAAATCTACTGTATATTCTTTTAAAATTCCGTCTTTTAATTTTTGTCTATATGCTTCTAATTTTGGTAAAAAAGTCTTGTATTTTTCAGCATCTTCATAACCTTCAAAATCTTCTGTCTTAAGTAACGATTCAAATAGAACTGGTTCTGACATTTTATTTTTTCAATTGGTTGTGATTATTGGGTGAATTTTGAAGATTCAATGATAAATATAGTCAAAATGTTGAGACTTACATATTTTAAACCGAATTTATATGATATATTATCTTTAATCTTTCACATTGAATATTCCGTTAACAACAAAATTGAAAAATAAAGTAAATAGTTACACAAAATCAACTTTAATTGATAACCGCATTAAATTACTTTAAAAATAATTTTTCACTCTTACAAAGAGATAAGAACAATCAACTTTATAGATACGCTTAAGAATTACAAATTATTTTGATCTTAATTTATAAATCGGTAAAGGACATAAGCCAATTTTCAATAGTAGGGATGTTACATTTCAAAATTGACTTGTTACCTGTTACTTGCCGACCTAATAGCTTCCAAAATTTTTAAGTTCCAGGCAACTTTCAACTAAATCTTTTTGGTTTTGAATCAACCTCCCAAATAATAATAATTTGACGAAAAGCTAGGTAATAATTTTTAGAATCAAGTAAATTATTATATTTTGTAAATATCTTGAATGTGAGTTGTGGAGTACCCTTGAATTATTTTTTTTGCTCTAAATTTCTTATCGGCAAACACAATCTGAAACACGACTAGTAGTGTTTTGAGCTTTTGATGTCACCATATCTCACTTATTGAAATATCCTTTAGACTTATGTTATGATACTACTATGAAGGTACTTTTAATACGTTTCGTTTATGAATGTAGCCAAATTATTATTTGATAAGTTTTTATGAAGTTCGATTATAAAGCATGCAAAGAATTGAGATTAAATCTACATGGAGTGATGATTTATCGATTTTAAATTAATAATAATATTTCTGATACCTATTTATATGTTATTCAAAACTTTTTAATGTTTTAATAAATCTACTTTTAAAATATCATCAACAATAGTTTTAGCAGCAGCAACTAATTCTTCATCATGATATCTTTGACCACCAATTTGTAAACCAATTGGAGCACCAACAAATTCATCAGGTTTATACATTTCATTTTCCATTTGTTCTAAATCTGATCTATATTTATAATTTTTATCTTCTTCTGTCCAAACATCAATTTTTGGATCTTGATATAAACCAGTTTGGAAAGCAATACTTGGAATATCTAAAATATTAAATAATGTAGTATATGACCAATTATAAATTTCTTCACAATGTGGAGCAACATTATTATAAACTGGCATTAAAATCAAATCAATTTTTTGATTAACAAATATCTTGGTATATTCAGTTCTTAAGAAATCTCTATCCATATTTAAATCTCTATTTTCTTTGACTGAATAATGTTTTTTACCTTTACCAAAATTTAAATACCATTTTGTTAATTTAACTACTGGTTCACCAGTTGATCCCATAACTTCTCTTTGGTAATCATTACCATCACATGTATACATATTATTGATAGTTTCATAAGCTAATTTAGTATGTGGTGGATCAAATTCAATAACTTTAACACCTGCAGCTTTTAATTTTTTAACAGTTTCTTCTAAACCTCTTCTAATTGGTGGTGAAATTCTAACTAATCCATCATCTCTAATAACAGCAACTGTTAAATCTTCAGGTTTTGGTTTTGGAACATCTCTCCATGGCATACGAACAGAAACTGCATCTAAATTCCATGGTTTTCCTTCATTAATATAATTCTTCATCATTAATTCTAAATCATCAATAGATCTAGCCATAGGTCCACAAACACACATAACTGATTCTTGACCACCAAATCCTGAAATACAACCAGCTAATGAAACTCTATGATTACTTGGTCTAAGACCAACACATCCTGACATAGCAGATGGTGATCTAATTGAACCACCAATATCTGAACCAATACCAAAAACTGAACCACCTAAAGTTACTAAAGCACCTTCACCAGATGATGATCCACCACTTGATAATAATAAATTATGTGGATTTCTTGTAAGACCAGTATAATTATTATTACCACATAAATGCATAAGACATTGAGGTTGAGCAGTTCTTACATAAAATACAGCACCTAAATTTTCTAAAATTTGATTAGTTACACCATGTTCATCAGTAACACTTTCAACTAAACTAACATAACCACCATGAGTAACTCTTCCTTTAAAATTATAATGTTCTTTAACAGAAACTGGTAAACCATGTAATGGACCAATAGTTTTACCATTAACTTTATAATAATCATCTAATTCTTGAGCTCTTTTTAAAGCATCATCAATAAAAATTTCATGTAAACAATTAGTTAATTGATGAGCAATAGCAGCTCTTTTAGCAAATGCTTTTAAAACTTCAACTGATGACCAATTACCATTAGCAATTTCAGATAAAATTTTTGACCCCTTGGAATCAGTAATTTCTAATTCTCTTTCTGATAAAACTTTTGAATTATAAAGAAATTCTTTTGCATTAAATTGATCATTAATTAATTCTTCAATTGGTTTTGGTAATTCAACTTTATAAGGTGATACACCATCATCTAATCTTTTTCTATAAGCATCTAATTTTGGTACCCATTTTTTGAATTTTTCTGGATCTTCAAATCCTGAAAAATCTTCTTTTGTTAAAAATTGTTCGTATGAAATTGTCATTTTTGCTTGTTTTATTTGAAATATAGTAGCTTGAATAAATCTAAACTTGAATTGAGATATTCATTCCTAATTGTCTAGGTCATATTAGGTTGACTTTATATAATTTTTCAAAATCTCCACATAGGCTCATAATCTTTATCATTAATCTATATCAATGGATTGAAAATCAACTGATAAGATATCTTTTAACAAAAACAATAAGAATTATAATATATTATTATAAATACTTTCGTAACTTAAATTATAATAAATGAATGGGGACTCATAGTTAATAAAATCTTGTTTGATCTGATCTAGGTTATCCAATCTTTAAATTTATTTTTATCTTGGCTTTATCTTTGTCGAAACTTGGGGTAGTTCTTTTGTTTTCAATGAAATTTCTGTTGAACTATTCCTATCGTTTTTAATCATCGATAAAACATATATATATCACCACAACTGTCTATTGATGAGAAACGATCATATGACCTTATTTTAACTTTAATCTTTTCCAACAATTAAAAATTGAGAAGTCGAAATAGTCTAACTAAAACTCCGTAGTACGATATGAAAAACACGTATACACTTGAAATCAATTAATTTTTCAAGATAGTAAGCCCCTCGATTTTGGACTGACATGATCTTGCATTAGGATCTACTTATGGACTAAAATCAAACAAATATACGATTAATCTATTGTTCTAATTTTCAAAGCCAAGCGAAACATGGTGCTTAAAAAATGGCGCGGTATATTATTTTTTAAAGTATGTGTTTCATGTTGAAATCTGCAAGATATTCAATAAAGGGGTTTGAACGGGGCCGATCTTGAAGATTCTATTTGATTCTGGGGTCACTCGCTGGTAGTTTAAAGGTTTTCAATTTGTGGGTGTTGGCTGGTGCTGGCTTTGAATTGAATCTTTTGCAACAAATGTACTTAGACCAAAATTGCTGCAAAATTGTTCAGTTTTATTACGAATAACTCTATCATCAGTACAATTTGATATAAATAAAATCTAATTTCAATGTCTAACAAAATACAAACAATATACAAACAATATACAAACAAATATAAATAATGAAAGGAAAATCCATCATGGATAATATAGGACTTTAACCTAAAAAAACCTTTCAACAAATAAACACAACAAAAAAAAACTCTTTAAACAACTAATGTATTACTCTTACTAAATGATTCATATTTTTCAAATGGGTCATTAGTTTCATTTGATACACCATTACCATTGGTAATAAATTTCCTTAAATAAATTCTTTTAATCCATTTCCAAAATTCAGCTCCAATAAAAAATAATATAGTAAAACCAATAGCTAAACCAAATTCCCAACCTATAGGATCATGTTGAAATACAATATCATTAATAACAGGTATAAAAATAACAGGAAATACTGAAACAAATCCACCAATAATTGACCAAAATAAAAATTGATTTTCCCATAAATCTTTACATAATTGTACCAACCAATTTCTTTCTGATTCTGGATGCATTTTAAAAAATGATAATCTTAAATGAATACATTCCCAAGCTAATAATAATGCACACCAAGTAAAAGCTGAAAAAGCTGCTGCTCTACCTCTAAATACTAATCCACATTCGGACCCAGATGTTGTATTACAATCAGATCCTAAATTACCATCTCCGGCACCAAATACAACTATAACAAATACACCTAAACAACATGCAGCCATCCAAATACCATAAGCAAACATATCAATCATTACTTCTTTTGTAAAAATTGTTTTATTTGGTGGTAAATCTAATATATCATGTTGAGCTTTTTCTTGACCTAATCCCATTGCAGGAAAACATGAAGTAACAACAATAATCCATAAAACTTCAACTGGTGCTAAAGGAAATACAGAAAATCCATCATTATCCATAAATACTAAACCAACCATTAAATATATAGCTTGTGCAACATTTTCAGCTAATAATTGTAAAACAAATTTTTGAATATTAGAAGACATTCTTCTTCCCTCCTTTATAGCATTTAAAATAGATGAAAAATTATCATCAGTTAATATAATATCAGAAGCATCTTTTGCAACATCTGATCCATTCATTCCCATTGCTATTCCAACATCAGCTTTCTTAAGAGATGGTGAATCATTAACTCCATCTCCTGTCATTGCAACAAATTTTTTTCTTCTATGTAATGCTTCAATCATACGAACTTTAGTTTGTGGAGCACATCTTGCAATAACTAATGGTAATACTGGTAAATTATCAATTTCATCATTTGTTAAAGAATCAAATTCATTTGCTGTCATTACCATTGATGAAACAACTTCTTTTGAATAATGATATAAATTATGAGGTAATATACCAACTTCTTGAGCTATAGCACGAGCAGTACCAGGATGATCACCAGTTAACATATGAACATTTATACCAGCATGATGACATAATTGTACAGATTTTAAAGATTCTGGTCTTGGAGGATCATAAATTCCAATTAATCCTAAAAATGATAAATTTGTTTCAACTTGTTCTCTTGAATTTAAATCTGTAATTTCTGGATTTAATGTTATTGAAGCAAATGCTAAAACTCTAAGACCTTGTGATGATAATGAATTCATATTTTGTTCAATTTTTTCAATTGATTCTTCAGTGAGGGGAACTAATTTATTATTTTCATCATCATACCAGTTTTCACAAATTTCTAAAATTCTTTCAACTGCACCTTTTGAATAAATTTTAGTTTTACCTTGAGGATTTTCATAAATTGTTGACATTCTTTTAATTGATGAATCAAATGGAAATTCAGAAATAAAATTTAAATTGTTATCTTGAATTAAATCTTCTCTTTCATAACCTAATCTTCTTGTAAATACATTAATAGCAATTTCAGTTGGATCACCATGAGCTTCCCATTCATCATTTATTTGTTTAACTTTTGCAATATTAGCTAAAGTTGCAGTTTCCATCCAATCTTTCAATTGCTCATTTTCAACTTCTGGAACATCACTAAATATAATTTCTTCATCAATATCATCTATTTGTTTAGGAGATAATTTATTAAATTTCACCTCACCAATTGTATGATTATAAGGTTCATTTGAATTTTCAACATTGAAAGAACCAAAATTTGGTATCCAAATTTTTTTTGCAATCATTTTACCTAATGTTAAAGTACCTGTTTTATCTGAACAAATATCATTAATACCACCTAAAGCTTCTAAAGAATCTAATTTTCTAACAATAACATTTTTTGTAACCATTACTTGTGCACCAATAGCCATTGTTATAGTTAAAACAACAATTAATGATGAAGGTATCATTGATAATGCAACACAAATAGCATATATGGCAACATTTCTATTAACATTCATTTTTTGAGATCCCATTACAACTATTGCAAATATAACAGCAACCCAAAATAATAAAATAGCTAACCAAGCTAATCTTCTTTGTAATGGAGTACCAACATTTGTACCTAATACATTAAAAATAATATTTAAAGTTGATTTCCAAATTGCAATACAATAATTTTTAAAAGTTGGTTGGGTAACTTTAACAATTAATTTATCATCACTATTTTTTAAAGAATCTGCAATTTTACCAATTTCAGTATCTAAAGCAGTTGCAACAACAATCCCTTTACCTCTACCTTTAGCAACAATTGATGAACTAAAAGCCATATTAATTCTATCACCAACAGGAATTGGATCATTTGTAATAAAAATTTCTTCACAATCTTTTGCTATAGGTAATGATTCACCAGTTAACATTGCTTCATCAGTTTCTAAATTTAAATTTTCAATTAATCTTAAATCTGCTGGAACAGTATCACCAACTTTAATAAGTACAATATCACCAGGTACAACATTTTCAGCATCAATATTTTGTTCTATACCTTGTCTAATAACTCTTGCTTCTGGTGAACTTAAATTTCTTAACGATCCCATTGTTTTTTCAGCTTTAAATTCTTGAATAAATCCAACAAATATATTTATACCAATAACAAATCCAATAACTCCACCACTTATCCAATCTCTAATAGCTAAAGCAATAATCATTGAAATTATTAATACCAAGATCATTGCATTAAAAATTTGATGAGCTAATATCTTAGTAATTGATATACTTTCTTCTTTACCTAAATTATTCTTACCAAATTCATTAAGATTTGCCAAAGCTTGATCTTCAGTTAACCCTTTGGTTAAATCAGTTTCAAATAATTTTGAAACATCTTTTATTGATAATCTATAAGGTTCCAAATCAATAGTATTCAGTTTAACTAATTGATTTTTCTTCTCATTTAGTTCCGATTGTTTTTCACTGCTTTGAATTTCATTTTTCTGACTAATTGACGAACCATCTTTATTAGTTATGTTTTCACTTTGATAAGACTTTATTTTAAATTACTTAAGGAAAAAAAAATCTGATGAACTTGATTTACTTTTTCTGGAAATAAAAGAAGTTCACTAAATGGAATTGGATAAAAGAAATTTTACTTTTGATTTGAAAATCTCTTTAAGTTGTGTTTGATGAATTCTCCAAAAATTCAGAGATATAAACTGGAGAGATTAGAACGGCTACTTATATAATGCAAAATTTATCTTTTTGAAACAATAGATTTATAAAACTTTTTCAGATAAATTCTATATTACACAAAAGCAGCTTAAAGTTTAGCACAAAAACATATTTTTTTCTTAGCCTTATTAATAGTTAAGAACCCTGATTTTACGAATAATAGAAAAAGAAACTAACATTTCAATAGTATATCATCATATTAAACTCTTAATATCATCTATCTAAGAACAACTCACTAACAAAATTAGCTTAAAGTAAGAATGAATTAATTCTTATCAACGTTTGCTCAATGGCTGTAGAAAAACTATGCGTAGAGTTTGTTACGTTGAGAAAAGTTCAAACAAATTTGACTAATGGAATAAGCTAGATTCAATTTTATAAAAATCTAGATGGTGATTTGAAATTTAATATTTGATACTATGAATTCTTTACATTTTTCAAGTTTTCTAACCTTGGATTTGAACCTGGATTAAATCTCATGTAGCCGTTAGAATATCCATAAAAACCAATAGACACAGAAAGTGAAATAAATAATATTGTTAACCCTAACCATATTAAATAAACCCTTGTCTCTAAATCTTTCAAATTTCCATGACTTATCTTTTTCACAATCTCATTATTATAAACAGCTTTTGATACCTTATGAGTATAAATTGCCATAATAGTTGAAAATGTAGTTCCAAATGGAATCCAAAATTCTCCATTTGTATATCTTGTTAAATCAACATTTGAAAATCCATATATTATGATAAAGATAGCAATAAGTCCAAATAATATTGATTGAAACCACACCATTATATCAACTTTTTCATTCGAATGATTTTATAAACCCTGAAAAAATGTGTCAAATGTAAAAAATCCACTTCTATTTGATGATTGTACTTGAATGGCTTGAGATTACTTGGTATTACATTCAATTGAGTCTTTATGGTAATCAAGCCTCGGTAATTGTGAAATCTGAAATTAGCTATCACTAAATGCTGAATCCAAACAAATGCCTTTTCAGATAAAGAGAGTAAGTAGTAAAGGTAATTACGCCATTTACGAAATTACACCAATTTTTACTAGACTAATTGTTTTTAAAGTTAATTCATTGTATGGTTAGGAAGTTAATTCATTGTATGGTTAGGCTCAAGAATCAAAATTTTGTATAACACAAAAACCAAAGTATGTAAAACTAAGGGACTATAGTCTAATTGCAACATCAATCAATCAGGCGTACCGTCTTCAATCTTCTGTACCAACTCACCCACGAAAATTGCATGTTGTATTTGCTAAAACTTTTCATATACGTAACTGAAACTTCTTACATTTTGAAATCTATTCATTGTAGAATTTTATTGAAACAATATTTTAATTTTATTACCAAATTATTGAAAAAATTTTAAAAAGAAAGTTAAATCAGCAGGTTGAATTTACTTTTGGTGCAGATCTATTTTGAGTCGATCAGCAAACAGAGAAAAGGTGTACAATTTCATTGCAGATCCAATCTTTGAAAATCTTGGTAAAACTAAGTATTTCAACATCTCTAAACACGATGTAAACTCTCTTGCTTGCATGAAGGAGGGAAGAGCCCACATGGTCCAAATTTCATTTAAAACTAATATTAGAGCCAAGATAATTTTGAAACTTCTATTTTGTAAATGATGAAGATATAAAAAGCTTGTCTTACGTGGCTAAAATTAATTAACCTTTCTTTTAAGTCGTAGTACAGTTTAAACTTCAATACGATCATAAGATCTAGGCTAAGTTAATTTTCAACACGAGTGAGTTGGTAGCAACATGAGATATTGGAGTTTCTAGAAAAACGCACGCGTTCAAGATCATACTATCTTATCATTTTTGTAACTTCTTAAATCACACATTTCCTTTAATCACATATGTTGATTCAACCTAATCATTTTAGAAAATGAGTAGTGACATAACCGACTTAGTACTTAATAATTTAAACAAGAGCTATGAAACCAAAGATCCAATAGATGAGAAATTAATTGATAATTATACTCTTATTTTAACAAAGGAATTGATTTATGAAAATGATAATTTAAATAAGTTAATAACAATTTTAAATCACATTTTAAATGATAATAAATATTTTGAAATCGATCCAAATGTTATATTATTACATTTATTAAATAAAATATTATCATTCTTGAATTTTAAACAAATTTTAGAATTTTATTCAGAAGAATTTATAACAAAACATTTATTTTCATTTAATAATTCAACTATTGATACTATTTTATGTATTGGAATATTAACTTCAAATTTACATCAATTTGAAACTCAACAATATATTTTAAAAAATGATGTTATAAAGAAATTAATTGAAGAATATTTTAATGAAGATACACCAATTGAAGTTTTAAATTCAATTGAAAAATTAATTGAAAATTTATATACAAATGAATTAAATCTACTAGATAATTCATTTGATATTTTTGAAAAGGTTAAGAATCTGGATAATTCAATATTGGTATCTCGATATTTGGATTTATTACTTATATTGTCTACAAAATTTGATAGTTTGAATTCTAATTTATATCAATTTAACACCGATGAGATTTTGAAATTTAAACATGATACATTATTCTTAGTTATACTAATTCAATTTTATATCAAATTATGTGATACAACATTAACTATCGATAAAACATTATTTAATATTATAACACTATATAGGAAAAAAGAATTTGATGAAATTATAAATTTAGAAATAATAAACTTAATTTCCAAAATGTCATATACTTCAAGATTAACTTCAATATTGGAACATTTTCAAATTTTTAAAACTCATAATTTAATTAAAATTTTTGATAAAGATGAAGAAGAAATTAAATTATTAAGTCAATCAAATCCAAATTTAATTTATAATTTAAATAATGATATTTTTTCAGATGTTTTAGTGAATTTACCATTATTTGATGATAAATTTTTCCCCATATTGTTAAATTTTATAAAATCTCCTGATGTATGGAACTTAATAAAACCAAAATTAAATGAAGATAAATTACAAAAATTATCAAAATATAAATTATTTTTATTATTATTAACTTTATCTCAGTATGAATGGAGTAAAATATATTTTTTTGAAAATTTATCAAAAATCTTACTGGAAGAAATTATAAATTCTGATATTAGAAATAATGAAATTTGGAATTTAAAATTAGAAATTTTGGAAAATTTAAATAATACAGAAGATAATGTATCAGGTTATGCAAAATGGAACACTCAACTAAAGCAAGCTTATGATAAGATGAGATTTGGTGAAAATTTCAAAAATATTCAACCAAAAGTTGAAGTAATTGATGAAGCTATGTAAAAACTGTAAAAAAATGATTTTGTATGCTATTTACTGTTTACCCAAGTATTACCACATATACAAGTTCTTTGAAATACCATTGTCCATAATCCAATAGTTACAGGAGCATCAAATACTAAAGGATCAGTTACTAATGAAATAGATCTACATCTTGTACATCTTCTTATTTTAGGTTCATATATATATATTTTTCTTAATGCATCAATTATACCTTGATTTGTTTTTAATCTTGGTATAATTTCTTGAATTTGATCTTGATTATAAATTAAATCAGCATTGGTGGGTTCAAGTAATTGTTGTTTTTCAAATCCAATATTTAACCAACTTGTATTATAAAAATATAATTCTGATAATTTAGTTTCTCTATTTATATTCATTGTATATCTATCAATTAACATTTTGGAAATATCTTTTAAATCATCAATTATTTCACCATGACAAACTAATTTTTGTTCTAATTTTAATCCAAATCCCTTTTCCCTGTTGGATAATTTATTTGCAAATTCTTTTGATATTAAAGCATCACATTCTCTTAAATAATTTTCAAAAATTGGTAATGTTAATGGTGCACTGTTATAAATATTAAAATAACGATTTAAAGATTCTTTCATTGGTGAAAATAATTTATTTGAATCAAATAAATCCTTGTGTAATTTTTTTAAAATTTCATGAGTTTTACTCATTGATGATATTGCATACATTAAAAATAATCTTGGAACTTTACTTAATAAAACAGGTAAAACAATTGAATTTTGAAATTGTTGATCTGACTCGTTACCATTAGATTTTGAATATGATAATTGTAATAATTCTTGATTCAACAAAGCCATTAAATCAATTAACCATTTTATATTACCAATTAATGATAATATACATTCACCTCTTGTAATTGAATCTTGTAAAGTATCTTCACTTGGCTTTTTTTTAGAAATTTGTCTATATATACTTGATAAACTAAACATTATACCAAAATTTGTACTTCTTAAATTTAAAACAATCCATGAAATATCAGTCATTATTTGATTATTTATAAATTCCCCCAAAATTAATTGTAATGATAATAATTTTTGTAATGGAGGATTTGATAATAATTTATCAACACTTTCTTTACTGAAAGCATCTAATTGAAAATTTATTGATTTATGACATTCACTTAAAATAGATTCAATAAATTTTTTTAAAATTATATTAATGTTGTCTATATTTTTAGACAGCATGCTCTCAAGTAATAAATTTTTTAATCTTTTTATCTCTTGTTGAATTAATATTATTAAATCATCTGAACATGTATTTGTATAACATGAATATGCATGTCTATATGCAAATGCAACTGATGTTGCAAATAATTCTTTTGGTTGGAAACCTAAATTTCTTTTTTTTTCAAGGGGTTTTATTGTTAAATAATCATTGTCGCTATAAATTTCTGTATATACAATTGATGTCATATTGGGTGAAACTGCTAAAATTAAATGATTTTTTTCAGGTTTGGGGAATTCAAATCCGACGTCAAACATTGTTGATATATAAGTTGGTGGGAATTGTTCTTCTTTTTGTTCCCCTCCAATTATTTTCCACGTTTTATTATCTAGTACATCTATATTACCATTTTCATACAATATTAAACTATGAAGATCTGATGGACCATTTACAATTGATTGAATTTTACCCTCTCGTTTTATAGTATCCATTAGTTGTATAGTTTGTAATGCTTTTTGTTGTTGTGGATTTGTGGTAGTGGATTGATTTTTAAATGCATCTGATATTATATCTGTTACATCTACAACTTCATATCTATGAATGATCAGTTCACCATAACTTATTAGTATACTTAATTTAGATTCTTTTTCAATTGAAGCTGTAATTATATCAATTGATGATAAAGGATTTGATAATTCTCCATTAAATTGTGGTTGTGGTTTCATTTGATGGATTTTAGTCAATGTTAATGTAGGTAGTATTTGATTTTCTTTTGGTGTATGATAATGAGGATCCATTTTTTGTCTTTTTGCAGATTCTACAAGAAATCCCCAATCTATAACTAGCGTAAAAGTCATTATATCATCATTAAATGAATCATATACAGTTATTATAATTTGCTTTTCATTAGTAAAACCAATTGATGCTTTTGTTATAGATAAATTTTCTCCTAAATTTGTTGAAATTTTATGATATTCAACTTTATGTTCTCCTTGATAATATAACATTAATATTCCATTACTTCTTAATGCAATACATGCTTGTTTTGTTGGTATTGGATGTGAAATTGAATTTGAAGCATATTGATTAACTCCATAAGTATATAAATAAGATTGATCTAAATTAATTAAATTAGCAGGTTTATTTAATATTTGAGGTTTTTCAATATTCAACCATTTAAATGAAATTATTGAAGCATTAGGATTTATACTCAGTTTTAAATCTTGATTTATAATATCTCTATAAATCATTTCCATATGATTATAAGAAGTTAATTCATAACTTGGTGAAGAATCTTTACTTTCTAATAATCCAACTCCTGCTAAAAATATATAAAAATTTCCATAAATATCTGATACAGCTAAATCAGTACTTAAAGTACTCCAACTAACCATTATAATTTCAGGTAAAAAATTATTTTCTAATTTAACATCTATTATTTGAGGTTTTGATAATTGCCATGATTTACCATTTATATTTTCTAAATAAGTTAATAGTAGGTTATGTTCTGATTTTTTTGTTGGCGGTACATATACTATATAACCATTTTTGGACCATGATATTAATGATGACGTTCGTCTTATATTTTCTAAATATTTATTTATAATCATCTAATTGTGAACTTGGTAGGCTAAGTAAGTTTTGGTGATTATAGCATAGATCTCAATTGAGTCCTTTTGTGTGAAAAATTAATTTTTACGCGAATTGATTTTAGTATCAAGTTTCCATGAACAGATAAAAGATTGGATTAGAATTAACTTATATTGAGGTGGGTAAGAATTCGATTCAAAACAGTCTTTGTTACAGCAAAGGAAGTACAGGAAGTCAATGATATTGCAGTTTCATATTTAGAATCAAAATAGTGTTATACAGATGTTTTATTAAATTAAGTTCAACAATATATCGCAAACGATTGACACTTGCCAAATTCACACAAATCATTCTAGATACCGTTTCGTTGATCAATTCATTCTAGATACCGTTTTGTTGATCCTTGAGAACAAACAACACTAAATGGGAGCAAATGACAGAAAGAAATTGATTTAAATAAAGCGTGTCGGAAGGGATAATCAAGCTGTTGAGAAGTTAATGTAATGATTAACCAAGATTTGGATGAAATTAATTATAAAGGAAACATCATCTTCACCCAAGACCATAGACGTACCTGATGAAGAAACATTGGAAAATGCAGGCAATCTAACTACTCATGCAGTATCAAGAGCAGAACTGATAATTGTGTTGAGTGGCATAAAACACTTCAACACATTTACCATTGCATAAAACATTTCAATACTATAAATAGTAGATGTGTTGAGCTGTTTTGTACCTTTCAATACATCTACCATCGGTTCGGGGATGCTGCATTAATAGTTTCCTTTTTATATGAAATTGTTAAATCACTGGCTTCCAGTGCTTCCTTCGTTGTAACAAAGACTGTATATTATCCTGTAAGACTTAGCATTATTATGAATGTGTTGTGAATGACATATATTTGGTCCAATAAGTCAACCTTGTATATAAATATTAACGTAAGCTAAAGTAACTTTAACAGTTCCAAGTTCCAGAGCTTGTCATTAGCACTACAAAGAAGTTATATGTAAACATTTTAACAATACATTACAATTGAATTTTCTCTATTTACACTTTATCACCTGGGACTGGATATTGACTTGCCCATTTAGCTACATCATCACCTAATTGTTTAACTTCTTCACTTTCATCAGCCAATTTTTTAAAATTAGCTAATAATTCTTTTGGAACTTTACCTTGTTCTTGTTTTTTTAAATTTATTGAAATTTCAACTGCTCTTTCAATAAAATCAGAAACTTTTGAAAATTCTTCTGGTCCAAAACCTCTTGTTGTCATTGCTGGAGTACCAACTCTTAAACCAGATGGGAATAAAGCACTTGTATCTCCTGGAACTGTATTTTTATTTGCTGCTATATTTGATCTTTCTAATACTGCTTCTACTCTTGCACCATCAATATTTTTTGATCTTAAATCAACTAATATTAAATGAGTATCTGTTCCACCTGAAACTAATTTGAAACCCTTTTTTTCTAATGCCTCGGCAAAATGTTTAGCATTTGATATAACATCTTTTTGATATTGTTTAAAATCTGGTTCTGAACATTGTTTTAATGCTACTGCTAATGCTGAAATTGTATGATTATGTGGACCACCTTGATGACCAGGGAATACTGAAAAATTGATTTTTCTTTCTAAATCATATGGTATTTCTTTACCCTTTTTAGTAACTTTTCTTATACCTTTTCTAAAAAATATCATTGATCCTCTTGGTCCTCTTAATGATTTATGTGTTGTTGTAGTTACAATATCTGAATATGGGAAAGGTGAATCAGTAACTCCAGCTGAAACTAAACCTGAAATATGAGCCATATCAGATAATAAATAAGCTCCAACTTTATCAGCGATTTCTTTCATTCTTTTATAATCTATAATTCTTGAATAAGCTGAAGCACCTGCAACTATAACTTTTGGTCTAAATAATTGAGCATTTTGTTCTAAAGTATCATAATCTATTATTCCAGTTTCTTCATTTAATCTATATGGCATTGTTTGAAAATATTTTGATATAAATGAAATCTTGGTGGTGTTTGTTTGATAACCATGAGATAAATGACCACCATGAGGTAAATCCAAACCCATAATTCTATCACCAACATCTAAAATTGCAGAATATGCATAAAGATTAGCTGGTGCTCCAGATAATGGTTGAACATTAACTCCCCATTCTTCAGGATTTAAATTAAATGCTTCTAAAGCTCTTTTTTGACATAATGATTCAGCTTTATCTATAATTTCATTTCCACCATAATATCTTTCACCAGGATAACCTTCAGAATATTTATTTTGCATTTCTGAACCTAATAAATCCATTACTGCTTTTGATGTAAAATTTTCTGAAGGTATTAAAGTAATTGAATTTTTTTGTCTAATTCTTTCTTGATTTAATATATCTGCCATTTCTGGATCTATTTCTTGTACTGATTTTGAAACTAATGCTTGAGCTGATGGTGAAACAGCATATTTTCTAATATTCTTTAAGGTTGTAACATTTCTGTTACTTCTTAAAGAACGAATGGTAGATGATAACATTGTTTCAAGGTTGGATCTGATGAGGACTGTGAGTCAAGCTGAAGAAAAGACCGAAAAATTTATTATTTTTCAGATCTTTAAAAATAAGCTAATATTCAGTCACGTGACTTACCCCAGAGTAAGAAGAATGAACGAAGTCAAAAATGATATACAGAAGTCGAATTTAAAACCTATAACCTTACCTGAAATTTTCATTATGATTATAACCACATGTAGTTGAGGAATTACAATACCGAATGTTTTCGAACCATAAAAAATAATCAAAGTCAAAGATTGAAATACGTTGTTCAGCATCTGGATTTAATATTTGACTCTCTTTGATTGCATCAGGTTCTAAGTTAAATAATGAGATATTTTCTTTTTCATTTGAATTGAATTGAGATTGATATTGTTTATAATTTTCATCGTTCCATTGTGCCAGTTTCCATGGATATTTCTTATTCATCAAATAACATAAAATGATTCCAATTGACCAAATATCCGATGCTTTACCATCATATTTTAAACTTGCAAAAGTTTCTGGCGCTGCATAATTCTCTGAACCTACTAACCCAATTGAATATGGATTAGTTTTTGTAATTTCATGAGCAGTTGTGAAATCGATAATTTTAATAAATCTATATTCCAAATCAAATACTAAATTCTCTAGTTTTAAATCTCGATGACAAATGTTTAAGTTGTGTAAATATTTGATTCCTTGACATATTTGTTTCCAGAAACATAGTAATTCATTTTGATCAATATCTTTATTTGATCTTAGTAGCTTTAACAAATTTGGAGAGCCAGCCATCATAAATAGCTTAATAGTAGATCCAGAAAACAGTACATCGTATTTATACTGTTGTATGATATTCCAATGACTTAATTTTGATAAAATATCATATTCATGTAAGATTCTAATTTTAAAATCTTTCTTTGATTCATAATTTTTACGTGAATAATAAGTCTTTACAGCATATTTTATACCTTTCTTGGTTTCAAATAATTCTACCTGACCTGATATTCCTTTTCCTAAAGTATCTAACTTCTTGTCGAACTTTGAAAATTTGGGTGTTTCATAATTCATACAGTTTAGAGTTTAAGTAGGATGATTCGTATTTTTTTCGGATCTATCAAACGAGATGTCACATAATAGGAAATTCAAATTACCACTTGACTTACATATTTATCTTCTTGATCAATACTTACAATTATCTATATTATTCTATTATAATCTTACAATTAGTCTATAAATTTTTGAATGCTTCATGAAAGAAAGCTCTAAATGGATTTTCCTTACCTATTTTTTCAATTTCTTCAACTTCTTTATCACTTAATTCAAAATCATATAAATCTAACGATTGTTTAATTCTATCTTTATTAGCTGAAGTTGTAATTGGTAATACACCTCTTTGTAAAATATATCTTAATAAAATTTGTGCTTCTGTTTTTTTATATTCTGTAGATAATTCTTTTAAAAATGGATTTAATGCTTTATTTTCAGCTCTTGTAATTGGAGATAATGGGGAAAAAGCTTCAACCAAGATATTATGATCTTGACTATATTTTACAATATCTTTTGATTGATTTTGTAAAAAAGCATGAAATTCAATTTGATTAACTTTTGGATAAAATTCTTTACCTGGTGAAACAGCAAATAATCTTTCTAAATGTGGTATAGCAGCATTTGAAATACCAATTTCTCTAATCTTGCCTTCCTTCTTAGCTTCAATTAAATCTTTCCAAATATCTTCCAATGTATGTCCATGACTTAATTCAGTTGTGAAAAATGGAGAATGAATTAAAAATAAATCAATATAATCAGTTCCTAATTCTCTAAGAGCTTTATCAACTGATTCTTTACCTGATTTACTTTGAGCTTTAAAAGTTAAAAATCCACCATTATATTTTGAAGTTATAAAAAGATCTTCTCTTGGAATTTTAGTTCTTTTAATTGCTTCTCCAACCGCTGGTTGAGTTTCATAAACTTCTGCAGTATCAATATGATTAAATCCAGAATCTAAAGCAAATAACAATTGATTCACTAATTCTTCACTATAATTTTTACCTTCTAATTTATCTATAGGTCTTTTCCATTGAGTACCAGTTCCAATTCCAATAGTTATATCTTTACCAGATTTTGTTTTCAATTGTGGTGATAATTTAATAGGATATGACATTTTTATGGATTAAAAACTTGAATTGATTTTTAACGTGTTTGATTGGATTTGAGAGTTAATTGATTTATCTGTCGATTGTTAGTGTTGGAGATATCACTTTTTCTTTTCAACACACTCCAAAACAACTTTTATAATATTGGATACTCCTTATACAGTGAATTATGAAAGATGTAATTTTTCAAATAATTAAAGACTATATTACTAATCCATGATTTTGATTTATTAATTTATAGATAATTCCGAAAAATAAATTTACACAGTTTTTCACGTAAGGACACAAAATCTAATGTTACGATAAGGTCTCAAAAATATAATTTATATACAGTATTTCAGGTCCAATCTTAGATCAAAGCGGATTTTTTTGAGTAAGAGGCTTATTTTATTGATCTAACAACCTGTGGATCTTATTGTCAATGAAGAGGCAACTGAACCAAATTAGATAATACAGAAAAAGTACTATCAATAACTCAAGTTACCTGAACAAAATATACTCGAAGATCTGGAATTTATTGTCATTTTTGCCAAATTTTTGTATCAAAATTGAAACAAGATCAAGTATGGGCATTATTGCATTGTATTAATTCAAGAATGACTTCAGAGCAAAGAATAAATTGATTAAATAATCTGATAATGAATTACAGAATTTAGTCTTCGGATCCTCAACCATTTCGTTGAAAATCGCAAAGTTTCAGTACTAAAACACACTTCCACGATATCACTACGGGATTCTATGTAATAAAGTTTTTCACGAATTAATAACGGCAAAATAAAAATATTGCACGAATTAATTCGTTTTTCTTAATTCGTTATTCGTGTGATTTCTATTTCTAATGTCTTTCTCAATGCTTCATTTCGTTTTACATATATAAGGAAAAATCAAGAACAATTGACTTCTTCCAAGCACCAAACATTCTTGAAAACATATCTATACCCCAATTTGCAGCCAACTTAGTAGACAAGTTGACTGGTTAACGAGTTTAAGAAAGAACAAGGATAACGGAATAACATCTAAGACTTGCATATGGCACCAAGGATACGAATTGATATCTCTTACCGCTCCAAAAGAGTTGTAATGCCAAATAAGTATTTTGAGGTTATGTTTACATATATGTTCTGTTTCATTGATCTTTAGTAGAAAAATCACAAATGAGGACTCTACTTTTAGTAATCCCTAACTTATTGTCATCAAAGAGGAGTTTGATTCTAATGGTTTTAGGTACAAATTAGATAATTGTATCTGTTATATTTTGTCGAGATTTCTCATCTTCGATGATCAAGGTCCTTTAGTCTAAAGAAAAACTCATATAATGTTAAAATTAATCATCAAAGGCGATCATGTAATCTCGGATTACCTTCAAACATATGTCAATTGACAGTGAACTCATATATTATAAACTCGACCATCAGTTACTATATGCATGAAGGTAATTCGAGATTACTATCAAAAAGACTTTGATCATTGAATAAGTAAAATCTCAACCGAATTTTGCAAAACTTATTCGATCTTTCAAATTCTTTATACTGAACTTTTAATAAAACTTCCAAGCAAATCAATCCCCATTTTGTTCGAGTCTTGGCATTGGACCATCTTTCAATGTACTGCAACAATTTGTACTAAAATGTCCATAGCCCACACATTGTGACAATAAATTTTTCATATTGATGAAGTCCCTGGTACGGACTCATCAGCCTTGTTGTAATATTTATTTCTATCATTTTTCATAACTATTACTCGGTTCATTTACTGCATACTTCACGGCGAATGATACAAACAATTATCACAACAAATGTTATTAATGCTGTTCAAATGATTAATAGTTATGGACATCACAAGTGTCACCTTTATGAGTTTTATTAAATTTGATTTTAATTGTGAGATAATCCACTTTACCGAACCCTCCATCTATTCTGTATTTCCTCGAAGTTTAATTCAATGTCGAGTACAAAGAATTAGAAAGATCGCATATCTGCAAAAGCAAAGACCGAGAAGCAAGATGACAGTCAATCTGATGATACGGTGGTACAATGCACCAACGAAAGTGTTATCATACCCACGAATGTAATATCGTACGCACGCATGTAATATCGTTAGTACATTGTACCCCTGTATCGTTGTTAGTCCTCATCTCACTCTGCTTTAACAATAAATGTAATTGTTGCACTTCAGAAAGTTGCAAAAAATGTAATTAAACTTACCTGAACTTTAAAGCTACTTCACAGGTGATCAAAACTTTAAATTTTTCACCAAATTATAAAAGTTAAAGAACAATATTCCTTAAAATAATGGTCTGGTGACGAAACTGCTAGTTGATTATCTTAATCTGGTGATGAAACTGTTAGATGATTATCTTAATCTGAGATGTAACAATTCCACATAAGGATTAAAGATTATTTGACTCTTGCAATTCAGATACTGTTTATTGAGTTATTCTTTAAAATTCAGTTACTCTATCTTGGAAAGTCAATCCTGGAGGATGATTGAAATTCTGGTGCTATTTCAATAATCAGACACGTGATGTCAGGTTACTGGCCCATGAAATGCCTTGGAATCAATCAATAGTAATCCTTGCTGTTGTATTTGTTGTATTTTCTCTGCTGAAGTTGGTGGGAATTTCGATGAAATAGTTTGTTCGTTTTTTTTTTTTTCGTTAATCTAATCACCAATGGATTTCGCCCATCGTATAAATGCCAACATTCAATGCAGTACTGCATATTGTTTTTCCTTATATATCGTATTCGAATTATTCTAACCTGAATACTAACTACTCTAATCACAAACATCGGTACTTGTAGCACATGTGGTTCAATGCTATGGGCTCGAGTGTACTACTTCTCAACATCTTTGATTATCTTTTTACACTTAATCTATTGTTTATGATTGAATATTTGATTGGTTATATTTTACTAATAATGTCTCAATTCTGTAAATGGCACAACACTATACTAATTCAGACACGGATTTAAGTAAGACCCCAATTAGGTTAATTAAATGCTTGATGTGGTAATAAATTACGTTGCCGCATTAATTACTTCTTTTAGACTTAATTGATTAGTAGTAAGTCGTGTTACATTTACTAATTAATTCCCAAATTGGAAGTACTTTATTTTAATTGCTGGTATTTTTTCTTATGCTATAATTATCGATTATCTCGAGTCAAATTCAAACGGCATCAAAACGGAAGGTAGTGTGATTTACTACTAATAATATTTTAAAGTCTTATCCCGCTCTCCTTACTTTATCTATTTAATTCCATTGCCACTAAGGTTTCATTTAATAATTATCAACATCTTTTTGAAATTACTTCTTTCTCACTAGTAACTTCTCTTTTTACAATCAAGAATCAAGATGAAGTTATCAATACTTTCAACATTAGCAATTGCATCAATTAATTCAATTGATGCATTAACAATTCAAAATCCATTTAATTTACAACAACCATTAAATTTAGAATTTGATAAATATACTTCACAATTATCAAATTTAATATTTGATGAAAATAAACAAAATGAATTTTTTCACAAGGTTTCAAAATTATTTAATGAACCATTAGATACATTAACTTTAGAAACCAAGCAAATTTGGTCAGATATGATATTAAATTCAAAAAAATTTTCAAATTTAAAATTTCAAACACCTGGAATTTCAAAAAATTTAATAAAAACTCAACAATTTGATTTTCATGTTGCAAAAGAATCAATTCCAAATCATAAATTAAGAGTTAAATCAACTCCAGAAAGTTTAGGAGTTGATTCAGTAAAACAATATTCTGGTTATTTAGATGTTGAAGATGAAGATAAACATTTCTTTTTTTGGGCTTTTGAAAGTAGAAATGATCCAAAAAATGATCCTGTTATATTATGGTTAAATGGTGGTCCAGGTTGTTCATCAACTACTGGATTATTTTTTGAATTAGGTCCTTCATCAATTGATGAAAGTTTAAAACCTGTTCATAATCCTTATTCATGGAATAATAATGCTACTGTTATATTTTTGGATCAACCAATAAATGTTGGTTATTCATATTCTTCTTCATCAGTTTCAAATACTGTTGCAGCAGGAAAAGATGTTTATGCATTTTTAGAATTATTTTTTAAACAATTTCCTCAATTTTTAAAAAATAAATTTCATATTGCTGGTGAATCTTATGCTGGTCATTATATTCCTGTTTTTGCAAGTGAAATTTTAAGTCATCCTGAAAGATCTTTTAATTTATCTTCAGTTTTAATTGGTAATGGTTTAACTGATCCTTTAACTCAATATGAATATTATCAACCAATGGCTTGTGGTAAAGGTGGTTATGAAAGTGTTTTAGATGAAGATCAATGTCAAACCATGTCTGATTCTATTCCAAGATGTCAATCATTAATTGAATCATGTTATGAATCAGAAAGTGTTTGGTCATGTGTTCCAGCAACCATTTATTGTAATAATGCTCAAATGGGTCCTTATCAACAAACAGGTAGAAATGTTTATGATATAAGAACAATGTGTGAAGGTTCTAATTTATGTTATGTTGGTTTAGAATATATTGATTCTTATATGAATAAACCAGAAGTTATGAAAGCTTTAGGAGCAGAAGTTTCAAGTTATCAAAGTTGTAATTTTGATGTAAATAGAAATTTTATGTTTGCAGGAGATTGGATGAAACCATATTTTAAAAATGTTATTGATTTATTACAAAAAAATTTACCTGTTTTAATTTATGCTGGTGATAAAGATTTTATTTGTAATTGGTTAGGTAATGAAGCATGGACAAATAAATTAGAATGGTCAGGTTCAAAAGGTTTTTCAAAAGCTCCAATTAGAAAATGGAAAGTTGATGATAAACATGCTGGTGATGTTAAAAATTTTGAAAATTTTACATTTTTAAGAGTTTTTGAAGCTGGTCATATGGTTCCTTATGATCAACCAGATAATTCATTAGATATGGTTAATAGATGGATTTCTGGTGATTATAAATTTTAAGAGACTTACTTAGTCGGAAGAAGAGAGAAGGGATTATTTAAATGAATAGACAATTTTGATATTTGTTGAAATTTTATTTATCTTTCGAGTTTACAATTTTGTTCACATACAGTAATATTACATATATAAAAAAAATAGATTGATTTTTGTTATTGAATCTTAGTTTAAGTGTAAGAAATGTTCAACTTCTCTCAATATGATTTTTTCATGACGATAAATTGATAATAAGATCAATTTATTTAGATTACTGCCTACTTTAATTTGTTTTAAAGAGGTCCTGATACTTCGTCATTATATTATATAATGCAATTATTTGGGAACTCCAATTACACAATAAAGCATAAATAATGATGAAGTAAGAATTATTTGTTAGCATAACTCTCCTTATCCCATAATTTTAGGATTTTCTATACGATTTATTGAGAGCCAATTGGTAGTATTTCAATTAGGCAAATTACACGTATTTTAAAAGATATACCGAATATCGCTCAATATAAAAAGGTAAGAAAATTTCAGTTTACCATTTTTTTAATCAATATGAAGAATTTGGATGAATTATGGTTAGCATTAACTCTTATTGAAAGAAGATCAGATGTAATAAGACATCATAGCGTTTATCCACAATCAAACGCAGCACTTTTTCATAACTTAAACGCTATGATGTTTTATTACATCTTAACATTATTTGAAGCTACGAAGGATTTTATAAGCTGGGTCACCAGCAAAGTAGTTTTACTCCCTGTCGGCGATTGAACTAATAAAGTCCTCTTTAACTGCGCATGACTTGATCATCGTAGTATCAAATAATGATCTGAATACCATCAAAAGTCTTATAAAGTGTCCACAAATAATACATAGATTAAGATTAAATTGAAATTCAAGTAAGAGTATGGGTCTTTTAACTATTATAATAGTGTCATTTGATCATGAAATGTCTTAGATATACGTTTCTTTTTTAATGTTTCACTTCTGTTTCGCTTTTAATGTTTCACTTCTGATGTAAATAAAGTTCGTACTTACTCTCTCCCCCCCCTGGAAATGATGTCTTAATTTATAGGTCGGGTGTACATGAAGAATTAAGGCGATACAACTTTTTTTGAATTTATTCTACTTTATAATTTCTCCCGAGAATTTATCAAAAGAGCAAAATAATATTTTTTAGGTAGTCTATATAAAAATAGTCATATGATTTGATAGGATCAAACAACTCAATATTGAGACATTACAATAGTTAATAAAAGATTTTACAGTATTTAATTGGAGTCCTTCGTTATAAGTGAATGTTATTACTCTTACAGGTATTAATGCTTCTGCCCTACCCTATATCTCTTTTCTTAATCAAGATGTAACTTAAAACTAAATAAGATTAGAAATAAAAACTTTAATTTACTTCTCCACATTATAACACAAAAGACCTCAACTCCATCTCCCCCACCTTTTCTCTTTGTCTTATCTGTACCACCTTCTACTACGATAGTGAGGTTTTGTGTATCTTACACCCCCTTTTTTGCTTTAATAACTGTCTTAAGTTAGATAAAGTATTATTTTTCTTTTCTTTTATCTTTCTCACTCACTCCTCGAAATTAATCATTCATTTTATATCTCAGTATCATAAGTTTGATTTTCATTTTTTTACAACCAACTTACTTTTTAATCGAACAATTAAAGCAACCATTATATAAGACATAGTTTATTACAACTCCATAGTATTATCTTAATAGCATACAAACAACAGATTTATAACGACACATAACGAAAGGACCCACTGCATTTATTCATACATTATATGTTAATATCCTTTTGTTTTAACTAACTAATTAAAAGTTTAAAAGAAGAATCAAAGCCTGGTTATGACAATAGATATAACTTCAAAATCAAATACAAAAGATTCTATTAATGAATCATCAAATTTAGAATCATCTAATAATATTAATAAACGAAATACATCTAATGAAGAAGAAGAACTAAATAATGAACTAAACAACAATAAAGACAAACAATCATCAAATTCAACAAATAAATCCATAAATCAACAATCAAAAACTTCATCATTAAATCCTCCAATTATAAAACGAAGGAGAAATAATAGTTCACAACATTTTAATAAAGTATATTCTCATTATAATAAATGTTTTCAAAATTATTATCATTCAAGAAATTTTTTAAAATCAAATCCCAAATATATACCAAATATAAAACCTTCAGTAAATCATTGGCAATTAAGAAATTTATTAAAATATAATTATAAAAATCAATCATTATTTTACACGAAAAATGATTGTATATATTCATATAATTTAAAAAACAATTCTAGTGAAAGAAAAGTAAAATTAAATTATTATCCAAGATGTTTTGATAATTATAATGATTTATTAGTTACTGGTGGGTTATTAACAAGTAGTTCAAAATTATTTTCATTAAACTTAGAAAATTTAAATCAATCAACCACCACCAATAATTCAAGAAGAAATATATCAAAAGGTTTATTTTCAATTTATAATCCTGAAAATTTATCAATTCATACTGTTAAAATTGGAGAAATGATAAATAATGATGTTAAAATTAATAAATTAAGTAATCTACAATATCAAAGTTATTTATGTAATAATGATTCAAATTTATATATTTTGGATATAAATAATAATTCAAATTTAAAATTAATTTCAAAATTTAATTGTGAATTAAATACTTGTTTAAATTCGAGTTTAAAAATTCCAAATTCAAATTTAATTACTTGTGTTGGAGATTCTTCATCTATATTTTTAATTGATCCAAAACAAGGGTCCAACCCCGTTGTAAAAACAATAAATTCAAAACATGAAGGAGGATTTGATATAAGTTATCATCCAAATGGTTTAATTTTTTCAACTGTATTTCAAGATGGTGTTTGTCAATTATATGATTTAAGAAATTTATCTTCCCCATTGAAAACTTTTAATTCAACAAGAATGGGTCATCAACTGGGTGCTTTCAGAGTTTGTAAAATTTCAAAACAAAATCAATTTAATGATATTTTAATTATTAGTGAACATGTTGGTAGAATTCATTTAATTGATTTAAAAACTTTTGAAAAACAAATTATTGTTATACCTGCTGCATTAGATCAATTTGGTAATTATAAAGAATCTTTAGTGAAGAAAGATAATGAAGAAGAAAAATGTGAAGAAGAACAAGAAGAAGATAATGAAATTGATTTTAAACAACATTATCCTATTAAAATTTATTCAGATGATGTTTCTTTCACTTCTCCAATAGTTTATGATTATGATTATTTAACTCATGTTAATAATAAATTATTTAAAGATTTAACTTATAAACCACCAATTAATCAAACAACTACGAATAAACAATCAAGAGAATCAACACCTCCAAAATTAAATAATCCAAATTGGTCTAATTCTTCAACATCAACATCATCATCACCAGAACGATATAATGATGAATCATTATTTTCAATGTCTCCAACATCAACATCACAATCAAATCCAACTTCAATATATCATAATAATCATCAATTTAATAGTTTAAGATCATCATCATCAATTTCTTATGATGTTGATATAGATTCTCAATTAAATGAAATATATCAAACTTATTCACATACAAGATCAGATTTATCAAGAATTTCATCATCAAATATAAGAAATTCAATATCATCATCATTAGGAACAACCACCAACAGTAATTATGAATCAGTGCCATTATCTAATTCATCATCATCATCATCAAATTCATATAATTATTATACTAATTATTGTGATGATTCTTATCAACAACAAACAAATCATATAAATGGAGAAATGGAAATTTCTGGAATTGAATTTTTACAAGAACCAACTACAAATAATTTGAAGTTAATTATAAGTTGTCAAGATGCTGGGATTTTAGAATGGGAAATTAATGATGTTTGTAGACGTAGTATTGGAAGTTTTGAATTTGTTTAATATTTCGAGAGATTAGGATGGATAGGTAAGGTTTTTGTTATTTTGAGAGAAATTTACGTTGGTTATATGGTGACGGTATTGGGTTATGATGGTTAAAAGTTACGTATTTTCATTTTCATTCTAAGTTTTTGTTAGTTTTTATTTTTTGATTTTGCTTTGCATTGGTTTTCGTATTTTATGATTTTATGTTGAATGAGTATAGCTTTTCTTTTAATGATACGTTACGTCATGTCTTTTGATTCATCATCCATTTCAATTCTTTATACTCAAAGTATTAATGTGATTCTGTTTTCAAAGGTGTAAATTTCGACCTCTTTAAATCGAGATTTTATTTTGTGTCTCGTAAATAAAATGATTTTTCACTTGATTAGTTATTAGATCATTCAAGTCAGAGACATCAAAGAACTCTTCAGCTTATTACCTACCATTACTGTAACAGTTCAATAAACGAGTACATTAATAACTCAAAAAACGATAGTTAGAACCAGAGTAGCAAAATAGAATTTACAATTTCAAAAGAAAAGAATTAATCAACTTATATTAGCATTTAGATTCAATCCAATCAAAATAAATTTTCACAATAAATCATCAAAATGCATCCACAATTAGATAAAAATAGATTTGATACATGTAATAAACTAATGGATGCATTAGAAGAATGTCATAAACAAGAATTTTTAAAACAATGTCTTGGGATGTGTAATTTTGAAAAAGATCAATTACAAAAATGTTTACATTATACTAGAATTAATGATTCTAAGCTTAGAATTAAAGAAAGTAGAATTAAGCAAAAAAAAATTGATGATATTGCTAGGCGAAGAGAGGAGGAAGTTTTTGGTAAGGGGGGGTATTTGAGAAAAGTTTTGGAATATGAAAATAATCAAAAATAGATATAATGATATGAGAATGAACTTGTATTAGGTTTTGACAAATTTGATGAATTCAAAGAAGAGTAAAGTGAATTGAATGAGAGAAGGGTGGATAAATTTCAAAATAAATGATTAGTATTTTGGTAAGTGAGTATTGAGAAAGATAAATATATAAACAAAAGTAGAAAAAATAAGCTTGTAAATGAGTTTGAAGAATCATGAGAGATTAATTGAATAAGAATGAAGAAGGCAGTAAATGAAAGTATACGCAAATTGCTGGAGTTTGAACTATGAAAGTTGATTTGAAATTGAACTTAATATTTTAATTTTTCAAACGAATACTGGAATTGGAATTAAGGTGGTATTAAATAGTTTGAGAGATAAAGGTTCGGAACTTGTAAATAGTTGGATGTAGTAAGTTAAAAATTGTAAATAATATACAAAAAGTTAATGAATAAATGACAAGGATTAAGTAGACTATAAAAGATATAGTCTACGAAAAAAGACGAAATCTAGATTATTATATAAGATAGTTATCACATGAGATGAAAATCATCTAAAAATAGTTTATTGATCATTTGATATGCATTCATGTATTAATTTAAGTCATAACTTATGTTAATTATTTACAAATTCTTTGATTAAACTCAACTTACTATATACTTAATTATTTAACTTACTTTTTCTTTTTCTTTTTATTATTTTTATTCTTTGAATTTGATTTTTTCTTTTTCTTTTTATTAGTTGATGTTGTTGGTGAATTTGATTTTGTTGGTTTTATATTCGTTGATTCTGATTCTTGTTCTTGTTCTTGTTCTTGTTCTTGTTCTTGTTCTTGTTCTTGTTCTTGTTCTTGTTCTTGTTCTTGTTCTTGTTCTTGATCCTGATCTTGTTCTGAGCTTGCAATTGGTGGTGATTCCAAGTTTGTTGATGTTGAAGGTTGATCTTCAATTGTTGTTGTTGTTTGTGGTGCTTCTTTTGTTGAAGTTTGAGATTCTTCGTTTGTGGTGGTTGGTTGAGGTTCTTCATGTGTAGTTCTCGTTTGAGGTTCTTCTTGCAAGGTTGTTGTTTGAGGTTCTTTAGTGGATGAAGTATTTGTAGGTTGAGCTACATCTTGTTCCTCAGTTACAGCGGCTTCTAGTGGTGGTAAGTCGGATGCATTAGTTACATTTTGATTTTGATTTTGATTTTGCTTTTGATTTTCGTTTTCATTTCCAATTTCCTGTGTATTTGATTGAGATGAATGATGTGGGTTTAAATTATTACTAATATTATGAGTGCTATCAATTTGATTACTTTGTTTATTTATATCATGTTCATATAATCTTTCTCTTAAATCCATTATATCTTCTGGATCATTAGTTATATTTATTTCATTATTATGATTAGATTTAATTTCTTCATGTTCTTCATCATCATCATCTTCAAGTTCTTCGTGTTGTGGTGATTGATTTTTAGAATGAATAATTTTATCATTATTATCATCAGTTGATCCATAATTTTTAAAATTATTATTACCACCAAATCCTTTTTCATTTAATTTCATATGTTGAGAACTTGACCCAATTCTAATAATATCATTTGAATTTCTACCAAAAAAATCTAATTCTTCTTCAATTATATAACGGGGTGGTAATTCTTCTCCTTTATCTAAAATTTTATCATTTATATCATTATTTAAAATTTTATTATATTGAGGTAAATTTGCTAAACCTCTATCACCTTGTAATTTTTTATAATCTATTGTTGAAATAAAACCATATTTTCTAACATTTGCTTCAATCCATACAAATCCCAGTTGACCTAAATTAACTTGAAATTTTGCATTTGTTGAAAAACATCCTATAGCGGGATATAAATCAACAAAACATCCTTTCATTACATCTAAAATTTTTTTACCATTTCTTGTTATGAAAATTGTACCAGTGGGGATAATATAACCAAATCCAATAACATCTGATTGTTGTAATGGTGGCAATACTAATGCATTATATTGACTTTGTTCATTAAGATGTTGTTGTAATGGAGTTGGGAACGGTTTATTTATTTTTAAATTTCCTGTACTTTCATATGCAATTGAAAATTTATTATAACCAGGTAATCTAAATGAAGTTGGATAAGGTTTTGTAATTAAACCAATTGCAAAATGTTGAGTTGATGAAGCATTAGGTGTTGTTGGTATTGCCTCCTGAAATTCAAATATTTTAGTTTCAAAATATATAGTATCTGAATATAATCTATTTTTAACAGGTAATGGATAATTTAAACTTGTTGTTGTTGTACAATAAGGTAAATCATTATTTATAAAATTTATTTCAGTTTTATCTTCAACAATATAATGAGGATTTAAAATATTATTTTCCATTTCAAATTTAAAAGCATTTATACCATATTCTTTTATAATTTTTTCATCATCTAATGAAAAAGTTTTACCTTTTATTTTGGAAAAATCAGGAGGATTTAAAATTTGAAATTCTTTTGATTTTAAATATTGTTGTTGTTCTTCTGGTGATAAATTTGTAAAATCAAATTGTTCTGCTAATTGTCTTAAACTTTCTTCATCATTTAAAAATTCTCTTGGTACATCATTTGAATGACTACCCATTAAACTATCTGTAATTGAACTTGATAAAGTTTGATATTCACCATTTGAAAATCTTGATTTACTATAAAATATTTTATAAATACAAAATATTATTGATAAGATTATTGTTATTGAAAATGATACAATTATTAATAAGATATTAGTTGAATCATCATAAGTTTTAATAATCATTTTTGATGGTTATCTTCTATTGTTTTCGGAGAACCCTAAAAATAATCAAACAATTGATACACAAAGGTGATATAAAACAATCAATTCAGTCTCAGGATGGTCTGTCTTCAAATTTAGAATGGTTTGTTCAATGATGTATATGTCTTCGGTCAAATTGTTAGAAATACCTAGTAAATAATAAGATCAAGAAGATAGGTTATTTATGTAAATTTTAGTATCGAGCAGTAAAAAATATTTTTTTTTAAGTCTCTAGACTTCTGGAAATAGTAAAAAATAATTCTAAGGTTAGTGTAATCTACTTTTGTTCATAGCCCTATTAGAAGCTGACAAAAGATTGTTCAAAAAACAGGATAACCATTAGCAGTTATCAACCATAGTTTATTTACTGAGAAAGATTACCTTATGAGAAAGTCCTACAATTTATATCTTCTAATTTACTAACAAAAGATAAATTTTTGCACCTCACTTGGTAGCAATTTATATTTGGAGATTTAGTTATATGGGGTAAATTCAAATAAAAGGTTTTAGTCTAGTCAATTTAGTTGAGTTATTGACCTAATTAATTGGTATAAATCATTTGTTTCTTTTTCAAATCATTACCCTAAAGATTATTGCTCAAAGTAAATATGAGTTTAATGAAAAAACACGTAAAATAAATGATATAAGTTCATTTTATATGACCTCAATACAATAATGTTAACTATAATTCAATCATTGTGCATGAACTAATCTCAAACTCTCACTGAATTCTTTTGTCGGTATTCTCCGACCAGTATGACTTTTAAAGTGGAATACGATTGTTTGTAAGTTACATATTGTACAGATTCTATCTTTGATGTATTGTTTATTTTGTATTATGTATTGTTGATGAGACGCGTTTTGTATTATCAAAATTAAAAATACTAAATTAAGCGGTTTTAGGGGGTAATAGTATATGGTACTCTTGTTTAGAACAATTGCGATTTATAATTTAATAAAGGAGAAATTTTACTTTTTATACTTACTTTTTTCTCATAGACTCGATTATGATTAATTGAATGTATTAAAAAAAAATAGTAGTTTGATTCCTGTTGAATGTTTCCCAATGAAATATATCATGAACAATGATATAAGTTAAAGCCCCGCTAATTGCGTTTTTACTAAAGTCATCACGTACTTCAATGAATTATACATAACCTTCTACATAAAAATAATCGTTCATGCATTCACTAATCATTGATCTAACCATTGATTACAGTAATGGTGTTTTAGTAGTGGATGGAAGTATTAGTAGAAATACGTTTAATAAAAAAGCTATTTAAGTCTAGAATATTAAAACAATAAACACAAGTGCATGCACTATAAGACAGACTTGAATGAAATTGATGAACGATTATTAATTTACAAATCACGAGTTTGCAATTTTCAAATTATCTTGATATCATTGAATGTAAATATTTGACAGTCCCCTCCATTTAAGATTCGAGTCTTTTGTCTATCTAACGTTCATTGAGTCTCTTTTTAATACCAATACGTAGTGCTCATCGACTTGTTAGTTGAATACATGTCTTAAAATAACCATAGATTTATTATCATAATTATCTCCGTAACGTGTTCCTCTATGTTGTTATAAATAAACATATTAGCGTAAACATAAACAACAAAACATCCATACCACAAAGTTAAATCAATAAATTGTAACACAAAATTGTTACACAAAAAAAATCTTTAATTTAAATCTCGAAAATCAATTTTATTATCAATTTATTATTTACAACCAACTTTAAAGATTAAGGATTTACAACACTCAGATCATAGTGGTTAACCCAATCAACCAACCCAACAACTACGTTAGCATCACTGTGAAATAACGATTACCAATAGTAATTATACTACTGGGTTTTACTACTATCACTCACTCACTTGTCACCAAAACATATCACTAGATTCAATAAGATAATAGATTAACAAAAGCAAAACCAGATTTCAAGATAGTTTCAGCCAATTTTCATACCACTTTACCTCCTTCCCTTCAACAATATACAAATAACTCATAAATCATGTTTTTTCGAAGAATAACACCACTGTATATATTAATTGGTATATTAGTTATACTGGTTATAATTTTCAATATATCAATACTAACTACATCATCATCTGATACTTTTAAATATACAAAAGATGGAGGAGCTACTTATTATACTGGTGGTAAAAAGGCAATGCAAGCTCATATAGATAAAGTTGATAGTGAAGAATTTTTAGCAAGTATAATGAAAGAATTAGAAGAAACTAAAAAAGAAGAAATTTTAGCAGATTATAAAATTAAAATTTCAAAATTAGAAAAACCCAAAATTATTCAAGATTTAAAAACTGAAATGAGACAAAAATATCTTGAAAAAATTAAAGATACTTTAAAAGATGAAATTAAAGAAGAAAGTACTAATGAAATTTATAAACAAAATGCTTTAAGTTATGATTTATATCAAAAATTAATTAATGAATATGCAAAAGAACATGTTAATGAGTTTAAACCTGCTGTGTTTTTAGACATATTATCAAAAGAAATTGATGAATTCCAAATTCCATTAGAATTTGAAAATAAAATTGAAAAATCTGTTTTAAAATATTTTAATAGAAAAAAATATTTTCAATATCTTATAAAAGATATTTTAATATCAAATAGACCAAATTGTGAACCTTTATCAAAAGATGAAAAAGGTAAAAAATTAAATCCTACATTTCAATGGGATACAAGACTTATATCAGAAAAATATTTAAGAGAATCAAATTTAAATATTCCTGGTGATAAATTTAAATGTTTACAATTTGCTCATGATAATGTTGTTAAACAGCTAAAAACATTACCTGATCCTCCAAATCAATTTATATCTGGTGATGGTATAGTTATAAATGCTGGTGGAGGTATGATTCCTGGTGCTTTGACTGTTATAACAAATTTAAGAGATCAAGGTTCTTCATTACCTGTTGAAATGATTTTAGATACAAAAGAAGAATATGATAAACAAATTTGTGAAGATTTATTACCAAATGTTTTAAATGGTAAATGTATTATAATTGAAAATGAAATTGGTAAAGAAATTTATGATCTAATACCGGGGAAATTTTCAAAAAAAATTGTAGGATTTTTAATATCATCATTTGATAATATTATTGCTCTTGATGCTGATAATTTTGCAATAAAAAATGTTGATAGTTTATTATATACTGAACCATTTTTATCAACAAAAATGATTTTATGGCCAGATGTTTGGGTTAAATTAACAAGTCCTTTATATTATAAAATCGCAAGAATTGAAAAAGGTGAACCAATACATAGATTTGGTATATCGAATGATGATAAATTTTATGAATATATTCAAAAAGATAAATCATCAGAAATTCATTTTCATGATTTTGCAAATTTACCAAATCCTATATCTACAGAAACTGGTCAAATTGTTTTCTCCAAAAAGGAACATATGAGATCATTATTATTAACATTGTATTATAATTTAAATTTAAAAGATTGGTATGAAGATTTATTATTTCAAGGAGCATTTGGAGAAGGAGATCGTGAAACTTTTGTACCAGCATTACATGTTATGAATGAAAGATATCATTTAATGAATCAAAAAATAAACAGATTAGGATATGAAGCAGAAAATGGAGAATTTTCTGATACTGTATTAACACAAACTGATCCAAGAGATAATATTGAATTTTATAAAGATTGGAAAAAATTTTTAACAACAAGAAATTTAGATACAAGATTGAACCCCTTTCAAAGTGGTGATTATACAAATAAATTAATTGAACAATTTAAAGATTATAAAAAAAAAATTATAGAAGACAAAAAAATTGAAGATGAAGATACAGCTCATAGATTAATTGAATATAATTTACCACAAATTTTATTTTTACATTGTAATCATCCTAAAATAGATCCCATAAAGAATTCTCAAGAAGGAGAATTTGGTACTTATTCAAGAAGATCAATGGGAAAACCTGAAAAAATTTATCAAATTTTACCAGATAAAGATTGGGAATTAAGATTTCATTCAATTGCAAAATGGATTGCTTGTGATGCTATAACTTCTTCGGATTATTGGCAAAAAATTGCCAAGTTGGATCAAAAAACAACTTGTTTTAAAATTAAAAAATATATTGATTTTTTAAAATTAGATACTTTATTTCCGGATTCTGAATTTCAAAATTCTGATGTTTTAAATTTTAAAACTTTTAAAAAATTAGGTAATGATGGTGATAAAGGAAATGATGATTCAAATAATAATGCGAATGTTAATGCTCAAGCCCAAGCTCAACAAGACGGTCAAATGCAAGCACAAGGTCAACAAGAAGTTCAAAAACAAGGTCAAGGAGAAGAACAGGCGAAAAAATTAGATTTAAATAAAGCATTAGATAAAAAACCAAATGGACCACAACCACCATTAAAAAATTCAGAAAAATTAAATACAAATCAGAATAATAATAAAAACCAAAATTTAAACGTTGCTAAACCAAATCCAAAACCTGAATAGACAAATTAGATCTAACAATTCAATAATAATAAATAATTTTGAAGTTCTTTATATCTATACGTATATATAAGCTTTTGTATATTAATAATAATACTTATAAGTAACAACTATAACTTTTTATAATACTCTATATCTATTTTATTTACAATGCAATGATTAATTTCTAATTTACTTAAATCCGTTAGGCTTATGATCTTCCATTTCTAATTTCATTTTCATTTTCTTCATCTTCTGAATCATCAGTTTCTGACTCTTCTTCACTTCCAGTCTCATCATCATCATCATCTTCTTCTTCAGACTCACTCATTCCTTCATTTTCATCTCCATCTTCATTATTATTTTCAATTCCTTGAATTTCTTCAATATTAATATTATAACCTTTCCCATTAAAAAATTCTCCAATTTCTTCAATTTTTTCAGTTGGTAAACTTGTGAAAACAACAGATTTTGAAGAATCAAATAAATTTAAAAAATATTTCTTCAAGATATACACAATATCAGCAGCCGTTAATTGATTTAATTGTCTTAGGTAATTTTCAATAAAATTTGGACCTCTTAATTTAAATAAATTATCACTTATTTTACTTGTAGCTGATTCATAATTTGATTCTTGATTATTTGCAATTTCATTTATAATAGTTGCTATACAACTTTCTAAAGCTATTGAATCTATTTTATTAGTTTCATCCACAAAGGATTTTATAATTTTTTCAGCTTCAATCCATGCTTGTTTTGCATCTGATCCTCTATATATTGAAAATGTTAAAAATCCAGTTTCTAAATTTTTTTTTATATTAACACCATATGATAATCCTGTACCTCTTATAGCTCTCCAAAATGGTCCCTCCACAGCACATAAAAATTCAATAGCTAAAGAAATTCTTGGAATATCATCATTTAAATAATCTGTTGGTATTGAAGTTATAGAAATCAAATGAGTTGATTCAGTTGCTGGAATATTTATTAAATATGCTTCATGATTACATTTTAAACCTTGTTCAGATTTAAATTGAAAAGATCTTGGTAAATTTGCAAATGGTTGAATATTTAGCTCTTGATTAGTTATTGGAGTTATAAATTGATTCCATGAACTTATTGGATTTTCTAAAGCTGGTGCATTACCTAATATAATAATTTTAATATTATCTAATTTAAATAGATTTGTTTTAATTTCTTCTAAATCTGATTTAATTTGTGAAAATTCACCATTGTTTATTTTATCTAAAAGTTCTCTATAAAACAGTTCAGTATTTATTGAATCTTGTTCTTTTCTTAATGATTTATTATTAAATAATTTTCTATATTGACAAGAATACATCATTAATTCTCCATTTCTTTTTTTATCAGGTAATGAATTTAATAATTTTTCAATAATAATTTTAATTCTTGATTCTTCAAATTCAATAAAATTTATAATCTTGTATAACCAATCAATTGCCTTTTTATAATTTTGATTTTCAAATTTAACTGTTATACTAATTAATTCTAAAAATTGATAATCATAACCATTATCTAATTGAAATTCCAATAAATCTCTATTTAAATCTGATATAACTTGTTCATAAGATATGTATTTACCATTTGGTAATTTTAAAGACATTGAAAAAATTTCTTCAATTATTGACATATATTTTAATAATTCAGGTCTTATTTTTGTTGATGACATAACTAATTGAATAGTTGAAAATTGAGATTTAAAACTTTCAAAATGTATAAACATTGGGAAATTGGGAGGTGTATCCTTCACTAGTACTTCACTAAATTCATCATTTTCAATATATTGATTAGTTGATTTATCTACTATTCCCTTTGTTTTACCTGCTTTATAAGATTTTGTCTTTATAAATGAAATTTTCAGAGGATCAGGTTTTATAAATTGAGTCAATAATTCTTCTGGTATTGGTCTATCATTAAAATTTTGAGCTTCAATTAATTGATTTTTTAATTTATTTAATCCATTTTCTCCTAAATTTTGTTTAATTTGTTTATTGAATTTTTTATTTTCCTTTTTTAAAAATTCATTTAATTTAGATGAAGGTTTACCTAAAATTGTTGCAGATTTATTATCAATAAAATATTTCCTAATTAATGAACTCCATTGCTCCGAAGTCCATGTTAATAATTCATCATATTCTTTTAAATCTTTAGTCCATTTTAATAAATCACTACCATCAGGGTTACCATAAATAAATTCTAATATTGCAATATTTGAAAAACTTGATGCTGATTTTTCTGTTTGAGATACAAATTTTAATCTTTGTTGATTTATAATTTGTCTAAGATATAATAAATTCATATTATCTGGATTAGTTTGAGTTTGAATTAATTCTTTAATTTTGAGTTGTAATTCATTTAATTTATCTGTTGGAACTCCATTACATGTGAAATTTAATGCTGTTTTATAATAATCATCAGTTGTGTATTCTATATCAGTAGCTAATGGATTTTCAACTTCAACTAAATGTTTATTAAATAATGATATGGGACCATCTGTGAAATAAGCACCAATCATATCAATGGCTGTATTTATCAATGAATCATTTCCCTCTGGACCAATCCATGAAATTAAAACTTCTCCAGTCGATTCATCTTTTTCTGGAAATTCAATCGTTTTCACTATATCTTCCTTAAGTGGTTCATCATGTTTTGAATCAACAAATGGCCTCCTACTTGTTTCATTAGATTTAGGTGGTAATTCATTATCAAATTCAGTCATTATTTGTAATAATTCATCTTGATCTATTGATCCCGTTATTATAACACATAAATTATCTGGTCTATACATTGATTTATGAAATTCTTTTATTTGATCATTTGTTAAATTTCTTAATTCAGACATTAATCCACCAGTTTCTGATGAATAACCTGATTTAGGTGAATATAAAGTTTCTTGCATTTTTTTAAAAGTTACAAACCATGATTGACTTTCTATTCCTTGCATTTCACTAAATACTACTCCTTTTTCTTTCCCTTTTCCATCAACATGATAAACTTCTGTTAAACGTGCTTCATCAGTTAATGTAGGATGAAATAAATGATCTAAATATATAGGTAATAAAGTTTTAAAACCATCCCAACCTGCTGTTGTTAAAGTATATACAGTTTGATCAACTCCAGTCCATGCATTAGTTTGTGAATATAATCTATTACCTAAACTATCTAATAAACCTTTATATGGATATTTTTTTGAACCCATAAATATTAAATGTTCTAAAGTATGAGGACATCCAGAATTATTTTCTATTTCTGTTGCAACTGCAAAATAACCATTTACTATAGGTGAAGGTTGATTGATATAAGTTATTTGTAACCCAGTTCTTTGAGATTTCCATTTTGTTATATAAGCTGGTGCATATTCTACTTCAAATGATGTTTGTTTTATGAAAGGTGAACTGAATCTCGTCATAGCAGTTGATATTGAGGAAAATCTTTTAATTACTGAAAGAATTTTCGGAATTTTTAAGAGAATGTAGGTTGATAAATGAGTGACTGAATGATATATGAAGTTTGATAGACTGTTTCAGGTTTAGATAATGATTGAAAAAATTGAAAAGTTAGTTTGAAACACAAAGACGGTTTATTCTATAAGCAAGAGACTTTAATAATTTATCCGAACGTCGTATCATTACACATTATATTCAACTAACCTAATGTATATCCTTCTCAGCTTCTTTAAACATTTTGAATATTTCTCCAACATCTTTTTTCATTGTTCTTGTTAATTCAACCAAATCTTCATCTGGTTTATTATACATTATACAATTAGCAAACATTAACATTATATCTCTTTCTAATTCCTTTATGGACAGATATTTTGGTGGATCTACTTTAGATTTTAAAGCTTTTGCTATTGATTTTAAATCTTTTGGTTGATATATAATGTCATAATAATTTGGTGCATCTTTTGCATTTACTGCTTGTAAAAATGGTGATGAAAATCTATGTTCCATGATAGAGTTTAATAAATTAACTGCAATATTTTGAAATCTTTTATGATGTTGTGCTGGAGCTGGTGATCTCGATCGCTGTCTTTTTCTTGATTCCTTAGTTGGTTCTGGTGTATGGGTTTCTTTTAATGATTCAGGGACATCCTCCTTTTCATTTAGTTTTGGTGTTTCTGTGATTGGTTCTTTGACCTCCAATGGCTCTTGTTTTTCTTCTTGTTCGTAATCAGTTGTTGTTTTTATACTATCTTCCTGTTCTTTTGTCTTAGCTACTTCCTTTATTTGTTCTAAATCTTCTGATTCCGTTTCATCTGCTTCCGGTTCAATAGTTTCACCCTCTTCTGTATCTTTGGTGGAAGATTTTGGTTCAACATCATTTACTGATTCCAGATCAATTTCTTTTAATTCATCATCTTCAAGTATTTCTGCCGTTTTAGTTGTTATTTCCTCCACTTCTGGGCTCTCTAACTCTTCATCCACTTGCTCATTCTCGGCCTCTATATCAGCTTCCTTCTCCTCAACAGCTTCATCAGCTTCCTTCATTTCAACATCTTTATCAATTTCTTTTGTCACAACTTCCTTATCTATTGGTTCCACTTCTTCCTCTTTCGTTTCATCAACTTTTTCGGACTCTCCCTTCTCTTCTTCCTCTATGTTTTCTTTCACTTCTTCTTCTACTGCTTCTACTTCTTGTGCTTCTTTCACTTCCTCTGCTTCCTCCGCTTGCTCTGCTTCTTCCACTCCTTCTGCTTCTTCAGCTTCTTGTTCTTCTTGCACTTTATCTGCTTCCTGTGCTTCTTCTGGGCCATTTGTTATTGTTTCTCCCACGTTTTCTGTTTCCTTTGCATTCGTTTCTTCGTTCTTTTCTCCCTCCAACACCTCAATTTCTTCAGCTTCTTCTACTATTGGTTCAGTCACTTGTTCTATAGACTTCTCTTTCTCCTGATCTGCATCATTGGTATTTGTTGACTCTTCATTTTCCGACGATTTAAGCTCGATTTCTTTCGTTACAACATCTTCAGTTTGGTCTTTTTCAACTAGTAACAGTTTAGCACTGTTCCATAAGAATTTTGAATATCTGAAAGTAGATGTTGCAACTATATTTTTCAAATAAGTTTCATATTTATCTCCAATTTCGATTACTACGGAATCTTGAGTAACTTGTACAAATTTGAAATACAACGTTCTATTTATGATAAAAGATAGTAGTTTTATATCAATTTGAGGGAAATGTATATCATTATTTGGAAATTTTGATGTGTATTCGTCTGTTTTATCGTTTAGATCCTTTAAGAATAAATTGACTGGTATCGATGCCTTTTTATCGGGATAGTCTCCTTTATATTCTGATAGACTTTTATTGATTACTGCACCCACTAGTAGTATCAGTAGGTCGGGGTTGATCTTAACTTGATCTGACATAAATTTGTTGTGCTGCTTTAATATGCTATGTTTTGTTTCAGATTTAAGTTTTTCTGGATCTATTTTTACAAGAATGAATTCAAGATGCAAAATCACCAAGAGTTAAGCAAACAGATTACACTTTCATAGAAATTATCCAAGGGAATAGAGTAACGTTAACCCTTCAATTTGTTTTTTAAATTCTAATGATACTTTATAACGGTAACGTAAATTATTTTAATATGTACAGTTTATTTAGTTTATATAAATTCCCACGATTAAACATCCTTATCGACATGGATAACCCGTTTATCTTTGACCTTGTTGCATCAATAAAGCACTAAAAAGTATCAAGTTAGTATTTGTTTCAAACTAAAATCTTTAAATCCAAAATGTACCAAAATCTGTTGATTCATTTTCCATCTTATAATATACATACTTTTGTTCTTGAAATCTTTGACCAACACGTTCACTATGTTTCAAGAATTTCTCGGAACATTTAGCAATACAACTAGTTTCTTTTGAAGTTAAACTATTTGAAGTGAAATCATTAACACAATCATCGAAACATCTTGATACTAAATTTGAATATAAATTCATAAAATCTTTCATTTGTTTTTGTTCAACAATTTGTTGAAATTCTTGTTGCTCTTTAACGTTTAATTGATCCATTTTATATCGTCTCTATTTGTATATATGACTGTAGTAACTTTCAAGTTGTAGATGAAATGGCAAAAAGATCGTAGTGTAATTTTTCACCGATCGAAAAAAATTTTTGTTTGCTGGGGGAGAGTTGAATCAAACGGTAAACATCTACATGTAGTCTATTGTATATACAAGTCTATAATAAAACTGCCTTAAGCGTTACATAAGTTCGGAGCTCTTGGGAATGGAACAATATCCCTGATGTTATCATGCCCTGATAAATAATTAATAAATCTTTCCCAACCCATACCAAAACCTCCATGTGGTATTGTACCATTTCTTCTTAATTCCAAATACCAATTCATATCATCTAATTTCATATTATGTTTAATCATTGATTCTTTTAATACCTCGTAATCGTGTTCTCTTAACGAACCACCTACTAATTCTCCAAACTCGGGTAAAAGTAAATCAAAACATGCAACTGTTGGTTGTTGTGAATCATAATTTTTTGATTTGGACATGTAGAAGGGTTTCAATGATTCTGGATAATCAGTTACAAATATCGGACCATTTTTAGCTAAAAATCTTTCGTGATCCAAATTTAAAGAATCACCAAATTTTAATGTATCTATACCTTCTTCATTAATCAAATTTAATGCCTCTATATAAGTTACCCTTTTCCATTCTTCTTTCAAAATATTGTCCCATCTTGATCTTATCACATTTTCATCAAGATATACACCATTTAAATATTCATTGTTGTAATTTTGTGCTAAGTCTCTTGTTACCCATTTTATCAAATTTTCAGTAAAGTCAAGCAAAGGATCTAACTCATTTAGATAGCACACCTCAGCTTCAAGCATCCAAAATTCGCATAAATGTCTCGATGTCTTTGAATTTTCAGCTCTAAAACAAGGGGATAAAGTCCAAACTCTATTTAAAGCTAATGCTAATGATTCTAAATGTAATTGAGAAGAAACTGTTAAATAAGTTTGTTTTTGAAAAAATTCTTCACTTTGAGCTATTTTAAAAGTTTCTCCTGCTCCTTCACAATCTGAACTTGTTATTAATGGTGGATTAACTTTTGTGAAATCATGATTATTGAAAAATTTTTGAACAGAAGTTTCTAAAAAAGATCGTAGTCTATAAAATGATGATACCGTTGATGTTCTATGTTTCAAGGATGGTAAGGTTCGTAAATATGACATTGAGGTTGCTTTTTTTTGTAAAGGATAATCTTCAGGAACTGGACCAATTATTTGATAAGAATGTTCAGGATTTTTGCAATTGTATATCAATTCATAATCTTGTTTAGCACCTTTGCTTATATTCCATTCCCCTTTTATTGAGACACTTTGACCTATTTGAAACTTAGGTGGTTCTTTACCTAGTAGCACCACATTGATCACTTTTGATGTTGTACCATCCGTTAAATCTAGAAAGCTAAGGTTTTTAGAATTTCTTATACTTTTTACAAATCCCTTTGTTTCGAGTAATAATCCGATTGGTGTTGATGATATTTGTTCTTTGATAGTCGGCTGTAGGGTACTTAATCCCCTACATAAGTGTCTATGTAAAATTCTTGAATGTGTGACGAACATTAATCACGTAATTCTTAGTTTCAAATTATTTTTCAATTTTTTTTTGCAACAATTAACTGAAATGGTTATACAAAAGATAGTTCATGCATACACACCATTCACATAGTGGTGATTATGTATCACATGCCAATGATCCATTAGAGGATATGGTAAACTTATACATTAAAAAGGGATTTAAAACATTATGTTTGACAGAGCATATGCCTAGAATTGATTCAAAATTTTTATACCCAGAAGAACTTGATAAGTCATATACTTCACAAAACTTGTTTGAAGATTTCCACAAATATTTAAATCATGCTCAAGAGCTCAAAATACGACATAAGGAAAAGATTGATATTATAGTGGGATTTGAAATTGAAGGTATTAATCAAGATCATATAAACTTAGCATCCAGATTAATAGATGATCCAAAGCTTGAAATGAGTGTAGGTTCAGTACATTTTGTTCATGAAATACCTATTGATTTCTCAGAAGATTTATGGGTAAGTGCTAAACAAGCAAGCTTAGGAGGGTCAACTAGACTGCTATATAAATCATATTTTGAATTACAATCTAAAATTATTGATCTAAAACCTACTGTAATTGGTCATTTCGACTTGATTAGATTATGTCAACCACAAGATGATTATGACGAAACGACTAACAAGCTTACAAAACAAGTAAACATAAAATCTGACTGGCCAGAAGTTTGGGAACTTATACTAAATAACATCATTAAAGTGATTAAATATGGTGGATTAATTGAGTTGAATTCTTCTGCTATAAGAAAAGGATGGGATGTACCATATCCACAAAAAGATATAGCCGAAGCTATCGTTGAAGCTGGTGGTAAATTTTGTTTATCTGACGATGCTCATGCTTTGTCTCAAATTGGACTAAATTATCATAGGGTCTTGTCTTATGCAAAGGATCTAGGAATCAAAAAGCTATATCATGTTGAATCAACAGATGACGGTATCAAGATCGTCTCAGATACCATAGAAAAAATAGAGTCTTCCCCCTTTTGGAATCAATACAAATAGAAATATACAGAGTCATTATAATATTATATACTATCTAATATGATCTACCAAACATACAATATGTAACAGCTTTATTATCGCATCTAACACATTTTTGACCTTCTTTCAAATCTGGTTGTTCAAATGGAATACATAAAGACTTAGCACCCATTGAAGGAGCTTTTTCATCAACATCACCATCTTCTCCTTGATCATTTTTACTTGATGCATCTTTTATTTCATCTTCACAATCACCATTTCCACACCATGGTGCTAATATAACATTTTTCTTATTTAAAGTTGGAACAAAATCTTTCCAATCTTCTACTAAAATTCTATGATCATCAAAATCTTTTTTAGCTTTTTCATATAATGCATTTTGTAATTCTTCTAATATTTTTGGAATTTCAGTTTCAAGATTATCTAATTTAACAATATATTTTTTATTATCATTTCTTCTTACTACTGTTACTTGTTTTGATTCTAAATCTTTTGGACCAAATTCAAGACGTAATGGAGTACCTTTTAATTCCCAATCTGCAAATTTCCAACCTGGATTATATGAATCTCTATAATCTCCAACAGCTCTTATACCTGCTTTTTTCAATTTCGATTCAATATCTTCTGCTCCTTTATAAATTTGAGTTCTTTGTTCAGGTGTAGATTTTGCAGTTACACCCACTGGAATTACAACAACTTGAGTTTGTGCAACTCTTGGTGGTAATACTAATCCTTTATTATCTGAATGAGTCATAATCATAACACCAATAACTCTAGTTGATAAACCCCATGAATTTTGATAAGCAAAAATACGTTCATCTGATCCATTTGGATTTTCAACAGATATATTAAACATTTTTGAGAAATTTTGACCTAAATGATGTGAAGTACCACCTTGAATACCTCTACCAGTAGATGCTATAAAACCTTCAACAGTAGTTGTATAATCACCACCTGCAAATTTTTCATTTTCAGTTTTTTTACCTTTAACAACTGGAACAGCTAATAATTCTTCATAAACTCCAGCATAAAAATCTAAAATTTGTAAAACTTCTTCTGCAGCTGCTTCTTTAGTTAAATGTACAGTATGACCTTCTTGCCATAAAAATTCTCTAGTTCTTAAAAATGGTTGAGGATGTTTAAATTCCCATCTAACAACAGAATTCCATTGATTTAATTTTAATGGTAAATCACGATGTGATCGAATCCATTTAGCATAATATGGATACATTACAGTTTCAGAAGTTGGTCTTATAGCAATATGTTCATCTAATTCTGAATTACCTGCTCTTGTAACCCAAGCAACTTCAGGAGCAAATCCTTCAATATGATCTTTTTCTTTTTCTAATACTTTTTGAGATACAAACATTGGGAAATAAGCATTTTGTACTCCCAAAGATTTAATTTTAATATTAAACCAATCTTGTATAGTTTCCCATACTGAATATGAATTTGGTCTTAATATATAACAACCTGAAACATCATAATAATCTAATAATTCACCTTTGACAACTACTTGAGTATACCAATTTGAAAAATCTTTTTCTTTATCAATAGTTATACCAATTAGTTTTGCATCTTCAATTTTGGCGTCATCTTTTGAAGTAGTTGGTTTTGAAGTTTTTGGTTGTTGGGTGGGGGTAGTAGTTCGTTCAGCATCGAAATTTGTATCTATTGTTTCGATATCTGTTGATTTTAAAAATTCTACAACCGTTTTGGCTGGTAAACAAACAGACGATGTTTCAGTTGATAATTTCAAAACTTCGTCCTTAGTGGCAGATTTTAAAACATTTTCATCTAATAAGATCTTTATTTTTCCAGCTAAATTTTTATTTAAATTGGCAATTGATACATCCTTTGTTGAAACTTTGAAAAATTCTTCAACAAGATCATTTTTAGCTAATCTTGGTTCTTTTACATTAGCAGACTTGGCTATTATTGAACTTGATGTATTAGTTGATTGTAATGCAAATACTAAAATTGGAATTGGAGTTGCAGTTTTGGCAGTTTTTGGTTTAAAAATTAAAGTTTTTGTTGGGATTGCATTTTCATCCTCAGCTGAAGTAGCAAGTGATAATGAGGCTAAAGATTGTGCTAAAGCCATTTTCAATGTTAGGTGTTTGATCTGTATAAGTTTCGTAAGATTTGTTGTTTCAAAATTTTTTCAGATAAGTAATGAAAAATGAGCTTATATGCAGAACGATGTTTTTTGATAACAACACTGAAATTTAACAGAAAAGTCAATTGAACTAGCTTATATGAGCTATCGTCGAGTCAGATACCTTAAAGTTATGACTCAGAAAAGACTAGTTATTAACAAAGTCCAAGTTTCATAATTTTAGGAACCTGTGCTTTCATTTTGAATTTTGCAACTACTCCCGCTCAGATTAAAAGTAACGAAATTTTTTTTTTGAAAAATTAGTCAGAGAGAATAATATATTTAACAGCCAAAAAGACAATTATCAAATACTTACAATTCAATTCTTTCTTATAAAATTGAAATATAAAAAATGTCATCAACTACATTCTACGTCAATGACAAGTCTGGTGTAGATACCAGTGAAGCAACAGGCTCGGAATCACATCCATTTGCAACCGCATCATATGCACTTTTTGTTAATCCAGATGCTAAAATTTTAATATATAAAGAAATTGAAGAAAAATCAGATAAATTTGAATATCAAGAAATATCAGCATCTGCTTTAAAAAAAGCAAAAAAGGGTGCTGAAAGTTTAAAGAAAAAAGCTGAAAAACAACAAAAATTAAAAGAAGACAAAACAGATGATTTACCTAAATTGGCAGAATTAAGTTTATCTTCAATTAATGAAGATTCATCATTACCAAAAGCTAAAAAAATTAAATTAAATAAAATTCAAGATAATATTGATCAAAGAGTTATAGTTTCAGGTTGGATTCATAGATTAAGAGTTCAAAAGGGATTAGCTTTTATAACTTTAAGAGATGGTTATGGATTTTTACAATGTATATTAACTGGTGATTTAGCAAAAGCAAAAGAAACTCAAGAATTAACTTTAGAATCTACTGTTACTATAAAGGGTACAATTTTAAAATTACCAGAAGGTAAATCAGCACCAGGAGGAGTTGAATTAAAAGCTGATTATTATGAAATTATTGGATTAGCTCCAAGTGGAGAAGATTCTTTTACAAATAAAATTCAAGAAGGTGCTGATCCATCATTATTATTAGATCAAAGACATTTAACATTAAGAGGAGAAACATTATCAGCAGTAATGAAAGTAAGATCAGTATTTTTAGGAGCTATAAGAAAAGTTTATCAAGAAGAAGGTTTATTAGAAGTTACACCTCCATGTATGGTACAAACACAAGTTGAAGGTGGTTCAACATTATTTAAAATGGATTATTATGGAGAAGAAGCTTATTTAACTCAATCATCTCAATTATATTTAGAAACTTGTTTACCATCATTAGGTGATGTTTATTGTGTTCAAGAATCTTTTAGAGCTGAAAAATCTCATACAAGAAGACATTTAAGTGAATATACTCATATTGAAGCAGAATTAGCATTTTTAACATTTGATGAATTATTAAATCATATTGAAACTTTAATTTCTAAAACAATAAAATATGTTATTGAAGATCCTGTAGCAGGACCATTAATTAAACAATTAAATCCAAATTTCCAACCACCACAATTACCTTTTCAAAGAATGGAATATATTCATGCATTAGATTGGTTGAATGAACATGGTATATTAAATGATGAAGGAGAACCTTTTAAATTTGGTGATGATATTGCAGAAGCTCAAGAAAGAAAAATGGTGGATACAATTAATAAACCAATATTATTAATTAGATTTCCAGGAGAAATCAAATCATTTTATATGCAAAAATGTAAAGATGATCCAAGAGTTACAGAAAGTGTTGATGTATTAATGCCAAATGTTGGTGAAATTACTGGTGGATCAATGAGATCTTATGATTTAGATGAATTATTACAAGGTTTTAAATCTCATGGAATTGATCCAAAACCTTATTATTGGTTTTTAGATCAAAGAATTTATGGTACTACTCCTCATGGAGGTTATGGTTTAGGAACTGAAAGAATTTTGGCTTGGTTATGTGATAGATTTACTGTTAGAGATTGTTCATTATATCCAAGATTTACAGGTAGATGTAAACCATAATGAATTTACATAGTTTGTATATTAATCAATTGAACGCTCGTAAATTTCGATTAACACATAACTTTGATGTAAACTAGACTTAGGAATAAATCTTCGCATGATGAAGCAAATCCGTAGAATGGAATGGTGTCCTTCATCTCTTAATCATCGAAATGACTCAAACGGCTGAAATTATAAAATACAAAAGTTTCCGGAAATTTTGTGGTACGGATGTTTTGTTCCGGTGTAAAGCTTTTTTTTAAGCCTGGACCCTGAAAATTTAATTTTGTACCTGAGATTTTAAATCTACTAAATGTTTAGAATTGGCCCTAAATATGAGTTAGTTATTAATGCCAACCAGAGGCAAGTACAGTTAGTCATTGATACACCTCTTCTCGAAAGCATTTGATAGTCTCGAACATATTTGAACGGAAAAATTATTCATTATATCCGTGAAACACAAATGAAAGAGAAGGTATTCTGATGGTACAAAGTTTAAACCAAACTGAAATAGAATATAGTTTGTGTTATGTATGAAAAACCATTCGAAAAGTGTTTTGAATCAGCCATCCTATTTGTGTTTTGAGTAATGAAAGAATGGTTGATATAATATGGTTTTAGAAATGAATGAGGAAAATCATCGTCTAATTTTATTTCATTTATTTATTCTTCGCGTAAATTACTCTATCTGATTAAATTTCATAACCATTGTACTGTTCGTGGTAGAAAATAGCGCAACATTCGTTCAAACACTCATGAAACTTAAGGCGATTCATTACATAAATTAACTCGACAAATTTGCACTCTAATTAATTTTAATTTACGAGTAAAACAAACGTTTGTACACTACCCTAATAATATTGAAATCATAATAATAAAATAAATTAGACTATTACAAGTAGATAATAATAAACTCTAAAACCACTTTTTACAACAAGATTGAATTTTTACAACCAGATACTTACCATTACTATCACCAAAACCAGTAACAATATATGACAGAAGTAGAATCAACTATAATATCAATATCTAGATCTACTATTAAATTAGTAGATGAAGATGAAGATAATAATACAAAATTATTAGATAAGACAATAGATGGTGAAAATAAAATACAATCATATTCAACTATTGAAAATTCAAATTTAAAACAAGAAGAAACTAAAGAACAACAACCAATAGAAAAACAAACCAAAGATGAGAAACCACAACAGCGAATAGAACCGGAATATCAAACAATAGCGAAAAGATTATTTAATGAAGATTTTGTATCAATTAAACCATCAGAATATACACAATATTTGGCAACAAATGATGAAGAATCAACTAAAATTAGAAATTATTATATGAACCTTTTCAAATGGTCACCAAATTTATTAATTTCAACTAGATCTTTATGTTCAAAATTATATTTAAAAGCTGAATCTCAAGAATTAGATCGTATTTTAACTTCTTTTACAAAATCTTATATCAAACAATACCCCAATAATGTATTTTGTACTAAAAATTTTGAACAAATTTATATCATTATATATTCATTAATTTTATTAAATACTTCATTACATAATTCAGAAGTTAATAAAAAATCTAAAATAAGTCAAACTGATTTTATAAAAAATACAATGTCAACTTTTTTAAATGGTGATCCAAAAATTAAAAAATCATTATCAATAAAACAAAAAATTGGAATTGAAAATGAATTATCAAGGTATTATGAAGATTTGAATAGGAATGAATTATATTTAAAAGATAATAAAAATAAAAGTAATAGAGAAGCTGGTCCTTCTCATAACAGCCCTAAAAATAAAGTTTCACAAACAGAAGAAGATATAAATGATGATGATTTAAACACTACAATAAATACATCTTATGATTCTCATGATGGAAATTTATCAAGACAATTATCAAATTCATCTATATGGTCAACTGATACAACAAATAGAAGAAATTCATTAGCAATGAAAAGAATTAGTACAACAACTTCTGAAGTTTCAAATTTTACTGCTTCTGGTCAACAAACTCGTATACCACAAAGAGTAGGTTTAGCAAGAGCTTTAATAGGTCAACAACAACAACAACAAAATCAACAACAATTAAATGGGATGTATAAAAATTTAAATCCTTCTTTACAATCACAAGCAACAACTTTACGTAATCGTTCATCATTTGATCAACAAAGATCAGTTAATAAAAGATCTTCAATTGCTTCAATTATGTCAAAAGAATCAAATAATGGTGCTGATGACACTATATCAGTTTTATCTTTTGATACATGTAATTTAGATTTAGATGATGAAAAAGTTCAAGAAATGGATAAATTTGATGTAAATGATTTTCAAGATGAATATGATTTACAATTAGAATTAAATGGTAGTCCTTATTTAAAAGAAGGTTTATTAAAATTAAGGGTTTTAAATAATGATTCAAATGATGAAGCTACTACAACAACTTCTCCAATACCAACAAATAATAGATTTTTATCATTTTTTAATAGACAACCATCAAGATCATCTATTGGTATACATTCATCTCCAATACTTCATAAATTTAATGAAAATTTTGTAGTTGTTTCAAAAGGTGAATTATCATTATATTCATTTGATCCAAAATTAGTTAAAAAATATAAAAAGGAAACTAGTAATCAAGAATCGGAAGAAGAAATTGGTGATGGTAATTGGTTAAAAAATGCTGCCAAAATAGGTACATATAATTTATGTTCTACTTTTGCTCAATTAGAAAAATCAGTTAATGGTAAAATCATTTGGTCTTTAACTTTTCCTAAAATAAGTAAGAGATTACCTAAAAAATTCATTTTTGAAGCTGGTACTAAAGATATTGCATTAGAATTTATAAATACTTGTAATTTTTGGGCTTCAAAAATTACTGCTATACCTACATTAGAAGAAAGTATATCATCAATAGAATATGGCTGGACTGATTTAGATGGATTAATAAAACAAAAAGATTCATTTAAAAAATTAAGAACAATACAAAAATGGGAACCAATAATAAATGGAGTATATTTATCAAATTATTATTCACAACAACTTATGCAAAATAATCATTTTGGTATGATGAAACAATTTGTTAAAACTTCAAATTATTATAATAATTTAAGAAAATTATATAATGACTTCGTCACTAAGAGATCAAAATTTTTAGAAAATTTTAATAAAATGAATTATAATTGTTCAAATTATAATAAAATTATAAATAATTATGATTCAAAAATTGAAATTTATAAACAACAATTAAAAATGTATAAAAGTTATATTATTATATTGGGTTTCGCATTACAATTAAGATTTGATTTAGAAGCAAGTAAAAGAAAAGAAATTTTAGATAATTCATTAGAAGAACAAGAAGAAGAAGAAATTGAAGAAATTATAGAATCATCAAGCTTAACATCTGTGTTACCAAATGATGATGATTTAACAAAATCTGTAAAATTAGAAATTAAAAAATTATTTTATAATATGAAAGATATTTCAAAAATTATCCCCACCTTCAAATCTTCAAAATCTATAAAAAATTTAGCTGAATTAGCTGCTGCAAATCATCAACAACAACAATTTTTAGCTGAAAATAATAAATTAGTTAAATCTCCTAAAAATTTTACATTATCAAATTATAAAGATAATGAATCTCCTATAGCTCAATTAATAGCATCAACTTCAACAAATACGAAAGATAATTCATCCGATTCATCAATATCACCTCCACAAAAACAATCAATGATGCAAACAACAATTCGAGAAGAAGATGAAGACGAAGTAGACCCAGAAGATGATGATGAAAAAACTAAAACAAATCTTACAGAAGATGATAATGATTTAGAAAGGAAAAGTTCAGAAATTACAAAAGTTGAAAAAAGTAATTCAAATTCTTCTTCAACAACAACTAGCAATTTAAAATTGGAAAATGGTAATGGTAATGTTAGACCTCCTTTAAATTTAAGTTCTTCTTCTCATAATGATTTAAGTAAATCTGCTTTAATTATATAGAGTTTAACAAACACCGCACACATCCGTACCGCACACATTTATAGATTCAGTGTCTCTGTAAGTTATTTTGCAATCAATTTGGTAGCTTTATTCTCTCGTTATAAAATTCATTTTATATCGCCACCAATTTAAAACAAACCATAAATCAATCAATCAACCTATTACCCATTACATATCAATTGAACAACATTTAAATATTCACAATGTCTGATCCTTTTTCAATAAATGGTGGTGCAGCAGTAGCAATGATAGGAAAAGATTGTATAGCAATAGCATCAGATACAAGATTAGGTTCACAATCATTAGGAGTAAGTAATTCATTTGAAAAAATATTTGAAATAAATAATAATACTTTTATATCACTTACAGGATTAGCAACTGATGTTATAACTCTTAGAGAAAATTTAACTTTTAAAACAAATTTATATAAATTAAGAGAAGAACATGAAATAGAACCATCAACATTAGCTAATTTAATTTCATCAACATTATATGAAAAAAGATTTGGTCCATGGTTTGTTACACCAATAGTAGCAGGATTAAATTCCAAAAATGGTCAACCTTTCATATGTGGATTTGATTCAATAGGTTGTATAGATTTTGCAAAAGATTTTATTGTAAGTGGTACAGCAACTGATCAATTATATGGAATGTGTGAATCATTATATGAACCAAATTTAGGACCAGAAGAATTATTTGAAACTATTAGTCAAGCTTTATTAAATGCTGTTGATAGAGATGCTTTAAGTGGTTGGGGTGCTATTGTTTATATTGTTACTAAAGATAAAATTATAAAGAGAAGTTTGAAAACAAGGCAAGATTAGACAGACAATGTTATGAGGTGTAGATGTATTTAGATGAAGATGTAATGTATATTTTTAAAAGTTATTTTGGGTTGAGCTCTTTGATTTGAGATTGATGTTTTCAAATTCATTGAATATGCTGTGTCCGCTATATAGCGCGTGCGTAATCTATATGATTCGTATATTGAAAAGTCTCGAGATATCAGTGAGTAGATCGTACCAGCTATAAAACTAAACACGATGTCATTGGTAATACTAAAGAGGTTTAACTCTAGTAAACCGATAGCAGACAAAAAACAACAAGCAGCCCAACTAGCTGCACAATCAATAAAAGATATAGGTTCAATTTTCTCATCATCATCTTCAAATGATGATCCATCTACACAACCAATAGATACAAAACCAATTTATGAAAATCCACAATTATTCCCATCATTAAGTTTATTACATCAAGGACAAGTTATAAAAGAACTACAAAATAAATATGATAAAAAATGGCATAATTTAACTCAAAAGGATAAACTTTTAGGATATTTTATATCTTATGGAAATTGGGGAGTTCGTGAAAATTTTAATAATTGGAATGATCAAACTGCTCCATTAGATTTACCATTTCATATTCCTTCAAATATTAAAACCATTTCTCCATCACCCACCGACATTATCAGAAAATTAAATCCAGAATTAAAATTAAGTGAAACACCAATTCGAATAAATCAATTTAATTATAAAAAAATGGATCCTGCTACAAAATTTATAATCTATATAATAATTTTTATTAGTTTATTTGCAATTTATAGAGATAAGGCTATTGGTGAAGCAGGAAAACCGAAAGAAGTTGTTATAGAAGATAAATATGAAATTGAAAGACAAGCCAAATTAAAACAATTAGAACTTGAATTACTTCTTGCAAAGGAAGAAGAAATAAGAAAAGAGAAGGAGAAACAGAGAAGAAAATGGTATTATCTTTGGTTGAAATAGATTTTGTATATAGATTCTTGTAATTAGATAAATTTGGTAATGAGTATTAATATTTAATGATGGTATTTAATACTTCAAATATGCTATTTGTAATCTTCGTGAAATCATTTCATCTTACTTTGTACATTCATTCTTCATTTGACTCCCACATTATTCCTCTTCTTCTTCATCGTCTTCATCATCACTACTTTCATCATTCCAACTAGTTTCTACAGTTTCCCTCACTCTTTTCACATATTGACTTCTATGATCTTTATATAAATTAGCAGCTTCAACATTAGCAGGACTTGAAATATTTGGATCATTTAATAAACTTTGAATACTAGTTAAAATACTACTAACATCATAAGTAGGTGACCATCGATTTTGTAAAATATCTAAACATAATTCTCCACTTGCATAAACATTTGGATGAAACATTTCACTTATAAATTTAACTACTGGTGGTTTATTTGGATATTGATCATCAAATTGTAAAATTAATCTAAAAGTTCCATCTTCAAATGGTGTATCTGATGGTCCTATTATTACTGCATTCCATTTCATTACATTGTCAGGGAGTGGTGAAGCTGATACTCCACTTGGTGGATCTTGTTGCATACGCTTTGGAACAGTTGAGTTAGTAATCATATATGTTGTGGTACTTCTGAGTTAAGTTACATACTTTGAAATCACGCATAAGTCTCCTTTTCGCTGGCGTCGACATTATTATGTATTATCTGTGTCTATGTTAAGTGTTGTCAGTGTATTTGATGATAGTATATATCACTTGTTGTCTATTGTATCTATATTGTTTGAACTTTGATTATCTAGTAGATTAAATTTCTTAATTCCTTTTTTTCTCGTGAACATTATTAATGTGTGAGATTGTTTCAGATTTTGCCATTACGAAACCACATATCCGAAAATCAGATTATAATATGCAGAAGATCATTAAATTCATTAGATTATACATAGGTAAATATATAGATAAATTTTTTATGCTTAAAGATTCCAGAAATTGGATAAATCTCTACCAGCTCCATTATATCCTAAGACATTTGGAGTATCTTTAGGTATCAAATTTAAAGCATCATGAGTTCCAAATGCAATAATTCTTTTTTTCAATTGATCTGGAGTAACTGGAGCACCACTGAATTCAGATGTTGTTTCAGGTTGTAATGATAAGAAATAAGCTTGTAATCCATTAATGTGAGGAGCAGCCATTGAAGTTCCTGATAAATATGCACTAGCATTATTTGAACCAATATATGTAGATAAAATATTTAAACCAGGAGCAAAAATATCAACACATTTACCAAAGTTTGAAAAACTTGCCATATCCTCTGCTATTGTTGAAGCACCAACTGATATTCCTTTTTTAGCACTTGCTGGTGAAGAATTACATGCATTAGCATTACTATTTCCTGCTGCTTTTGCAATAAATATACCTTCATCTGATGCGGCATCTATTGCGGCATTCAATGCATTTGAAAGTCCACCACCTAATGATAAATTTGCAGTTGAACCTTTAAAATTTGGATCATTTTTTGCAACTGATTTTTTATGTTCATTAACCACATATTCAAGACCTTTAATAATGTTTGCAACAGAACCAACACCAAATCTATTCAAAACTTTAACTGCTACTAATTCAACATTTTTAGCAACACCATATAAGTCTGAACCTATTGTACCACTTACATGTATGCCATGTCCCAGTCCATCTTCAGATTTAGTATTTTTGGGAATTGTAATACCCCATCTAGCTCTTCCTGAAAATTGAATATTTTCTATATAAATTCCAGTATCAATAACATATGAAATAACACCTTTACCACCATCACTATCATATAAATATTGATCAAATGTATCAATTGATAATGGTTCTCTATGTGAGATTCTTGCCAAACCCCATGGTGCATTATATTGAATAGTTGGTGAAGAAACTGAAACATTTTTTGTATCAACAGACAACAATGAATTTCTTTCAATAAAATCAACAATTGAACTTTTTCTGATTGCTTCAATGGTTGTATCTAAGAAGTATCCAGTATATCCTAATACATGACCAATTTTGAAGTGATCAGTGACACCAATTTTATCTTCCGACGAAGCTTTTAAATATGATGTTTTTTCTTTTATGTTTCTTAATTTACCTAAATCTTTATTACTTCTAAAGTCAACCCAATTAAGATGAGAATCAAAATCAACTTTTGAAGTATCATTTTTGACATAAACAATATATGAAAAGGGAATTTGATCATTTTTTGTTGTATAAATCTTTGCTATTTTATCATCTCTTTTTTCATATTTTTTTGCAACCAAATTACATTTGGTTGAATTTTTATATTTATGACAAACTGGATGAGTTGTATTAATTGTAATTGTTGAATTGCATGGGGGTCTCAATCTATAACAGAGGACTGTTGTACCAAAAATAAAGTACAATAATGGTAATAATAACATTTTGTTGGTTGTAGAAATGAATCGAATTTTGGTTGTGAAAAGAAACCAATTTTTTTATATTTTTAAATTCATGAAGAAAATTACACAAAGTGAGTAGATCTATCTCGTATGTTATATGAAACAAAGACAATATCATGAACCATTTTATAGAAGAATTTCATAAAACGAACTTATTTCAAACAACTTCATGGTATAGTTACTAATCTATTACTTTCATATTCAATAAGACGAAGGCAGAATAGTAATTTTGCTCAAAAATCACGCTAATTGGATTAGTTAATCAAAACAACTAAAACTTTAGAATGTTGTATTCGGGCACAGATTTAGCTGCTCATACTTATTCATTCAAAATGTTTTCACCAAACTCGAGATTTTAATGCATCAATCCGAGTATTTGGTAATCTCGGATCAGGGATTTTCGTTTGGAATTAGATTAATATATCTTCCTGTCTTTCACTAAGTCAGAAGCTATCACTATTACGTACTTTTGAATTCATCTTGATATAGATCTAAGCTCAAAAAACAAAGCAACGGCTTGGAAGATCACTTTCAATATTAAATAAAAAAATGCATGAATTAGACTCGAGGTTGAATCATTAATCGTTGGTTGTAGCAAAATTGTTTATAATATTTGGTCAAAAATCGGTTTCATATTTACAAAGGAATATATTATCTCCATCTTAGTCAAGTTGGTGAATTCTAAAGTTCATATTGTGGTGATCAGACATTTATTTTAAATTCAATCAAAGAGTCAATTTTTAGTCATTGAAAATCAACTACTCATTTTAAATTAAACTTGATCTATCCTTGTGTTTTCGATGACAGAAGTTGTCCACGTCATAACTAGATTCACACAAGAAGTCCTTTTCATCATCTAGTTAAGTCAAAATCCTCCAAACTTGTGTTTTTGACTCAGGTTATAATTCAAAAACAAATCATTAATGCCAATTGGCCAATGCCTAGTTGATTGATGTTGGCGAACTTTTACAAATGTTGAACCAAATGCATTTTGATTCCAAAAGTACAAAAATTACTGTCAATATCATTTCATTTGAAAGTTTTAGGATAAATTACATCGTGTCAGCATATAATTTGAAAGATACCTAGAGGCTAATAAGATGTTTTTAAGTCAACCAGAACTGGACTTGTAGCTGAATATCATGAAATAATTAAATTAAATTACATTGATTAAATTCAATGTGCAATGGGTTAAACAATTCATGAAATATTCGCAAGTTTAACGAGTATTAAAGAATAATTACAAAAACAAAATCAAGAGAGATAACAGACCCATATTTATGAGTATTTCAACTGACTTGGTCGAAAAAGTAGGATGTATAGCTATAATCTAATCTTAATCTTAAACTTCATCTTCATGTTCATCCTCATGTTCATGTTCATCATATTCTTAATCTTCATCATTATCAAAAGCATTACCAGCTGTCATCTTTTAGTGGAATAATTCAGGTACTAAGATGTTTTGCACATCTAAGAAGTTGACAACCAATAAGAGTGAGGGCGAAAATGCTACTGAGGGAGCAGCATTTTCTTCCTCACCCTTGTTGATTGACAGAGTGTTAGACATGGAAAATTTCTTACATAGTTCCACCAAAAGATGATGCAACCAGGTTGTGAACCCAAATCACGACCAAATTTGGTCAGATTCTTTACTTCCCTTTTTATTCAACGGCAGCGGCTTGTGTAAAAATTAACTCATACTCAGCTGTATTGATTGGTGAATAGCACAAGGTAGTTAATGAATCAAAATATCCATTCTTGATGCTCAAGGTAAAGATTGATCGCATCAACACCCATTAGTTACAGAAGAACTAAACAGATTCAATTTCTCCTTCATGAGCCCTTCTGTTCAGTTCTTGAGTGACTAATGGATATAGAAGCGAACGATCTTTGCCTTGAGCACTAATTTTTCATGGAGCTGCCTTAAAAAGAGTTGCTCTTCTTTCAATAGCGTCAACATTGCAAGATGATTATAAATCTAAGTTTTTCACAAGAAAACCCTTTACCTATCGGTGAGAATTTAATTGGTTTGTTGAATTAATCCAATCAAAACCCATTTACATTATGAATAACTTGGAGTAGATTAGTAACAACATTTCTGTCTATGTAATTTCACAATAATCGATATCCTCCTTTCTTTATTCGTTTTTTTTAATTTTATAAGAACTGATTTTTTGTTCATTAGGGACACCTTATCTTCTGTACGTTCTAGTTGCTTCTGAATTTCTAAATTCTAATAAAATAGTCGAGATTGTTGATTCGACAATTAATGATGCTTTGTGATAAGTGTTTTTCGTACCTTTGTCATTGGAAATAGTATCAGATTGATTGTTCAAAATTTGATTCTTTAATCTGTAACTCCTTCCAACGACAAAACGAACGACACTTTCGAAAGATTACTTGGTTGGGGATTTCTAGTAAATGTAGTCCGGATTAGATTTCAGAACTCGAGGAATTTGATTTGTAAATGGTTGGTACTCTCTGATTTCACTTATTATCGGACATGATGAATTGAGTGGAAAGGTTGTAATTGATAATAAAAAAGAAGTATAAAAAAGAAGTGGCAAATTTTTTATTTTTTTTTTATAAACAATACGCGTGAGTGATTCCTTAAATTTTACTTTATCAGGAAAAGTTGAAAATTAAAAGTTGTAGAAGTTTGGAGGTGAAGACATCTGAAACTATCTAATTATATGAGATAGTACTAAGTTCTGAAAACTGGTAAATAATTGTATATCCAATTGTATATCCTTTGTAGGGAGAATTTCCTTGTGAGAAAATCAATTGATAAATATTAAGAGGTAAAAATATTGGAGATTTGTCTATATTTAAGAAAATCTTTGAGCCTTGGACGAATTTCATATGACGGTGAAAGTAAATAACAATAAATTGAAATTTGCATTGTAATGTAGAGATTTCCATAGTTAATACGGTAGAAACAAGCTTTTACAATTACAATTTGCATGATATATTATTCCAATAGTATGCCGGTTTACTATAAATTATATCATAATTTTTGGCATATTCTGATTTTGTTAAATTCAATCAGCATACAAATTCAATCAGCATACACTGATACTCCACTCTGTTACCATAATTAGCTTGTATGTTGTGGTTGATAACGAGCCAATGACAAAATTGTAAAATGAAATCGCGGTATACCGCAGTATTATAAAATCTTCACCTTTTTTCACCAATTCTTCAACTTTTTTCACCAGTTGTTGTACCACCATCTTTCTTTAACCGATTGCAAACGTTTTCATAACTTATTTTTGTTAACTCTAGTTCATGAAGCAATGTTCTTCTTTTCATTTTCAATAATAATTCATAATTTCCAATTGAGCCATCTATTGCATTAGTTGAATTTCGGGTCATAGTTGTATTCAAACTCTTTATTCGATTTTGTAACAAATGAATCTCCGATCTAGCATCATTCCTCATGTTGAATAATTTTAATAACTCATTGTTGTTGTCACCAGCATATCTTAACATTACTTTTTCACTATTATTTCTTAATTCAAACCTCAGGAAGGCATGATCTCCAATAAGATCAAATCCCATTTCCGAATAATTTAGCATTTTTCTATCTCCTTTTTTCATGAATACAAAATCTGGGGAGCTGCAGGTGCTCCCAAAACGAGTAAACCGTGTCCCAATTAATTCAGCAAACTCAGAATTTTCTGAAGAAAAAAAATCATTCAAAACTGGATTAGATTTTTCGGTGTTCAAATCACCAGAACACAAGGTCAGTATCTTGGTCAATTTCAAATTTTCAACTAAACTATTCAATTGAGTATTTATTCCATTCATTTCATTTGGCAAATAGCATGAAATTAAAAGCCACTCTCTATCGAAAAGTGTGATAGTTATGTCAATAATTCTATCTTCTAATGATTTATCTAATTGAGCTGAAAATTTATTTAATTTAACAAAGATTGGATTAATCTTTCCATTTTTATCTGGTACAATTAATCTACCTCTTGAATCCTTAATAAATTTATTGGCAACAATTATACCTACTTGATCATCATGATAAAATTGAAATTTGAGTTGGTTCTTTTCAATGAACAGTTTAATCATGTTTGATGTTTCCCTCCCCAAATCCTGTAGCAATATGATGCCATTATTTTTTAACATCACACCTAAATCCATATTTTTGTTTTTTTGAATATTTTTATTCAAAACAAAAATACCTTCATCGACAGAATCAAGATCCTTGTTGACCCATAAGTAATGAGGAAATTTTAAGTTAGACATTTCAACATTTATATTGCTTTTACACATAAACAAATCCAAAAATTTATATTTTTCGAGAACACTTTTAGCATTAAACTTACCACTTTCCGGAGCCACATTGTTTTTGTTGTTGTGAGTTGAACTTGATATGTCTACCAGTTTCGAAGTTCCGTCATTTAGTTTCAACTTTTTTGTCGTTTTTTCCAATTGATCATACTCCCTATCCAACATTTGTACTGATGCTGAGGATGTACCTTCGTCATTAGACTTTAAGATTGAATTTGTGGAATTACTTTTGGTTCTATTTGAAGAATCTAATAAATTTGAAGATTGGTCATTAAACTGTAAGTTAGTTTCAAGAAATGGGTATACTAAGTTAGATATTTTATACTTTTGAGCAAATTGTTGAGCATTAATTAATGGGATATAAGTACCAATGAGATCTTTTGGACCTTCTTTAATAACCACTCTACCATTTACACCACATAATACTTCTCTCTTTTGGTTGTTGGTCAATCGGCCTAAGTCCACAGCAATACTTAACAAATTTGTACCATTAACCATGGCATTATCAAATCTTCTGGTAATAATTGTTTCGTTCACTGTGATTTCAAAACAATCGACGTCTTCACTGATCCATTTAAGTTTGCGAATTCTTGGGGAATTGACTTCTTGTTTATTAGGACCACCTTTTCTTCTTTTTGTTCCAGTAGTTCCTGAATTTGTTATTTCTAATAAGATGGACGAACTTGTTGATTCAGTGATTGATGATGTACCAGATTGAATAGTCAAATTCTCATCATTCAATTTTTCGAAAGGATTTGGTTTGGGGTTGCATGCAACTGTAGTCTGGATTATATTGTTCTGGGGTTTGAAGACATTTTTGGGAGTTATAAAACTTGAGGAATTGGAGTTATTATTAGCTGATGCTTTTTGTTTGTCTTTATTGTCAGACATGATACATTGAGTGGATAAATTGTGATGGATAATAGAAAAAAAAAGTGGTTGCCCCCTTTTTTAAAAAACAATCTTTAGGTGATCCTTTAAAATTTAATTCAAGACAATTAAAAGTCAAACAAGTCCATTCTGGCAATCATTAATGAACACACTTTACTGTTTTACCATTCCAGCATATTATTAAAAGGTGTATCATAGTTTAATGTAGTTTAGTAACATTGTATTTCAAATCTCATGCTACTAACCTATTTCGAGCTCCACTTCAAATCCAAATTTTAACGCTGGTTAACTATTAAAACTTTGACTAAAACTCAAAACTTTGATTGAAAAGGTACTTGAAAATGAATATATCCTAATTCAATATTATTATCAACTTAATAAAGAATAAACCTTTATCTCCTTTCTAGTTGATTTGGTGGTTTTCATTACTTTTATCAAAATTAAAAATATGGTTCGCCTTGGTTGTTTCATGTTAAAAGCTTCTCTTGATGATTCAATAAAACATATGATGCTTCAAAATCTTCATTCAGTATTCATTTGTCGAAAGACTGCTTTGTTTGACCACCTAGTGAATTTATGCATTGCCTTATTTTGTATAATGAAACCTTGTTGAGGATTTACCAGTAGGCTATAAAGAAATTGATGTAATATTCTACATAGTTCAAATAGAAACATTTTCGTAAATTTAACATCTAAAGAGAAGTACCGGTTAGACTCACTTAATCAGGTAGTCGAATTTAGTTACCGATCCATACGGGATAGCACAAAGTTATAATAATTTGTACGCAATTCGGTTCCCTCTTGCTCCGAGAAAATATTTTTGCCTTATCGTACTTTGCGCTCTATCGTGTATAAAGATTCATCGAACTACTATTACTTTAAGATATATAAAATTCAAAAACTAAGTATAAAATATTATTAAAAAGCTATGTATTCTCCACGAATCTATTTTTCATGCCAAAATTCAGTTAAATTGTGACCAGCACCATTAAATGCTAAAATATTTGGAGTATCAGTTGGAATATCACTTAATACATCTTCTGTACCATAAGAAATTAAATTCTTTTTTAATTGAGCTGGAGTAACACCATCTGCTGCAACGAAAAATTCTGATTCTGCTCCTGGTTGTAATGATAAATAATAAGATAATAAACCAGCAATATGAGGAGAAGCCATTGAAGTACCTGATAAATAAGCAGTAGCTGTTTCTGAACCAATATAAGTAGATAAAATATTTAAACCTGGTGCGAAAATATCAACACATTTACCATAATTTGAAAAATAAGCTCTTGCATCTGAAATAGTTGAAGCACCAACAGTAATAGCATTTTCAGCACTTGCTGGTGATGTGTTACAAGCATCTTGGTTTTCATTACCTGCTGCAACTGCAAAATGAAGACCTGCTTTAACAGCAGCATTAACAGCTAAATCTAATGCTGGTGATTTACCACCACCTAATGACATGTTGGCAGTTGAACCTTTAAATCCTTTCTTACCTGCTTTAGCAGCATCTTGATGTGATTTAGCAGCAAATTCAACTCCTTTAACAACATCTGACATTGTTCCAGAACCATTTGATCTTAAAACCTTTACAGCAACAATTTCAGCTTTCTTAGCTACTCCATAGTCTGCAGAGCCTATCGTGCCCGCGCAATGTGTGCCATGTCCATTTGAATCTTCGTCATTATCACCAGAAGGGATAGTAGCACCCCATTTAGCTCTTCCTTGGAATTCTTCGTGTTTAATAAAAACTCCAGTATCGATTACGTAAGCAGTAACACCTTTTCCACCATCTGAATCATATAAATATTGATCAAATGAAGATAATGATAATGGTTGTCTATGAGAGACTCTAGCTAAACCCCAAGGAGCACCTTTTTCAACATCAAATTCATTAGCATAAACCATTGAATCTTTTTCAACAAAATCAACCAATGGGTTTCTTCTAATTAAATCAATAGTAGATTCTAAGAAGTAACCAGTATAACCTACTAAAGAGTTATCAATATTAAACATATCAGTAATACCACCTTCAACATTTACACCTTCAGTAGTGGCAAAAAATTCATTTTGAACATTTATATCTTGTTTTTTCAATTCAGCAATAGATTTAGAATGAGTATCAGCTACCCATTGTTGATGCCAAGCAGCTTCTCTATCAGCTGTACCTTTTTTAAAAACAATAATATATTTATTTTTAATAATATCTCTTGTTGAATCAATATTAACAATAGGAGCTAAAGTTTCTTTTGATAAATTAATACCCATATGTTCAGCAGAATCATGAGCAGCATTTTTTAAAGAATCTAATTTATTATCAATAATTTGTTCATAATTTTGTAAACCAAAAACATCAATAATTTCTCCAACTGATGGAATAATTAAACCTTGAACTCCTAATGAAGTTAAAATTGAAATGGCTAAAGCTTTTGATAATCTCATTTTTGATTTATGTTTTGTTTATAATAAAAATATATTTGAAAATATGTAAATTTATATAATTTTGTAGTGGCAAAGTTAATGGTTTCTTTTGATTTTTTTGTAATTTTTAATTTTTTTTTGGGGTTTGAAGCTCGTTACAAAATTTGGGGGTATTTATTTCTAGTTTATAAAATCTCTTCAAAATCAAATAATGAAGAGAGTTTGAATAGGAATTGTAAAAATAAAAGAGGAAAGTCGATAAGATAAAAAACTATGGATATAATTCAATATTTATATAAATATAATATTTTAGTTTGTTGATAATTAAAATAATAATAATAAAGGGGAGAAGGCAAGTAATTTCTTATCAGTTTTTAAAAGAGTGAGACATTTCTGGTATTGTTCGGAAATTGGTTAAGTTGCATTAAAGAGTAAGCTTAAGATTGGCCTAATTCTGAAAGTGAGTGAGAAATTAGTAGAAGTGTTAACCGAGTCTAAATAGGTTTAAGAGTGTAAAAAGTCGTCGATGTTTTAGAATAAAAACCAGCAACTCAACCGATACGACTTTTAAACAAAGCTAAAAAAATATGGCTCCATTTTATGTGAGGTTGTATTCGTCGTGTACTTTCTGCTTATCTAGAGTAAACTCATAGAAGTGCTTTACAGAGTATTTAGATCTATCTTGTTCATATCTTGTGAGATTTAAACAGTTTCAATGACTTCTTTCAAAAATTCGACCTAACTTTCTCTTGAATGAGTCTTGTAGCTTATCTAACTCCAGATAATTCAACAAAAATACATAATAGATAAGATAAGATAGCGTGCACAAGACAACAATTAGTTTTTGTGAGTAATTCTATAATTTCTATAAATATTAATGACGTACTTACGATTTACTAATTTGTAGTAAATTCCGTGTATGGGGAGATTGTCTTAATTTCATCTTACCATTAGACTATTATTAGGCTAAATTCTTTTTATTCCATTATTATCTAACCACAGTCTTATCTTAAATTCATCAGAATTTAAATTTATTGATTTATATATTAATGATTCATCATATTCATTTTCTGAATTTATAATATCAAATATTAATTTTTTATTTGAAATTGATTCATTAACACAGAACCATAATTTATTTTTAGATTCAGAACCAATATGATTTGAAAATTTTGAATTTATTGGTAGACTTGGTTTATAAATATTTTTAAATAATTTATCATTTAACAAAAATAAATTATCTTTCATTGAATTTTGTTGTAATTTGGGGTTACCAGTTTTACAATATTCATTATTACACCAAGAATTATTACAACCATTATTTAATTGAATCATATATTTTCTTTCAATTCTTAATTGAAGTTTTAAATTCTGGGGATCATGTTGATTAATATATAATGGACCATAACAAATATCACAAAGTCCTAATTCATTTGATGATGATAATTCTTGTATACAATTTAAATTTGAACATTTATTGAAGTGTATATCATTATTAAATTGAATTTTATTAATTTCATGTAATTTTAAATGTTTTGGGAAATCTTTAACTCTTATTATCTTGGTACATTTAAAACATTCAATTGTTTTATTTCCACATATATTTTCATGATGTGATAAATTTTCAAATTTATCTTGATAAGTTGATAATTCTTGTGGTACAATTAAATGACAAAATCTACACTGATGTAACTTGTGGGGACAATTTGTAGATTTATGATGAGATAATTCAAAAAATGTATTAAACTGGGTGGTGCAACATATATATTGTTGTTGTGAATGATATAATTTGTAATGTTTAAATTGTGATATTTGAGTATCTCCAAATGCATCACATTTATCACAATGCCAATGAGTTGCGGGGATAGTTTTATGGAAAATTGAATTACAATTGGGACATCTGATATTGTTTCTCTTACAGAAATTTTCATGTAATATGAGTTTATCAGAAGGAATGAATTTTAAACAATTTGAACATTGAGTCGTCGGTACGTTTGGTAAATCAGAAGATGTTTCTTTAACGATTTGATCAGTAATATTTATACTTACATTTTCTTCTTGATCCCAAGTGAATGCAACAATGTAAATATATTTTTCATCATTATCAGTATCGCCATTAATCTCCGTAATATCTTTATATTTAAGTAATTTATTTTTAAATATATCTTGTTTCAAATCTAATTCAACAATTTTCTCTTCTTTATCCATAGTTGAATATGTAAATGAGTCAATTGCTAAAAATTTATCCATTCCAACAATAAAATCAGCATCTCCCTTTAATTCAATTTTTAAATAATCAAGTTTGGTAATATCAACTTTATTAATTGTAGGAATAAATCCACCATTTAAAATAGATTTTAAATTTATAATGTCAAGTTCTTCTCCAATTTTTATCTCCTCTATGATTTGTTCATTATTAATATATTCTAATTGAGTTTTTGCTTGTTCATCATTTATTGGAATTATTTCAAGCACCACATCTGTATCAATTATACTTGCAACTTTTATCTTCGGGTCGTTATTGATTTCTTCAACTTCTAATTCATATCGCAAACCATCAATTTCTAGTATTAAATCGTCACCTTTGATTAATAATGTATAAAATTGATTTAATTTATTTTCTAAAAAGAATTTCCAATTATTTATATTTGCATAAAATTGTTTTGGTTTTAATTTAAGGGAATTTGATTTTGGGATGTGTTGTTGTAGTTCGATCACAATTGTTTCAGGATTAGATAACTTTGTAAATATATATTTCGGTAGTATTATTTGATCTTCTTCACTTGTAAATTGTTTAACTCCAATATAAGTGTATATAGATGAATCTTGTGAATTTATAATTTTGAAAATTAATGGATGTGGTAATTTATTTTCAGGAATTTCATTGATAATAGATGAAAGTACATGTTGAGGTAGTATTACTTTATCTGAATATGGAGGTAGTAAGTCACTACTACTTGTATTCAATATAAATTGCATTTTTGACTGCAAATGAAATGGTGTTGCAAAAGAGACTTTTTTTTTTCCATGTAGAATTTTGCCTCTATAAACTACAGACATATTTACCATTACTAAGTCATTAACTCATGCTCTATAAAACTATTCTACCTACCTTCTGATTTACTATTCTTCATTAAAGACCTTGAACCATCTTTAACCATTGGAGCATAATAATTATCTAATAAAACATTTTCCCATAAAGTAGCTGAACCAATATTACATCTTTCTAATCTTATAATCAGTTCATCATTTTTTTCAATTCCTAATATATAATTTCCTTCACCAACACTATCTTCTGTATTCCATAATCCTTTTAAATTATTATCATATCTACTCATTAATTTACCAATAAATTTTAATATTGCTAATGATGTCTTTTCTGGTGTTTGTAAAGCTAAAATATATAATCTCTTAGTAAAAGCACTAGCTCTTGATATAGTACCATTTTTAGATCTAAAAAATATAAAATCTAAACATCTTAATAATAATTCTGATTTTGTTGAAACATTTACTGATGGTTTATTTAATTCTTCTGTTATTGGATCAGCTAATCTTAATGTTTTATGACTAAATTCTAAATCTGGATCTAATGCAATATATGTTAATAATTTATATAATGTATCAATGAATGAATTAAAATCTATTGCTATTGGTAATCTACCCATTGATCCATGATTTAAAACTAATGAAAATGATGTTGCAATACATAGTAATATAATTTTGATTTCTTTACCCGTGTATATTCCATCTTGTTCTTCCATTATATCTACCATAATTTCTCTTAAAACTTGTAGGAAATCACCTAATAAATCAAAATTTGCCATTTGTCCATATTTACTTAGCCCCTCCAAAACACTTCCAACTAATAATACAGCATCATCATTTTCATCTCCCTTTTGAAAAGATCCTTGACCAGCTTTTAAAATTTCCAAATAACTCATTAATATCATTTTTAAAACTTGCGATTGATATTTTTCTCTTTGTTCAATTGTAATAGCTTGTTGAGCACTTCTCATTTCGTCTTCAATTTCTTTTCTTTCTTTTCTATTTTTACGTTCTTTTTTTGATAAATGAATTCTATTTTTTTTTTTCAATTTTGGTTTTATATCTTCTTTATTTTCATTTGGATCATAATCTTCTAATAATGAAATTGATAAAAAAATATTTAATACAGATTCATCTATTCGAAATTTTTTATCCTTTATAGTTTTTGTCATTATTTTTATAATATCAAAAGTTATATCTCCATGTTCTTCATCTTCTTTTAATAATGTTTCTAAAGTTCTTATTGATTTTATAAATATTGGTAAATCATTTTCTTGTTTTGGCTTTTTGTTGAGTCTTTTTATTAATATGGTAAATAATTCAGATCTATAATTAAAATGTCTCAATGATGATAAACATAATTCATTTGCTGCTTTTAATGCTAAATTTCCCCTTTTTAATTGATCACTTGTAATTTTGTTATTATTTAATGAATTTGAATATGATATTTTAGAATGTTTGTATAATAATTCAATATATGATTTATAATTTATAACTAAAGATTGTTCAAAAGTTCTTAATCTTGAAATTTCTTTACTTACTTTTTCTCTTTTTTCCATATCAGTTAATGGTCTAATTTTATATGATGGAGCTAAAGATTTAAATATTGGAATTAATGACATTATTGATAATTGTGAAGTCATAAAATTTTTTGATTCACTCATTTTTCTTAATCTTGTTAAACATGATATATTTTCTTCTGGATTTTCAATTAATTTGGATGCTAATTCTGCTATTTCTTCTTTTGTTTTGATAAGTTTTTCTTGTGGTGTTAGGTTGGAGTCTTCTTCTTCTTCTTCTTCTTCCTGTTCTTGTGGTGGTTCTTGTTCTATTTGTTCTTCTTCATCTTCTTCTTCTGGTTCTTCCTTTTGAACTACTTCTCGTAGCACTCTTTCTACAGTACCATCACTTTTTTTAATAGGTAAAGATTCAACCATATGTTTTTCTTTCATTTGCCTAGGTCTTAGTTCATATTCTTGTTCTTCATTTTCCCAATCTTTTGAATTTTCTTCTGCTTCCCCGTCTTCTATATCACTTTGAATTTCTTCATTAAATAATCCAGTAGATAATTGTGCATCTTGATCTTGTTTAAGTTTCTTCCTTCTTTCTATATCTTGGGTTTTGATTTTTCTTTTACCCATTTCTTGATGGTTTTTCTTAATCTTCTGGTTGTGAAAGTATAATTATAAGTTTTTGGTTAGAGATGAGAGAGAATTGAAAAATGGTACAAAATTAAAATTTTTGAAACATCAATAATTTCGAGATAATATTTTCAAGTTGCAAAAAAATATTGTCAATCTGATGAACCCTCTACTAAAAGCAATTGCAAACTATTTTGTTGACTTCACAGTATTTCTCAAAACATTTTAAATAGTAAAGCCTTTTTAAAGTAATGGAAAATTAGAATAGAGATGGAAGAAGCGTCTTTTAAGTGTTAAGAATGCGCATAGTCATACTCATTGAAAAACCAGTACCAAGTCGGTTTTTATTACATCAAAAAGTACTTGATTTGATGCTAATTTTAAGGAATATAAACAGAAACCATGAAAGTTGGGTGATTTACTAATTTTTCTACAATAGCAAAACTTCATAACCCACATTAGCCAAATTCTGTAGTTTAGGTACTATACTTCTATGAGAACAATTTTTAAAAAATATTTGCACAATGCACTCAGTGAAAGTCATTCTTATATTTGGTCCGGGTGAGTTAGTTCAATATTGATATTCTATTTTTGCATTATTAGGTTTAACAATGATCAAACCAAGTTTAGCTATAAGAAAGAAAATTGGATTCAGATTTAAGATTATCTGGTAGCGAAAACTCCAGAGTTCATAAATTTTCACGCGATAGTTTTTTTCATGCGATTCGGCCAAAATTCTAGATCTATCTCACGTAAATTAGGTCGAGGAACAAACGATAAAATAAATGTTTTCTGAGTCAGATTAAATAATTGATCGGATATAATCGTATATAATTTATATGCAGTAGCTTAAAAAATTAATCTCATTTCGTTTTGTGTTTGACAGTAGATAAAATATACGATGATAGAAAAATTTAAAATCAATAAGGTGAATCAAATCTTCATTTGGCTTAAACAAACTTGAATTAGACTTGGTGTAACATTTCGACTTATTCTCAAATACGACTCATTAAAATTATCTTCCTCTACTTTTTTGTAGATTACTAGAATTTGCTCTTCTTAATTATTTTTTGTTTCGTCGTATAATTTTACTATTAAACGGTAATAGAAATAGAAATAAATCTTTAAATTTAAACGACAGAGAAAAAAAGAATAATACAAAGAATTTTTCATTTTTATCTTACTAATTAGAATTGTGTTATCAAAAAATAAGTTATAGTTTAACCAATAATCTTAGATCTAGAGATCTATCAGATCCATAGGGTCTTAGGTATCAATCATTGTTAGATACAACTTAGTGCTTTCAAATTACTCTAGTTTTTACTCTTTATTAGAATTTATTGGATATAGGATATTAAATAAAGTATGGAAAAGTATATCGGTTAGTAAAAAGTAAAAAATAAAAAAATAAAAAATAAATAACCACAACAAAAAAAAAATCTTCTTAATTCACTTTAACTTTATTATTATCATCATCTTTTTCTTTTCATAAGATCTTTTGTACCAACTGGCCTACAAACAATTGCACAATTGCACAATTTGGGAAGAAATATCATCTTCTTCATTCTACCTATTAAAAGAATTTAAAGGTTGACTAGGGTTTAAAATAATCATTACATTCGCTGGATTCAGTCCTATATTAAAAGAGAATAAGAAAATATAACTAATCGACTTGCTATTTATAATTTCCATTCAGAAACTCAAATCTATTACTGCTTAAGATGAATTTCAATAGATCAACACCATTATTTGTTGATAAACTCCTAAACGATCAAACAAAAACATTCATATCATCAAACCAACATATCAACTACATTTTAAATTTATTTCAATCAGCATCATGGATTCAAATTATTATCGCATCAATTATTTTAATTTTTTCATATGATCAAATAAAATATCAATTTAATAAAGGTTCAATAGCTGGTCCATCTCTAAAGATTTGGCCAATTATTGGACCATTTTTAGAATCATTAGATCCAAAATTTGAAGAATATAAAGCAAAATGGGATAGTGGAGAATTAAGTTGTGTTTCAATTTTTCATAAATTTGTTATTATTGCTTCAAGTAGAGATTTAGCAAGAAAAATTTTAGCATCTCCAAAATATGTTAAACCTTGTGTTGTTGATGTTGCTATAAAGATTTTAAGACCAACTAATTGGGTATTTTTAGATGGTAAAGCTCATACTGATTATCGTAGATCATTAAATGGTTTATTTTCAAGAAAAGCGTTGGAAATTTATATACCAATTCAAGAAAAATATATGGATATTTATTTAAAAAGATTTATAAATTATGATGGACCAAGAGAATTTTTTCCAGAATTTAGAGAATTATTATGTGCTTTAAGTTTAAGAACTTTTTGTGGTGATTATATAACTGAAGAACAAATTGCTTTAATTGCTGATAATTATTATAGAGTAACAGCTGCTTTAGAATTAGTAAATTTTCCAATTATAATTCCATATACAAAGACATGGTATGGTAAAAAAATTGCTGATGATACTATGAAAATTTTTGAAAATTGTGCAGAAATGGCTAAAAATCATATAAATAATGAAAATGGTAAACCTACATGTATTATGGATGAATGGATTTATCTTATGAAAAATGCAAGAGAAAATCATTTAGATGATCCTGAATCAAAATTATTAATTAGAGAATTTTCAAATAAAGAAATTTCTGAAGTTATTTTCACATTTTTATTTGCTTCACAAGATGCTTCAAGTTCTTTAGCTTGTTGGTTATTTCAAATTGTTGCTGATCGACCAGATGTTGCAACTAAGATAAGAGAAGAACAATTAAAAGTTAGAAATAATGATCCATCAGTTCCATTAAATCTTGATTTAATTAATGAAATGCATTATACTAATTATGCAGTGAGAGAAAGTTTAAGATATAGACCACCAGTTTTAATGGTTCCTTATGTTGTTAAAAAATCATTCCCAGTAACTGAATCATATTCAGCACCAAAAGGTTCAATGATTATTCCAACATTATATCCAGCATTACATGATCCAGAAGTTTATGAAGATCCAGATTCTTATATACCAGAAAGATGGGAAAATCCCAAGGGAGATATGAATAAAAGAAATTGGTTAGTATTTGGTACAGGACCTCATGTTTGTTTAGGACAAAATTATGTTTTAATGTTATTTACAGGAATGTTGGGAAAATTTTTAATGAATTCTGATATTATACATCATAAAACAAAATTATCAGAAGAAATTAAAGTATTTGCAACTATTTTCCCAAAAGATGATTTAATTTTAGAATGGAAATCAAGAGATCCATTAAAAGTTTAATTTATGATTAAAGAATTAATCAAACAAAACAATTTGTAATTATATAGATATTTAATTTAATTTATTTTCTAAGATTTTAATATATAATAATACGTGATGATATACTTATTATCTGATATGAGATTTCTGAAACGCGCGAGTTTTACGATAAGAAAATATCTGAATTTATTTCATACAACTTATTATAACAAACATTGAATCATCCATAATAAATCAACATGTCTGATCAAACACCAACAAATCTACCTCCGATTCAATATAATCGAAAGAAATCAAAAACAAGAAAATTATTTTCAAAAGATATAGAAAATCTTTTATATTCAATGGGAGATCAACCATATTCATTAGATTCAACAATATCAACATTAGAAGATTTATTAATTGAATTTATAACCCAGCTTTCAACAAAAATGGTAAATTATGCCTCATCACAAGGAAGAAATAGAATAAAATTAAATGATTTAGCATTTGTTTTAAGAAATGATCCTTTAAAATTAAGTAGAATGTTGTATATTTTAGAACAACAACAAAGAATTGAAAAAGCAAAAAAATTATTTGAAGAAGATAATAATACTACTAACAATATTAATGATGATGGGATAGATAATGATAATGATGAACTGAATGATGATGAAAATGATAGAGAAAACGACAATTCAAATGAAAATGATGAAGATAATAATGAAAAAGATAACACTAATCCTTCTGGTAGAAAAAAATATAAAAAACGTGCTGTTGAATATGACGAAAATGGGAATGTTATAAAGAAGAAATATAAGAAAAGGGAAAAGAAAGTAAAGGAGTAGAGTGTTGTGTGGTGTATAGCTTGTATATTAGTTCAGTAATGAATGTCTCAAAATATATTGTACTGACATGACAATCTCTCTTACTAAATTTTAAAAATCTTGTGCTGCTTAATCAATTACTAAGTTTAATTAATCAGTTAACTTTACAACCACTTGTTTCATATACTCAAATACACATATCTCAAATATATAAATAGCAAACATATTTCATCATTAGCACTTTTCTTGTATATATACTTCAAAATTAATCAAAATGGCGGTGGATATAGAACATACATGTCGTATTTGTCGTGGAGAAGGAACTTTAAATCAACCATTATATCATCCCTGTAAATGTCGAGGTTCAATAAAATATATTCATCAAGATTGTTTATTAGAATGGTTAAAACATTCAAATAAATCAACTGAAAAATGTGATATATGTAATACAAATTATAAATTTAAAATTATTTATGATCCAAATATGCCCAAAACCATACCAATAAATTTAATTTGGTCAAAATTTATACAATTAATTTCAGGAACAATTTTAAAAATTATAAGTATATCATTATATATTATTTGTGTTTTAATTCAAGTTCCAATATTTTGGAAATTTTGTGGTAGAATATATACATGGGCAATAGATGGAAATTTACCAATAAATAATAATCAAATTTTTTCAAATGCTTTATATTTTGGAGAATTTGATATTTTATCATATTTAAATTCAAATAATCAATTATCTAATATACAAATCATATTGTTAAAATTAAGAAAATTTTTTAGTTATACTTATTTTAGTGGTGTAAGATATTTAATTGTTGCAATAATTATTCATATAGCATTATTTGTTGAAAGAGAATGGGTTATAAGAGATGAAGGTTATTTAAAATTATTAAATAGAAAAATTGGTAAAGAACCAAAAACAAAATTAATTGATATGTTACAAAATGCATTAGATAATTTAAGAAGAAATGGAAATGAAGATAATAATGAAAATGGGAATAATGATGATCAAAGAAATATTGCAACAAATTTACAAAGATTAGATCAATTAAATAGAGCTATTAATGATTTACAAAATCAAGGGAATGATCAAATGATAAATTTTGAAGAAAATTTAAGAAGAGCTATGAATAGAGGTGAATTATTTAATGCTATAGAAAGAAATGATCAAGAAAGACAACAACAAAGACTACAGCAACTACTACAACCTTTTCATGCTATTGAAAGAAATGAAGAAAGACAGCAGCAACAACAACAACAACAACTACAGCAACCTTATCATCAACAACAACATGTTGAAGATTCTGACGAAAATGATGAAAATAATCATAACATTGACAATATTCAAATAAATGAAGATAATTTAATAGTTGAAGAAGATAATGAACAAAGAGAACCAAATTTATTTGATCAAATTTTTGATAATCAAGATATTGATAATGATGGAGATATTGATGAAGATGAAGAGGATGAAGATGGAGCATTACCTAACAACCTAAATAATAATAATAATAATAATGGAGCAATTGGAGAATTTTTAGAAATTTTTGGTTTTACTTTAAATATTAAAACTCCATTATTTATTATGATATTATGTGATTCTATAATTACTGCATATTTATTTTTAATATATTTAATTCCTCATATGATTGGCAATGCATTTGTTTTTATTACTGGTTTTTTACTTAAATTGGGGGCTTCATTTATACCGACAAAAACATGGGATTGGATTTTAACTGCGTTGTATACAAAAACTAATTATGAAATATTGGATTTTTTAATTGCTTCAATTGATGAAATTTTAATTAAACCTACTTTTAAAATCATTAATAATTTATTTTTTGAAAAACCTTTACAAATAAGTTTAATTGAAAGAATTTGTCTTATATTAATTGGTTATGGAATTATAATTGGATTTATAATCCAAATAATGAAACATTTAATTTCTAAAAAAAAACCAATATTAGGTACATCAAGAAAAGCATTTAAAATATTATTTGAAATAAGTTCAACAGCAAAAGTATTTTTAATTTTTGCAATTGAAATTTTTATTTTCCCTGTATATTGTGGATTATTATTAGATTTTTGTGCATCACCATTATTTTCAAAAAATTTAAATTCAAATTCAATTTTATTAACTTCTGGTTCTGAAATTTCTCAAATTAATTATATTAGAATTGGATTGTATTGGTCTTCTGGTACTATTTATATGTTAGTATTTGCTTTATTTGTTGGAATGGTTAGAGGTACTATTTTAAGACCAGGAGTTTTATTTTTTATAAGATCACCAGATGATCCAAATGCAAGATTAATTCATGATGCATTAGTTAAACCTTTAAGTTTACAATTATCAAGAATTTATCTTAGTGCTAAAGTTTATACTGCTTTTATTTTATTAGGAATTGGTGGAGTTACTTGGGGTTTAAGATATATTGTTACACCAGAACATGGGAAATATAATGTTTTATTACCTATACAAGTTGATACTACTCATTCATTATTTATATTAATTGCATTTGCTGCATTAGCTAATGAAATTCAACCAATTGTAACAAAATATATTAGATTATATTGGAAAAAGGCATTTGAAATAAGTTCACATAAATTAAGATTATCACATTTTATATTAGGGAAACCAATACTGCATGAAAGAGGTCATATAATTTATAGAAATTTAAAAGAACAAATTTTAGGTACTTCATTACCAGATTATACAAATCCTGTTACATATAGAGAAGCACAAGAAATTTTTAAAACAGATCCTCAAATAAATTCATGTTTTGTACCAGATGGGTATTATGTAAGAGCACCAGATAATGATACAGTTTCAAGAAAATTTGTTAAAAAATTATTTGTTCCTGTTACAAAAGATGATAAATTATTAAAAGATATTAATGAAGAAGATTTAAAACTGTCTGGTTATGAAACTCCTTCAAGTGAAGAAGAAGAAATGAATACTGATGATGTTCATACTATAGTTTATAGACCACCAAATTTTAAATTACGTTGTTATGGTTTAATTTTAATGCTTTGGATATTTGCTGTAATTTTAATTTTATCAATTGGATTAATTGGTTTATTATTAGGAAGACCTATTATTCAAGTAGCTCATAGTTTAATTAGTCTTATCCAATTTGCTCCAAATAATGACAGTTCAATTGATTGGAAATTAGCTGATCTATCAAGTTTATTCCTTGGTTTAATTATAGAATTAAAATTATTACAAATGTTTGATAAAGAACATCAACAAATTGGAAATAATGAAATTAATGAAAGACCAAATATTTTACAAAGATTGATTAATATTGGAAATTTTAATTTAATTGCTACTTCTATGGTAAGTTTTATTATATCATTTGGTTTATGGTCAATTTGGATAGGTACAATTCATCAAATAAGTATAAATGAACCATTAAAAAAATATTATAATTTATCATTTATGAATTATGATTTAAAAAGTTGGATTATTCATCTTGTTGCATCAATTTGGACAATTTTACCAATTTTAAAATCGGCATATAGATCAAAAAATTTAGAACCAAATTTTTTAAAACAATTAGAAAGAAATGGATTTTATGAAGTTTTAAAATATTCAATTATAACTCATTTACCTGCTTTGGTGGTTGGATATTTTAATAAAACCAAATTAATTCCAACTTTAACTATACTGTTTATCATATTTGTGATTATAAAATCTTTAGGACATTTAATTAAATTATACAAAAATTTAAATGAACAAGTTAAAATTGAAAAATTTGTAAAAGGTAGAGCTATAGAAAATGATAATGATGATGAAGATTAATTTAATAGTGATGTAAATAGAAATAAATAAAGATATCATACTAATTTGTATATTATATTTTGTATTTTTCGATTTACGCAACTATTTCTATTTTCGACGAAATTTGTTCTTCTTGTTTTATATCTTTTTCCTTAGCTGGATTTTCTTCAACTATTGGATTTTCAGATGGAATCTCTTCAAGAATTGGTTTTTCAATTGGTTTTTGTTGTTCAACTTTTGGAGTTTCTGCTTTGACTTCTGGTGGAGCTAATTGTTCAATTACTTTTTTTGGAGCTTCTTGCTTAGCAGTAGGTGGACTTTCAATATGTTTTTCTTCCTTTGCTAATTTTGGAACTGCTACAGGAGTCTTTTTAGCTTCATCCAATTGTGGTTCTTCTGCAGCTGAAGGTTTTGGTAAATCATTATTATAAATATTTGAATATTCACCAATATTTTTTAAAAAATTATTACAATCATAATCCCATGATTTAAAAGGTTTTGAAATTTCACAACTTGATTTTATCCATGGTGAACCATAAATTAATGGTGAATAATTAATATAAAATAATGTACTTAAACTAAGGAAAATTACAACTATACCCAAGGTAATTTGTTGTAAAAATCTTGATTTTCCTGCAACATAATTTGTAAATAATTGGAAAAAATGTCCTAATGTTAATATACCAAAATATAATGCTGGTAAATAATGATGTAAAAATAATTGTCTACCCATTATAAAAAATGGGAAATAATGTAAAAACCAACCTAAAACAAATGAAAAAGTTTGATCACTAAATTTAATTAATTCTTTATTATTACTTAATGGAGTACCTAAATGCCATTTTAAAATTGTTATAAAAGCAGCAGTGATGAAACCAATAATTGCTATTGTTGTAGCCCACCAAGTAACTGCATTACCTAATAAATAAACTTGTCTATGATCTTTACCCCAATAATTAATACCTCTTAATAATAATGGCCATTCAGATGGATCACTTTGCCAATGATGATGTTCAGTTAATCCAGAATTAATTTTCCACATTCTTTTATGTGATTCAATAAATTTTGACCATAATGAAAGTTTTGGATAATTTACAATAGTTTGTTGTTCTTTTGGTAAATATTTATTTTCATTAGTTTCAATATACCAATGAGTTAAAGGTCTTTTACCTTGTGATGCTGCTGTAACTTCTTGTTGACCAAATCCCCATTCTGGTAATTTAACTTCACTCGAAAATAAATAATTACCAGTCATTGCATGACGTAATCTGAAAATTGAATCTAAAGCTTTTACAAATACTTTTGCATTTGGATCTTTTGTTCTATATTGAACAATTTCAACTATCCAATCATCATTTGCATCACCTGAAAACCCTTCATATCCATAACATGAACATTCTTTTTGCCAATCACGTTCACTAACTGGTGGTTTTTCATCATGTGAATGTAATCTTCTACCTGAATTAATATGTTTTAATCTAATTTTCATACCATTTATTAATGGAACAAATGTATCATTATAAATAGTACCATTATATGGTTCGATTAACCATTTATTATTTGAGTCTAAATGTGGATATAAAGTAATTTGTTGTTGTTTTGAACCAGTTGGATAAAAATGATCATGTGAATGTAAATAACCACCTTGAGTATCAATATGACGTAAAGTAATAACAGAACCTAAACCAACTTCTGAAGTTATATTAGTTGGAATTTTGTTTCCCTCTAACCCTGCTCTAAAAGCAGAACTCATAAATGCTCCTCCATCACCTTCTTTTGATAAAACATTAAAATGTATAGCAAATGAAACAAGATAAATAATTATAGGTATACCTAATAATATAATACCTCTTGCAAAGAATTGACCCCATATTTTTTTAGCACTAACTTTTAAATCTCCAATTAAAAACCATAATTGATAAACACAAAGAAATCCAACCCATGCAATTGTAAATAAACCAACCCATTTTGAACTAAAAGCTAAACCAAGCGCAACACCTGTAGTAATTAAAGCTTTATACCATCCAAAACTAAAAGGAACTTGATTTTCAAATTTTTTCCATGCATAAACTGAAGCAGCAATAAAAAATAATAAAGGAGAATCTAATAAAATATATCTTGAAATTGTAACATTTGAATTTTCAATAATTAATAAAAGCGAAGTAATAAATGAAATTATAATACTAACTCCACTTTGTTTTAAAGTTAAAAAACATAAAATAACAGTACCAATTCCTAATAAAGCAGGAAATTGTCTCATAAATACATAAGGAACAGTATCAGGAAATTCATCACCTATAGATTTAAATTCAAAATTTCCATTAAATCCTCCAATTGATGCAACAGCAGCAAATAACATTTTAGCTAAAGGAGGATGAACATCCATAAAATACAGTTTTAAAATATATTTTCTTGCAAATCCTCCAAAATGAACTTCATCAAATACAACTGAATTTGGATAATTTAAATTTGGTGCTCTTACTATTATACTAATAATTATTAATAAACCAATGAAAAAATATTCATATTTATCAAAACATGAAGTCAATTCCTTCTTAGGGCTTTTATTAATTTTGTTGATGCCCATTGTTTCACGTAGATGGTTTGATAGTGGTGGTGAAGTAGTTAAAGGAAGGGTTTGATCTATTAAAACGATTTGTTGAAAAAATATTATTTCAATACAAAGAGAACTAAAAATAAAAAAAACATTTTTAAAATTTTAATTACGAGATTTATTAAAATCTTAAAACATCATATACTATTCAAAGTGCTTTGCTAAAGCTATGAGATTGAAGAAGAGAGTATCAAGTAAGTTCTAGCAATTGTGATTTAATCTCAGTCAATTCGAATCATAGACAACATTTCGATAGTTTACGATAATCTATCTAAAGATTGAACTCAATTATAGTCATTAGTTTTGTAGTAGTTAATCAAAATTTCTAAGAAGATAATTCTCAAGGCCATTAAAAACAAGAGTTCATTCTGATTTACAATTAGTCCCTCTGAAAATTTCTTACATGGTTTAAATGTTGTACGCTGATATCGTTCTAATACAATCCCGAGAATTGAACAACGCATAAATTAATTTACGAATGAAAAATAAAAAAAATAATAATAAACGCGTCTTACACCAAACATGAAAATTTATATCCGCAATATGTTATAATGTGATAATGTCCGGTAGACTTAAAGTAGTAATAAGGTAGTTTAAGAGTTGGTTGTAAAAGATTTAATTAATTAGGATTCGAAAAGCCAAAGTGATGAAACTCTAGTATATTTGAATTCGAATCGATCAATTTAAATGTTGACTCAAGTCACGTTAATGTAAAACAAAATCTGGTAGCTATTTATGTTATTTTTTTTAATATGTGATAAGTTGTTACATAAAAATTTAAAATTAGGTTAAGCACATCACGAATCTATATAAACTTAAAATCCTTTTTCAACCTGATTATCTTTCTCCTCTTCATTCTACATTTTATACCTCTTTTAGCCTAATATGAAATGAAAATACATTTTACAGTTGTTTTTGTACTTGCATCAAAGTGATTGAAAACTTGAATACCTGTGATCAAAAACCATTCACTAGGTTATAAATAGCTGTAAGAAAATTAATCGTCAGAATTTTAGCAGGGCAAGACCCGGTTGATCATTGTATAATAATCCTATCAATCCATAAGGCAGTGTTTGGATGATCTTGACATCTAGCTGTTGTAGAACGTTTCCTCAAAACTGTGATTAACGATTGATGACCACCCTTTGAAATACCAGAAATCATTGGATGATAAGTAATTGAAAGTTTATGATTGACATTACGAGTTAGTTTGAGGACTTCGATGATTGCTCTATAAAATTCAGATACATTATTTGATCTAATTTTTATCAAGCTATCATTAAAATACTTCCACAAACGTATAATATTAGTATTATCTGATTTTAATTTACGAAATTTACCATATTCTGTATCAGTGTCTTTGTATAATAAATTAGCAACGTCATTTGCATATATATTCCCTGGGGCACTGCCTTTCAGTCAATTTGTAAATTCATCACTAGTAATTATGATGTTCTTTTCTTATAACAAAATCAATAGCTTCACAGTAATATGGTCCGATTGAATAATTAAAAAATATTGGATCATAATCAATAAAATTGTAAAGTTAATTCGGCGAGTTTTAGCAAATATAACAAGTAACAATCAAATGTTGACATAAGCGTTCTACCTCAATCATTACTATTATTTTATGATATGAGCAATAGCTGGTTTTAATTGACCTTGGTCATCATGAGCTAATGAAAAAAAAAAATTGGGATAAAGTTTTTCGTCTATAAAAACCTTCGGATGAAACCTCCTTTGAGATTAAATTTGTATACTTCACCTTTAGATCTCAATTGAAGAATTTCATCAATAGCACATAAATTAGTGATAAGTAGTTATGAATTTGATGAAAGTCTTCAACTGAGATCTCAATGTAAACGACAAAGCTGTTCAACCTTCAAGGCGTGCAAGTAATGCTCTATTTGTGTTACTGAATCTTCTTCATTAGTTGCTTCTTCATACTAAATACGAATTGTTTTTAGATGTAATATGAGTCTTGTGATTTGCGATTTGTTAAAAAAAATGCTGATAAAATGTTGTACATCATATTGTTCGAGTAATAGCACCTAATCTAAAGCCTTCTGTCATAACACAAATTGTAGTTAAATATTGTATTGTCCAAAATACCACAGCCATTTGAATGTTCCGTTTCTTAAATGTCCCTTGTCTGTTATTGACAATAATCAAAATGGTTCAACAAAATATCAAATTCGGAATATTCAAGTAATAAAATACTTAAATGGCTATGGTACCTCCGACAATATAATAGCATTCTCTAATAACTAAAATGGAATCATGTGCATAACTTTATTGTAAATGACAGACGTTAAAAAATCCAAATATTCTCATGGTTGCTGACAATTATTGAGATACTTGACTGCTTCCTGAATTGCACTCACGATTGACAAAAAATAAGTGCAGTTGATTCTTACACAAGTCTTTTCTAATTGATGAGTGCAAAATTAGGATAAGCCTAATCTTTAGATCTAATACTTTTTCTGACTCTTTGATAAATCTGAAAATAATAATTCTTTAGTAGATTTTGGATTCCGAATTAGACATGGTGAATATTAATTTATTGTAAAATTGAAAGCTTTAATTCGAATTTGTAATAAAAGCGGGCAACAAATTATGAAATTCTAAATTGCATATAATTTTTGTATTTATATCAAATTAAATTAACCTAAAAAATGTTAAATTAGGTATGATTTCAATAAAGTGCCAATTTGAAAATAAAGATTTGTATCCTAACTTCTTATTGAAATAACAATTGTAGCTCTAAAGGAACGTGGTATATAATTCTAACTGTTATGAACTTTAACTAACTTTCGTAATTTCTTTAATAATTCTGAAAGATCGCTACTAAATCCAAAAATCAATTTTGAGTCACAATGACCCCTTCCTAAAATGTAGACTTGGTAGCCTCAAAATCAAGTTGACTAATATGGAAATTGAAAAATTTGCTAAGCGCCCGATAGTAATAAACTTCTACAAGTTAATTTCAGAAGAGTAATTGAATTCAGATATCAACAATCTTTCTAATTTTGAAAAGCCTCAAAGTTTTAGTTAGTTACTCAATAGGCTAAGATGTCACAACCTCAAGAAAACAAATTATGGGGAGGTAGGTTCACAGGTGAAACTGATCCCTTAATGAATTTATATAATGAAAGTTTATCATATGATAAAATTATGTATGGTCCCGATTTAACAGGAACTAAAGTATACACGGAAGGATTAAATAAATTAGGATTAATTAATGATGAAGAATTATCCAAAATCCATGAAGGGCTTGAAGTTATTCGTAAAGAATGGGAAGATGGTACTTTTAAAGAACAACCAGGTGATGAGGATATTCATACTGCAAATGAAAGAAGATTAGGTGAAATAATTGGTAAAAATATTGCAGGAAAAGTTCATACTGGTAGATCAAGAAATGATCAAGTAGCTACTGATATGAGAATTTTTGTACGTGAAAAATTAAAAGATTTAAGTGGGAAATTAAAATCTTTCATTGAAACTATTATAAAAAGAGCAGAAAAGGAAATTGATGTTTTAATGCCTGGTTATACTCATTTACAAAGAGCTCAACCTATTAGATGGTCACATTGGTTAAGTTCTTATGCTACTTATTTCACTGAAGATTATGAGAGATTACAACAAATTATTAAGAGAGTTAATAAATCACCATTAGGATCTGGTGCATTAGCTGGACATCCATATGGAATTGATCGTGAATTCTTAGCTAAAGGTTTGGGATTTGATGATGTTATTGGTAATTCCTTAACAGCTGTAAGTGATAGAGATTTTGTTGTTGAAACATTATTTTGGGGTACATTATTTATGAATCATATTTCAAGATTTGCAGAAGATTTAATTATATATTCAACTGCAGAATTTGGATTTATAAAATTAGCTGATGCTTATTCTACAGGTTCTTCATTAATGCCTCAAAAGAAAAATCCTGATTCTTTAGAATTATTACGTGGTAAAAGTGGTAGAGTATTTGGAGAATTAGCTGGATTTTTAATGTCAATAAAATCTATTCCATCTACTTATAATAAAGATATGCAAGAAGATAAAGAACCTTTATTTGATGCTTTAACAACTGTTGAACATTCAATATTAATTGCCACGGGTGTTGTGAGTACATTAAATATAAATGAAACTAAAATGGAAGATGCATTAACTATGGATATGTTAGCAACGGATTTAGCTGATTATTTGGTTAGAAAAGGAGTTCCATTTAGAGAAACTCATCATATATCAGGTGAATGTGTTAGAAAAGCAGAAGAATTAAATTTATCGGGAATTGATAAATTAACATTCGAACAATACCAAGAAATCGATAAAAGATTCGAAAAAGATGTTATGGAATCATTTGATTTTGAAGTAAGTGTAGAAAGAAGAGATGCAATTGGAGGAACCGCTAAGAGTGCTGTTTTAAAACAATTGAAAAATTTACAATCTCAATTAAATTAAAAATAGATCTAGATCAAAAAATCTCGAAATTTTCAATTTCGACCAAGGTGAATCAAAGAGAATCTTCGAGAAATTAAACTATGCATTGAATCAGCCGATCTATCCAAAAAAAGATCCACAATCAAAATTTAATTAATTATACATATTATACAATGTTTATACAAAACTATTTATCAAAATTATTATACAAATCTCGTTAATCTTTAAATCTAAATTTACTTAATGCTTTTCTTATAGCTTTTTCTTTTTTTTGTACATCTGATTCTTTAATATTATAATCAGAATTATATCTATCTAATAAAATTTCTGAAGTTTCTGGTAATTTACTTGAACAAGTCGGACTTAAATTTGATGTTTCGATTGGAACTTCTTTCAAAAAATTACACCAATGTACCTCTTTTTGCGCTAAAATTCTTTGATTTTTTTTAAATTCTTCAGTTATTTTATCTAAATCAATAACTTGTAATTCAGGTACTAAACCTAAGGATGATTGTTGTTGTTGTTGCAAAGTTTGTTGCGATTGCTGCTGCTGTGGATACTCATAAGGTTCTCTTCTTGATTTGTAGAAATTACTTCTATATTGATTTTGTGGTGAAGCTGGTGGTGTACTATTTGCACTTTGTGATTGATGTAATGATAATATTGAACTTACACTTCCTTTTCTGCCTAAATCTATTGAATCTGATCTTTTATGATGATGCCCATAAAGATAATTTACACTTGATTCACTTTTTCGTCTTGATGATGATGGTGATTCCATTGTACTGATGATTTTTACTCAAATTCAAAAAAACAAAAAATAACTTCGAAATATTTTACATTATATATGGTTGCAAATTCTCAGCAGCTTTCATGTTATAGATCAAAATTTCTTTTCAAAGATATAGGAGAGTAGAATTAAAATATTGCTTGAACTTGCTTTTTGAATAAAACGTATATCTACATAAATATATATATTATCTAAATCTAAATAATTCTAAGACACATCTATATATAGTTTAATAAATTAACCGGTTTAAAGCATAAACGGTTTTATGTGGTCGAAATTTGAAGTATTATAAATAGACCTAAGTACATCAAATTGCATAAAAGTAAGTTTTTCCGCCTTACCATGGAATCTAATCTAGATCAAAGTCCATCTAAGATCAAAATGCATAGAATCCAATCTTGACATATATATACTTTTAATGGACTTATAGATCTAACTTTTGGGTGCAAAATAATGCTTAATTAAGTATTGTGGTTTAAATTGTATTTTGCGACACAAATCTTTAAAAAAGTCACGTCTTCAAAAATTTAAGAATTTGTGTTGCAAAATTTCAACTTTTTCAAAACAATTAAATTAGATTATACATATCACAACTAATAGATAAAGCTTTACTTACACCACTCATACACCACTCATACACAAAATAATGGACACATAGACATACATATATACATTTTTACTTCATAAAACCTTTTAGTTATGAATAACCTTACCAATTCAGAATTAACACTAGATGAAAGTCTCAAATTTATATTGGAAACTATAGATCATGGAAAGATAATATACACTTCAAAAACAATAACAAAATTAAATAAATGTTTAAAAACAATTCAAAATAATCCCAAATTAAAAGTATATTCAGAATATAACAAATTAAAATCAAGATGTTCATTAATGACAGTATTTAATTATTTAAATTTTATAATTAGTGATAATATCATGACTTGTCATATGGATTCATTACCTTTATCAATAGATAAAAAATTTGATTTTTTTAAATTACCACCTGTATCAAAACCCGAAGAATTTTTGGAAAGTTCAGATGATTATGAAAAACATGAGCAATTATTTCAATTACAATCAGATGTTTTATCATTAATAAGTGGATACATAAATGAAGAAGCTAGTTCTTATAACCAAATAACTACAACAGTGATTGAAAAATTAGTCATTATATTTCACGAATTAACATTATCAAGTCTATTATCATCCTTAACTTGTGCACAATACTATCAAAGTTCTTACAAAAATGATATTTATACAATAATCCAAAAACTTCTTCATATAACTTACACTTTAGTTCCAACTTCAAAACTTTGGATTTGTTTAATAAATATAGCTAATGACATTTGTTATGATGACTTAAGACATATAAAATTATTTATTGAATTATTTCAAGATCAAATTGATCGAGATAATTCAATATTATCAAATGAATTAGTAAGAGGTGGATTACAATATTTTATTGAGACTTTTAAACCGAATCATCAATGGTTTGAGGATTATAAACAAGATGAAACAAATCAAGAATTGAATGCTGGTAATTTTAAATTCTTGTATAGTAAAAGTATTGAATAATATCTTTCATAAAAAATCATTATTACTGTACTTATCTATGTATTTGTGTTATTACTATTTTTTCTCTTTCAATCTCGAAATACTCGCCTCAAAATTTATTAACACATCAGAACTTCATCCAGAAATAATTCTTAAATCTACATCAGTCGGAAATGTGTCCACATATCAAGTATTCGGGTCAAATTCCAAGTCAGAATCAATTATTGCGGAAGAATTCAGATATGAAGGCGACAATTCGCTGAATGAACTGATATCTGAACCAATGTCGAGTTGAGTAATCGGACTAAGAAAAGATCAAATGATAAAGATAAATGTACTAAAAGCTGTTCACTCAATCAATGAAGAAATGATTGAACCTATGCCTACCGATGAATCAAATTAACAAAGCTGGAGAACTAGAAATATCGAGTTTGCTGAGTTAATATAAACTAGTTTGGCATGGGTGTCTTAATGATAAAGAGAGGAGAATTACTAAAGCAATTCTTTATACCCATACATGAAGAACAAACTCCTTCACTATCATTTGGAAACCCATGCTAAACTGTTCATAACAACTCAGCAAATATCTTCATAATTAATCATCAAGCATTATTTATTTTTTTGTGTTACTATTTTTTCTCTTCTGATCTTGAACCACTCATCTCAAAACTTACTTATATCACGACTTCAACCAAAAAATGGTTCTCAAATCTACATCAGCTGGAAATGTATCAATATATCAAGTATCTGGGTCAAATGTATCACGATCTTTGCCAGATTGGATAGCGAAAAAACGTAAAAAAGCATTAAAACAAGATATAGATTATTCAAATCGTATTGAATTAATACAAGATTTTGAATTTAGTGAAGCGTCAAATAAAATAAAAGTAACACCAGATGGTCAATATTGTATGGCTACTGGAACTTATAAACCACAAATTCATGTGTATGATTTTGCAAATTTATCATTAAAATTTGAACGTCATACTGATTGTGAAAATGTTGATTTTATAATTTTAAGTCAAGATTGGACTAAATCGGTACATTTACAAGTAGATAGAAGTATAGAATTTCAAACTAAAGGTGGAATATATTATAAAACTAGAATACCGAAATTTGGGAGAAGTTTATGTTATAATGAAGTTAATTGTGATTTAATGATTGGAGCATCAGGAAATGAAATTTATAGATTAAATTTAGAACAAGGTAGATTTTTAAATCCTTTACATTTAGATACTGATTTAGGAGTTAATTCAGTAACTATAAATAAAGTACATGGATTAATATCAGCAGGATTAGAAGATGGAACAGTTGAATTTTGGGATCCAAGATCAAAATCAAGAGCTGGGAAATTATTTATTGACGAACAATTAAATGAACCTGGTATACAAGTATCATCTGTTAGTTTTCGACAAGATGGTTTAAATTTTGCATGTGGTACATCTAATGGTAAAACTTTATTATATGATCTACGTACAAATCAACCATCAATAGTTAAAGATCAAGGATATGGATTTGAAATAAAAAATATAGTATGGTTAGAAAATACATTAAAATCGGATACACTACTAACGAGTGATAAACGTATATGCAAAATTTGGGATAGAAATACTGGAAAACCTTTTGCATCAATGGAACCAACAGTTGATATTAATGATGTATGTCATGTACAAAGTTCAGGTATGTTTTTTATGGCAAATGAAGGAATGCCAATGCATACTTATTATATACCGAATTTAGGACCAGCACCATCATGGTGTTCATTCTTAGATAATGTAACAGAAGAATTAGAAGAAAAACCATCAGATACAATATATTCAAATTATAGATTTATAACAAAAGAAGATGTTAAAAAATTAAATTTAAGTCATTTAATAGGATCAAAAGTTTTACGTTCTTATATGCATGGTTTTTTTATTGATACTGAATTATATGAAAAAGTTAATTTAATTGCAAATCCAAATTCATTACGTGATCAAAGAGAAAGAGATATTAGAAAGAAAATTGAAAAAGAAAGAGAATCAAGAATTAGAAGCACTGGTGCTATATCAAATACTAAAATTAAAGTTAATAAAGATTTAGCTACTAGATTACAAGATAAAGTTGGAGGAGATATTGCAGAAAGTGTTATTAATGATGATAGATTTAAAGAAATGTTTGAAAATCCAGATTTCCAAGTTGATGAAGAATCTCATGAATATAAACAATTGAATCCTGTAAAAGCTGTTGAAAAAGATATAACTAGATCATTAACAGCTGCAGAAGAATCAGAAGAAGATAGAGCAAATGGAGTAGATTCAAACTCTGAAAGTGAAGAAGAAGAAGAAAGTGAATCTGAAGATGAAGAAATTACAAAAGCCAACAAGGCTAAATTAGATAAAGAATTAGCAAAATTACGTCAAAAGAAAGAAGATGATAAAAGATTTAAAAATCAAATGAAAATATTAGCAAAAGAAAGCCCCAAACAATCTGAACAAGCTAAACAGTCATTTGAATCACAAATTAAAAAGAATTCAAATAAAATTTCAAAACCAAAACGTGATGATTCAAGATTACAAAGACATGCAAGAGGTGAAGCAGAATTAACTTTTGTTCCTAAAAAGAAAGAAAAGAGATATAAACCCAGGAATGATGATGATGAAGGTGGTGATGTCGATAAGGGAAGAACAAAACAAAGATTTGATGGTCGTAGAATTGCATCTAGAAATCAATTTAGAGGTATGTAGAATAAAAATATGTGTATCATCGATTCGTATTATTTTTGTGTAAACATCTCTTCTTCTACCAAAATGTCTATCAATAACTTCAATCAATATAAAAATAAAGAAGCAGGAGTAATAGAAACTAATCCTAAACAACGACCTAAAAATGTTAATCGAGTTTCATCAATTCCACAAGCTGATAAATGGAGAAGTATAATATTAAGTGAAATATCATCAAAATTAACTCAAATAAATGATTCCACAACAAATGATCAAAGATTAAGAGAACTAAATGATGAATTGAATAAATTATTTAAAGAGAAACGATCATGGGAATATAGAATAAAAGAACTTGGTGGAAATGATTATATACTAGCTACTAAAAATGATATGATTCATTCTGGTATAAATTTAGCAGGTTGGAGATATTTTGGAAGAGCAAAAGAATTACCTGATGTTAAAAAAATGATTGAAGATAAACAAAAGAATGGGAATGACAAAAAGAATAAGAAACCTCATAAAATAAAATTAGATGATGAATATTTTGGAAAAATTGAAGATTCTAAAACATTAATTGATTATGAAACAGAGAGGACTAAAGAGTTGATAGAAACTTATGATTCTTCATCAATAATATTATCGGATATTCCTACTAATGAACAAATTAAGAAATGGTTAGTTGATAAAAAACGACAACAATTGATGAATAGATTAGGTTTGTAATATATCCAGTATATCATTGACTAAAATTACTCCATTTTTTTTGTAAATCTCATCAGTTTTTGAATCAGATTCTGGTGAAACACTTTCAGATAAATTCTTTACAACTATAGTCTTGAAAGATTTAGCACTATCTATAGCTGAATTTAATACACAATAATCATAAGCTAATCCAACTACCACTACTTCATCAATTTTATTATCTTTTAATAATTTTTCAATTTCTGTATGATGTAAACCCCAAGAATCTTGAAAACATGAATAATATTCTCTATCTTGTAAATAACCCTTTTTAACTATTGCTTTGGGGATTTTTAATTTCTCATATACTTCTAAAAATGTATTTTCAATAGTAGCTCCAAATGTTTCTTGAACACAATGATCAGGCCAAACAAATTGTTTTTTAATTTCTTTAGTTTCAGGATGTTTGAATTCTAATTCAGTGAAAGGTTTAACATTATGTTGTGATGCAAATGATGTATGATTTATTGGATGCCAATCTTGAGTTGCAACAACTAATGACCAATTCTGAACTAGGGGTTCTTGAATTAATTGAGTTATTGGGTTAACTATAGATCTTCCATTTGTTATAGCTAATGATCCATTTGGTGGTAAAAAATCTTCTTGTAAATCAATTACTAATAGTGCTCTATTGACCATGATCTATTTTTTTTATAATGGAAAAAATCAATTACCCGTGAAACCGTCGGACCTTTTCCACATATTATTTTATTGATCCAAGAATTATGATGTCATGCAAGTAGATGCAATTGATAATTCATAAGATTACTTTCATGAGAAAATTAACTTGAGCCTAATTGATCTAACGGAACGTCGTGTAGTTTCAGAAAATCCCTTAAGAGCGATTCTACTCCTATCTTTACATCAATTCATTATCAAAATTTCATAACTATTAGCAATTCCTGAAATGTGGAGTGACGATACTAAAAAATCTTAAATTATTATATCACAATCAGGTTCAACAATTAGTTACTGATAAGAGAATAATTGTAATCAATTGAGATAAAATAATAAGTGTACGTTTATGGATATGAATTAGTTTCAATTTTCATCCGAGGCAACTTCAAAAGTTTAGTACAAGACAATAAAATGTTGATTGTTTATCATATCCCCTAATTTATAATTACAACCAAAATAATTAAGAAAATAAAGTTTTTAGTAAAAAAGGGATAATCAATAGGGAAAGCACTTAGGATTAGCCATAATTTTACAAATTTTATGCGTTTACAGTGACTTCTTCATATTACTTCAAATAATATATAAAGAGGTCAATATCTCCATCAAATTCTACTTCCATTTTTCAATCTATAACGAATATCCATATTCACACTAACAAACAACAAAAACTAACTAAAGAAGCTTATTATAAAAAAAATGTACGGTCAAATTGAATCTCAACAACCAGTTCAATCAGTTGATGCTGCTGAAAGACAAAAACAAAGACAACAAGCTGCTAAAAAATATTAAATGCCTTCAGTTTGATACTTCAAGTTGCATATATTAGCTATTAGGGAGTTTTATCTTTTGACAAGTATATCAATTATATACTAGAATACATATTTTTTTATTATTAGAATCATGGACTTAGACTCGTTTGTCTCTTCTCATTCCTTCTTCGTTTCAGGGGTTGTAAATCTAGATTAATTTTTTTTGCAACTAAATAACCTTCATAATTGTTTAATATAGCTCATTTTTCATGAGTAAGTCTATGCAACGAAGCTTACTCCTTTCACCATATTCTAGTATAAATGAAACAATGTAGGCCAAAGTTTAATCAATTTTTTGGAAAGTATAATTAATTGCCTATATCAATAGACCAATTAACTTTTTATTACAAATATGCCAAAACATTATCCAGAAGATTCTGTACAAAGAAAAGCTAGACAAACAGCAGTGGATACTCAAGCTCATGTATTAGAACAAAGAGCTATGGATGATGAAAGATTAGAACAAGTTGCAAGAGATAAAGCTAATTGGGAATCGTCTCAAAAGTTTAGTGATTCAAAAGACAAGTAATTGAAAAAGAAGAGGAAAATGTTGAGTATATAGGATATATATAGGTATTTATGAATCAATTAATTCATTTGATTTATCATCCATCATTCATGAATTTCTAACAGTTTACTTGTATTATTGAGTCAAATTTATATCTCCCTCTTTCATTCTTTATTGATGATGCTTCAAGTCAAAGATGGCTAATCAGTGATACTTTACTTTCTTTATTGGATTGAACGGGTATATTATTGATATCATCCTTGCCCAATAGAATATAAGATTTATTATGTTTAAAATTGTTTTCTAAATTTGAATTGTTTAATTAACTTTTTTACTTTCTAAAGGATTGATAATATAAATCTTGGTGGGTGTTTTCTAATAAATTTTTGCAACCAATTATAATTAACCAACTGGAAAGTTTAATGTTTATTTTTACATACCTTTTATAAGTAAATTTATTCAGAAAAGTTTACCCCTTTGACTAGAAAACAAGTATAAATAAAGGAGCAATGTATTAAGTTGGCAGACTTCAATTTTACATTTAAAAAGGTACAACTAACCAACTATTATATCAATAAAAAAAGTAACATTTAATTCAATACAAAAATGCCAAAACAATATTCACAAGATTCTGAACAAGGAAGAGCAAGACAATCTGCAATGGATATTCAAGCTCATGTATTAGGACAAAGAGCAATGGCTGAAGGTAGAGCTGAACAAAGTGCAAGAGATAAGGCTAATCATGGATCTTCTCAAAAATCTGGTGGTTCTAATAATAAGTAAATTAAGAGAAATAATTGTTGAGTATATGGTATGATATATATAGGTGTTTTTAAATCAATAAATCTGGTTTATAATGCATAATTTATGAATTTCTAACAATTTATTTGTATTACTTCTTGTGTTAAATTTATCCTTCCTTTGTTATTCTTCGTAGATGATATTATAAAAGCGCTTAATTTACCACCTTTATCACAACCAGAATCTAAACCTTTTGTATATTTTTTTAATTTTAAACCTCTTCTTGCATCATGTCCATACAATACAATATTATTAGCTGGATAAGCTCCATTTTTTGAATTATATATTTTTGACCAACTTTTTGAATTTGGAGTATCTGAATCAGAAGTAGTTTCATTATAATATGGACCAACCAAGTCTCTCATTTCTAAATTATCTACAGGATTTTGTTCTTCCAAAGTTAAATCTGGTCTCACACCTGCATGAACAGCAATACCTGGAGCATTTTTTTCATTTGTTAAAGGAACTGGACCTAATTCTTTTATAATTGAACAATTGTTTATATATTCAACATGTTTAGGTTGTAATTTTTTTGCAAATATAAATTCAGGATCATTATTAAAAGATTCTTTGATCCTAAATGATGAAATATTATTATTTAAAAAAGTAGGTTGATCTAACATATGAAATGTAGCATAATTTTGTAATAAATAAAATTCATGATTTCCCATTATACAACTAACTTTATTATCAATTAAATAATCTAACATTTTAAAATTATCTGGCCCTTTAGTTACAAAATCTCCTAATACTAGTAATTCATCCTTTTTGGGATTGTAACTGGCTTTCTTCAAGAGTTTTCTAAATTCATTATAATGTCCATGAATATCTCCAATCATTATTAATCTATTAATATGTGATTTATCTTGGTGTGGTAAAACAGAAACATTTAATTCTGAAATATGAATAATTGGTTTTAATGGTATACCTTTCGGTATATAATAATTTGGCAAAAAAATTGTAAAAAATAGTAGTACTGTTAAAGTAAATATTCCTATGATTGTATAAATTATTATTTTAGTTCTTGATGACCATGAATTTTGATAATTATATTCTTCACCTATTAATTGCTCTTCGTCATTATATTTTGGTATATTTCCATTTAATGGTGTGTTTTCACTCATATTGGTACAGCCCGTGTAATATCAAACCTATAATATTGAAAAGTTTTACTGTTTGGAATGATTTAGATGATGATGAATGGCAATTAAAGTGGTTACATATTTAAAAAAATTTTATTTTTATTAAATTAAATTTTAAGTTACACAAAATATACAAATACGACACACACACATGGTAACAGAATAATTTATAGAACAATCTACAGAATGTTTATCATTTAATCAATCATACATAATTACGATAGAATTACTAACCATTTCTATATCAGACCTACACAAACAATGATGATATCTTGATCTAGATTTGTTCAGTCATACCGATTTATCCTCAAGTGCTTCATTCAATGAATGATTTAAGAAACCGACTAATTGCTTTGCAATGAAGTTTATGAGATCATGAGACAAGACAATGAATTCAAATACGGTGTTTGAATCATTCAGATTTAGGATATGCATGATGATGCAAGATTTACAATATCAAATTTTAGTCGTTCCAAAGATTGGTCACTAACATATGGATGATGATAAAAAGGTGATTGCAACTGATGAATCACCTAATGATCAATAGTAAGGAAGATGAACAAGGTAAATAATTAACGGCGTTGAAATTTGTTTACATATGTTTATGTAATCTATAGAACTGTATTGATGACAGTATGTTCTGATATAAGATAGACTTGTTGATAATATTAGTTGCTGATAAAGTCAAGTTGAAACTGGAAACTTTCTACTTCAAATCTAATCCAGAGGATTTCAGCAACTTCAAATAATAATTTGAATCCACAATAATCAAAATCCAACACCGATAGGCTTTTGAACATATTGCTTGCGACAGTATCGAATTCATACGTAGGATTTTTTATGAATGTATGTACATAAGAGTTGTTCTTATACATGAAAGTTTTTTCACTCATTATTTTCACTCTGATTTTTAAACTTTCCGGATCTGGCTCAAACAACTTTGTAATCCTATCCTAGTAAGGTTCAACATCATGGAATAAGCAATAATTTTCCTGAAAATATTCGGTATATAACTAATATAAGTGTGGCATGATCTTGAAATTTTCGGCATCTCCTGCTAAATTAGTTATATATTCAACCTCAAATGCTATCTCTGAGTTTACTGCTTCAACTTCTATAACTTCTGCTTCATTGGGAATCAAATTGTTTTCTTCCGAACCACTTGTCATCTTTCAAGTGGTTTTGGAAGAAAGATGAACAAGTGGTTCCAGAAGAGAACAAATTGATTCATCTTCTAATTCATCCTCTGATTCATACATTCTTGCAATACTATGAACTACAATGAGAAGATCCAACAGATTTATCTAACTGAAGTCCCACCAAATCGAGCCCACGTCAAATTTAGATGTCAAGTTTGGTAAAGATCAAAAAGATCATGAAACTGGTTCATCAACTGTTGTTAATGCAGATTTCCTTATGTTTATCACCTAAACTTAACTTAGTCATTTAATGTGGACTCAATTTGGTAGGACTTTTGTTAGGCTGTGAGTTTTTTTTATTCAACCTGTTTAATCTTCTCATTGTAGTTTGTAATATTGCAAAAATGTTTTTCAGCAAAGTGATAAACAAATGTTGATTTACAAATTTTGAATTAATTTTTCCGAAAAAATTTTATGTTCAAAGATTTTAATGAAATAAATTTTGCTTTTTGATTGCTTAACCCTAAATTTTGAAAATCATTTTGCACATTTCTTTATTTGAATTTCCAAATTTGAAATTGTACAATTTTGTTTTTGAATATTAAAAATTAACTTTGCACAATCTTGTTTTCACAATCTTGTTTTAGAAAACTCATCTTTCTGCTCTATTTAGTGTAGAATTACGGTGAATGCACGCTTTATTATTCTGAAATTCACCAATTTACTTGATTTATCAACCCATCACTTGAACTTACTCCTAATTTTTTCATTCGATCGTGAATATTCGATTTCGTAGAATCTTTAGTAGAACTTGGTTCTGTAATAAATTGTCATGGTTCATAACTCGGGTAACAAACGTCATTCGTAAATAATTTTTTAGAATTGACGCTTGAATGTTTGTAAGAAATACTAGCATCCAAGCAAAGATACAATGAAAGATAGACGGAGAAGAAGCTAAAAATATGTTGAGATTCAACGAATAAGACAGTGCTGCTCCGTTGATCAAGAGTTTAAAATGAGGATGCTAGAAAATATAATTCAGTTTGAATAAAACCCAATAAATATAAGTCATTTGTGTAGAAAGATGAACAAGTGAAAATGTAAAAGCCAGTTGATATTTTGAAGAACTTAATATAGAAAGTAAATTGATCTTATCGATGGGAGAAATAAAATGAAATCAGAAGTAAGATGTAAAGATTGGTGTATCATTCAACAATTCAACCACCACCGACTCCCTCTGGTCTTTCAACTTCTTTCTGTATAACCAAGTCTCTTTTCAATAGTTCCCTCAAATCTTCACCAATTTCATCAGACACATTGGTCGTTTCATAAGGATCAGCTCCAATTTTTTGTAAACTATTATCTCTATCAATAATATTTAACATTCTTTTAAATTTTAAGAATAAAATTTCTGATCTTATTAATAAAGGATTTAATTGTAAATGACCCAGTAAATCATTAAAATATTTTAAAACTTCATCAAATTGTTTTAAATTTTGTACTACTATTCTTTCATTATCACTTAATATTCCTAAAGCAAAAAATAAATGAAATTGTGATGAATAATAATCAGTCCATAAAATTTCCCATAATCTATTTACTTGTTCCCAATTTAATTCTCTTTTAAACCATACTAATAACATTCTAAAAAAGAAAAATAAATCATTTGATTGACATGATTCTAAATGTTTATATAAATTAGGTAATGTAAATTGTAATAATTTATTTAATGTATTCATTTGTTTTTTCATACCACTTTGATCTCTTAAAAAATTTCTTTCCATTCTTATCATAAAATTAGAAAATGCCCAAAAAGTTAAAACTTCATCTTGAAAAACAACATATAATGGTGATAAAAGATCAGTCATACCTTGAACATAACCTAAATTAGTATTATATTCATTAAACGTTAATAAAATTTCTCTCATTTTAAATAAATGTTCATTTCTTATGTTTGAAACATCAAATTGATCATCTTCTTCTAATAATTCTCCACCAACGGGGTTTTTAAAAATTTCAATTCCTCTATCTGTTCTTTGTACATCTTTTTCAATTCTAAATTTTTGATCTTTCCAAAATTCAGTATTTCTTTTATCTTCATCATTTACCCATTTTAATTTTAATTCTTCATATCTTGTTGCATAAGATTTATTTAAAATTTCTCTTTCTTCTGTTGATGAATCCCATGGATATACATTTAATAAAAATAACCATGCTTCTTTTCTAACTTCTGGTGCTAATCCACCATGAAATATTCTACTTTTAACTTCTTCAACTGTTATACATAATCTTCCAGAATGATCAAAAAATCCTTGCCATTCTTGTATACTTATTTCTTCTCTTCTTGAAGTACGATTTATTTCTTCTTGAGTTAAAATTTCTTCTGAACCTAATTCTTTATTTAATTTATTATAAATATCATCATCTAACATATATTTTTGAGAACTTAATTCTGCTTCTTCTTTAACTTGTTGAGCCCATTTAGCTAAATATATTCTTGCTGAATCAAATTCATCACCAATTTTAGTTACTTCTGGTTGATATATTATTTCCTTGATTGGAGCTGGTGCATTATCTTCAATTAAATCTAATACTTGATTCTTAGTTCTTGCTGAAAATGTAGCAACTGTTTCTAAAACTTTCCATTTAGCAGTTGTAAAAATTTTATTAACATCAGGTAATTTAAATACATCATTATTTGGTTTTGGTTGTTCAGGTTTTTTTTTGAAAGGTGCAAAATTTCTTAAATCATCTGATTCTGGATTTATAAGATATACAGTTGGTTCCAATGAAGATTTTTGAACATTTATTAAAGATTTTAAAACTTTTAAAAAATCAATTGCTCCCCAATATAATTCACCATTATCATCCATACCAAAAGGATTAAATTGTTGATTTTGTAATTTTTGATTTTTAATAGTTGAAGAACTTTCATCATCATGAAAAAACATTATTGGTAATTTTTCACCATCTTGAGTATTTATTATTATACTTCCATACCAATATCCATGACTCGGATTTCTAAATTGTATACTATAAATATATGATAATGTAGTTGTAAAAGAATATGAACTTAATATGGATGCACTAGGTTTAGGAACAATTCTATTTAATGGTGCTTTACCTTGTTTATTATATTTTAAAGATGCTAAATTTAAATCAACTTGTTCAACATCAATCTTATTATATGTATCTATTTCTTCTTTACTTAACGTATTTTCTGGAGAATATGATAATATAATATCTAAATTTGTAGAATTGGAAGTTCTTGAAAGTGTAAGGAATCCAGGTACATTATCCTTTTTCGATGGTGTTGGATGTAAATAAACTTTTGATTTGACGAATAATAATTCTACTTCACCTTGATGTAATATTCTTTTCGCTGATAATGACATTGATTTTGATGATTATGATAGTTGTTAACTTCTAAATATATGATTTCGGAAATTAGATCGATAAAGAAATCGCAGTTTATTTGGTAGCCCTGAATATTGAAATTAAGGGGGTATTATTATCATGAAATTAACAAACTCCGCCCATGATAGCACATCTTTTATTCAATCTAAAGCATAATCCAAAAACCTCTCATGCTCGATTATTTCAATTATGATTGAAAAAAGAAAAAGGTATTACAAGCTGAAAACAATTTAGTTATCAGAGCGTTGAGTCCAGTCACCAAGCTTGTTGGGACTGAAATCAAACACGGAAGAGCAAAGGAGAGTTTATTAAGATAAAATTGGGTCTAACGGTTGAATATGAGCAAATCCTGTCCTTGAAATCCAAACACGGTATTTTGAGAAGACTCAAACAAGATAAAAAATTTAGACTAAAAGTACACAAGCAAGTGTAAGACCCTCGAACTTGATTCAAAATCATGTTGATAAATTCGTGATTTATCATTTTTCAAGTATGATAACAAGTTTAGTTGATTGTATAATTTGGGCTCTTTATTGGACATTTGCATTCTTCAGTTATTGCTCCGATTAAGTTTCAGATATAAAATTGGTATAATTAAACAATTTTTGTGTTCCATACTACTCGTACACAAAATCTAATATTTAAAACAATCATAGACTCAAAAATGTTTGAGATTCAAGCACACTTCGTTTCCATATTCATGAAACAAAACTTGGACGATAATTGTAAAATTAGATCCCACTTATTGACTTTTTGACTCCTTAAAACTAAAAATAAATACAAGCTTACCAAAATAACAATTTTGCAGTTCAAATCGGACTTGATACAAACTGTAAACAAATTTATAATTTTGTTTTTGTACAACAAGTTGCAAACTCATAATAATTCAAATCATATACATTTTCGAATATTATTCAATGAAAGAATTGAGTTCAAAGTAAGCAAAATTTAGTTGTTGATTGATATCTTAACCAATTTGAGAATTTTAATTGGCTATTAATGAAGACTTTTGTTGCTCAGTGCTCCTAAAATTTACATCCTTATTGTATTATTTCTCTTTCATTTACGAAAAAATTAAGGTCATCAATTTTTATTGAAGTCTTATATGAAATTAACTTAATATCTTCAGTTTTGAAGAAATTGCAAAAGTTTCCTTCTTCAATATCCAACCGTTCAATTCAATTACTATATGTAAAAACAACTCTAGATCCAGTACATGTAGAAGACAATCTATAGTATATACGTAAAGCAATTCAATTAAAAATGAATAAACCGACTACGACTTTAATAAATTTAATTGTATCTTGAAAAGAAAAAACACCATCCAAATTTTAGATAAGTCATTGGCATTCAACTTCGGTCAATGTGTTTTTCAAACGCCTCGAGAAGTAACTCACTAATTAACTCGTCCAACTAAAAACTAAAATATCTACTTACTCACCCTAATCACAAAATAAAATAAATTTATAAAATCAAAACAAATCTCGATAGAGAGAAAAAAAATAAAATAAAAAGTCAAAACAAATTCCCCAATTTTTTTTTTTTTAATAAACAACAACTTTTTCATAACTTATACAAGTCATATCAGTTAGATTCAAAGAATAAATAATTATATCATTCAACTTACTCTTCATCAAACGAATTAATAATATCAATTGCAAAAATGTCAACCGCCACTGCTGCTCCTTCTAAAACTTATAAAGGTATGTTTATCAAATAATCATGTTTTTTTTAAAATTATCAATAATTGTTCATGAACCTCAATCGGGACAAAGTTCTTTACAAATTATGAATAAATGGTTCTATATTCACAAGGCGATGGTAAAATGGAACGATAAATTTCAATGGCAAATTACTGGTCATACGCGTTATTTTTTTTTAGGATACTGATAACATTTGTTTAGATATGGTTGTTTACATGTTACAAAAGTGAATATCTAGAACAATGATAACACCATGATGAATAAAGATACTAACAATGATTAGAAATGATTACTGAAGCCATCATTACTTTAAAAGAACGTAATGGATCTTCAAGACAATCATTAAAAAAATATGTTCAATCAAATAATGATGTTAAAGCAAATTTTGAATCAAATTTTAATTCTGCTTTACGTAAAGGTGTAACTAATGGAGATTTTATTCAACCAAAAGGTCCATCTGGTCCAGTTAAATTGAATAAAGAAAAAATTGCAAGTGAAAAAAAACCAACTACTAAAAAAGTAACTAAACCAACAACTGAAGCAAAACCAAAATCAACAAAAGCTGCTGCTACTACTACTAAAAAATCAACTACTTCAAAATCTAAAAAAGCTACTGCCGCTGCTACTGCTGATGCTGAAGCTGAAGCTCCTGCCGCTAAGAAAGTTACTAAAAAAGCTGCTCCTAAAAAAGCAGCTCCAAAAAAAGTAACTAAAAAAGCTGCTGCTAAACCAAAAAAATAAATATTGAAATTTTATATTGGTTAAGTTGAAATTTTCTTCAAATTTTTTTATACCCATTAATATTTTGTTTCTTCAGTTGTTTTTATTACTAATAATTTTGTTTTGTTTAAAATTTTTTTATATAATCATTTTTACTTTGCCAATGAATGTTGTGTTGTTAAGTTCTAATTTTACATTGTAGTAGATTGAAAATTGAACAAATTCCAACTATTGAAGCGTTTGACAATTTTTGCAATTCATGAAGGTAGCAGTCAATACTTTATGATATTTTGCGTGAAAATCTAACACAATTGTACCTTTTGACTCAAACATGCAAAAAGGAAATAAATTAATGGAAACACAAAACTTTGCAGTAAATTGAACCCATTTTTGAATTCCGATGTCTTGAAAAACTAGTTAAATGTTGCATTGGATTTTGATATTGTTTCATAATGGTGACTTAAAGTTAATTCAAATTTAGAACACCAAACGGGGATTTTTTCTTTTGCGTCATGAACTCCGAAGTCTCAATTTGAATAAACCCCCACAAGTAATGTGCTCGAGTTTGGTACATCTAAAACTAAATATACAAACAAGCCAATAGGAAATTCAAAACTTATTCAAAATCTTCATATTCAAGTTTTTATGTATTAGGTGTCCTACTCTTCCTTTTTTTAGATGACGTACTACAGTTTGTCTTTTCAGTTGTTGTACATATGGAATGAAAATCTAAAAGTCGATAGGTACTTTTTTTTTCACAATAAATTCATGATAATGTCAGTTATTGAACAATGGTGGATAAAGTTTAATTGAAATTTTTATGGTGGTTTGAATTAGTCATATAGATAAACCTGATAAGTGATACCGTAATACTTTGAAAAAAACTTGAAATGATTGTTCTACGGTGTTTCAGATTTTTATTATAATTCTTCTTTGTGTAACCTTACTAACAATACATCGTATTTCTATTTTGTGTTACATATTATATCACAAGACATTCCAAGTAGGATTTCTACCTATCTTCATTCTGCTTATCTGATAAGAAGTTAAAGGAGATGTAACAGGAATAAAGCTTCAAGCCCCCGTTTATTTGAAATAGATTCAACAATAAAGAACAGGAAGACGTTGAAATTGTTTAAAAGTATATACTAATTTTGTTAAGAAAGCGAAGATGAACGATCTAAGTTTGAGTTTGAACAAACGAACATGTAGTTGATTACATTTCACAATGTGTTACTCCCACAAGGCTGAATATTCTTGTATTTTAGGCAATAACACATTCACTAATTAGTATATTTAATCAAAGTACATATGTGTGTTTACACCTCCTTTTCTTCAAAATTAATTGTTGGCGGATATTATCTTCCTGGGATACACTTAATACAAATGACCCCAACTCAATAGATTTAGTTTATGATCAAGTCTCATTTTCACGTATTATGTACGAGGGAATACACGTATTCCTTCGTTGTTTGTTTTGTAGGGTAGGTTCTAAAGTCCTATATCTCTTTGACCACTCAAATCCAACCTTATTTCATCATAAGCTTCGAATGCACCATGAGAAATAGCCATTTCGATGAACTTCATCAGCTTTTTTTAGTTCAACTGATCTGAATATAAATTTATTCTTTCCAGAGTCATCAGGGATGTGTGTGAAAGGTTGATTTCTTTTCTAAAATTATTTACATTATTACATTACTTATTAAATTTAAACTTGTAAACTAGTATGAGACTATTGCCTAGTTATCATATAATTCAAACTTTATATTCATTAATTAATTACAATTTTTCAAGGACATACTTCTTTTTCTTCCCAATGTAATTCATCATTTAATTCATAAATAAATCTTTTATCTTTATCTTGTTCAAAATAATCAACATAATTTATAAATAAACCAACAACAACAAAATTTTTAAAACCATCATCATCTTTTTTACCATCAACACCTCTTTGAATTTTTGAAATTAATTTTAAATTATCATCATTCATTTCCAGTTTTGGATAAGGTTTTCTAAATGATGTTTTCATTGTTTTTGATAAATCATTCCAATTTCTTTTTAATTCTTCTTCCCATTCTTTATTTGTTGGTGGGATTAAGTTATGCACGTTATCTATATGTGAATCTTCTTGTTCTTGATTATCTTCTTGCGGTTTTTGATCTACATGAGATGGTGATAGTAACGATGATTGAATTGAATTATTTTGAATATTTGAATCTTTATTAGATGAATCGTTATTGTTAGTACTATTATTTCCATTAATATGACTTAAATCAATATTTGGTATATGTTCATTATCAATGATTTTTGCAACTCCTCTTAATCTAAATTGTTTTCTAATATGACTAAACCAAAATACTGCTTCAATTTTATCATCTAATAATAATTCTTGATATTTTTCCATTCTTTTATCAGTTGTAAAAATTAAAACATTTGAAGATTTATTATTAAATAACCAACCTCTATATATTAAAGTTCTATTTTTGGGATATCCTGATTTTTTATCGATTGTAGCTAATTGAAAAGTTGTAAAAGGTGGTTTATGATCTGTTGCTGTTAATTCTCCATTAACACAATTATTAAATATGGGAACCCATGGAGCTTGATAATTATATTGAACCATTTTGGTTATGATGGATTTAATGGAATGATTAATTGTGTTTGAAATATGATCTCTTTTATTTAAAGCACTATTTATATGATTTGATACTCAGGGGGTGTATATGCTTTGGTATACAGTTGCTACCGTTAACTTATATTAAAGTTTAAATGCTATAGTAATTAATGGTCGTATGATGATTAAATTGTAATGTAAAGTTGATCTCTTTTTTAAATCGTAAAAAAAAATTAGAAAAATATTTCCGAACTTAACAAGCTTCAAAAAGAAGAAGAAGAAGAAGTGTCGGGAATTATAATTAATTAGTGGTAAGTTACACTAAATAAATTAGCGAGAGCAGAAACCACGTGGCTAAAGCATAGCTTAGAGTCGAGTTGGTGTACGCTTGAAATTGAGAAGACAACTTGTCCAAAAGTACAGGTTTAGTTGAATGGATACTACCTAGACTTATTGAGATAAAACTAAATCAAATTTTGAAATGATTTGGTTGATTTTTTCAAAAGATAAACCAAGAGTAAATTTATGAAATCGTATTCTCGGAACTGTAACCGAATTAAGAAAAAACTCGGATTTAAAACAAAAACCAATCTCACAATAATCTATACACTTAGTCTACTCTTTGCTAAGGAGAAACAAACTTATCACTAATACAGGTTTGCTGAAATCCATATTCACAAAGTTGAATCAACAAATTAAAGTCCTTACGTGTCTAATGAACTAAGTATCGAACAAAAGCGGGTAAATTTACTTGTTCCGATGTTAATAATCCATATATTTCTTCTAGTTGGTATATATACGAATGGTTGTGAATAAAGGGAATTTTATTCACAGCCATTCGTATATAGATAAGATGATGAAGAAGTTAAATCAGCAAAGAAGCCAATTTTAGATAATAACAACAACATCAAACTTTCTCAACATGAATTGGAAGAATTAACAAAAGCTAATCATGATTATAGACTGGTCAAGTTTGATTTTGAAAGTTCTTCTTAATTGCAGCTTTCCCTTTCTCCAGCTCATCCCTTACAATTTTATCTGAAATTAATCTCTTAGTAGGCTTAGTAACCTTACTAACACGATGGCATCAATTCATCACTTTCACTTAAAATGTAGACATCAGCGGTCTTTAAAGACCTTCTCGACCATTCAAATATCTCTTTCTCTTACGAAGTACCGTTTTATGGAGTTTCTTGGGGTTAGTTAATTATTATAGGTCATTAATTACATATCAGTAATTAATGACCTATAATAATTAACTAACCTTAAGAAACTCTCTAACCTCTTTTGAACTTCTAGCAAAAGATAATTCTTTAAAGCATCCACTTGACCTTTAATAATTGACAGAATTGCTCAAATAAGCTGTAAGTTTGAATTTGCCATACAATAGAATGGCTCAGTATATTATTTGCCTTATAATATACTTAACAACTCTATTGTAAGGCAAATTCAAACTTACAGTAGGAACTTCAAAGCAGACATATAATTTTGTTTGGAAAATTTGTTTAGGGTTTTTGATAGTTCTGCTTATGACTTTTTGTTTAGATTTTTTGATGCCCAGATTCAATATATTACAGGTTTGACCATATCCTAGATCGGCATCCCAATTTTACTAAAAACATTGAATAAATTTGAGTTTTGATTGATTGATTTTTGAAGATAGTGAAGCTTGTATACTATGGTGGTAGCTGACATTGTAGATTGTTGTAGCATCAATCATCTATTAGTGAGATCAACATAAGACAAAAATCATGTATAAACAATGGAATTTCTTAATAGTGGTTGATTAAGTAACACCCATTTATTTATTGTTAAATTCTTACAATATTTGTGTGAATTTTACAAGTGTCAATTGGTTTCTGGTTATTCGGTGTTGTCTTGTTCAATGAAAATTTTCCATGTGGAAAAATTTTTATTTCTACTTACCAAATTTCATGGTACAAATTCAGCAATTTACATTCATCTAAAACACTTCGGTAAAAAAGGTTGTCGTGAAACAGTGTCCTTTGACATTACCAATAAGACATTTAATCTCTCTAATAGATTTACGACATGCTCAAAATCTAAAAATATTGTCATCTTCACCAGATACAAATTGATCAATTGAATTGATTCACTTTCAAATTACAAATATTAAGTTCCACTCCTTCACTAATTTTTGAGAAAAATAACAACACTTCTCCCATCCCTTTTATTAATTCACCAAATTATATCAAAACTACATTTCCAAACACAATGCCAATTAGATTTATAATAGATAAAAGAGATGAAGGATCAAGAATTCTAGCTATAAATTGTTTTTTATTAGAAAAAGCATCATATTATAATAAAGTTATATATTTAACAGATGAAATAAATAAAGAAGAATTATCTTACCCCATACATTCAGAATTTAAAACGGAAATTATAACTAAAGACTTGTTTAAATATTTAACTGAAAAATTATCAAATAATAATAGTGATGGATATTTAGAAATAAAATCAATAGAAAGTAATAGTGAGTCTAATAGCGAAGATGATTTACTCAAGAATAAATTAATTATAAAAAATCTTAGATTTAAAGAAATTGAAATTTATATGAATGAATCAACTTATCAAACATTACCAAATTTTAAAAAAAATTATAATATAACAATAAAAAAATTAAAAAATTCATCAATTGGAGGTGGTAAAAATAATTTAAAATCAGTAAATTATAAAATAAGTTTTTTATCAAATATAGAAGAATTTGAAGATATTTTAAATATTGTATTTCCTCCAGAACAACAATATTTTGTTCAATTATATAACAAAAGTAATGCACCAGTTGAAGTAAAACAAGATATAACTTACCTAAATAATTTAAATTTTATAATAAATCAAATTGAAAAAATAAGTGAAGATGATACTGATTCAGAATTAATTGAAATTTATGAAGAATTAACAATAGATATAAATTCAAACGACCAAAATAGAATAAAAAATTTTGAAAAAATTGAATACAAAAGATTTGAAATGGAAAATATTTTTTCAGTAAGTTTAATTGATAATTGGATAAATTATCCAATTATAAATTTTCAATCTGATAATTATCAATTATTATGTTTATTTAAAAATGAAAAAAGTTATATTTTTGAAGTTACTAGTTGAAACTACTGTAAATATATAAATAAATAAATAAACATATGAAACGAAATAAATGAATGAAATAAATGAAATGAAATAATAAGTTACTAAATTAACTATATACAATTTAATATCACATAATCTATATACATAAATACATAATAATAATAATCTTCATTAGATCTATTACTTATAAGTTTTCTTAAAAATTGAATTATAATTATGAAAAATCTTTTAATAATTCATCAAGTGGAAAATTTTCAAACATATCTTTATCATTAAAATAATTATTAAAATCTACTTGAAATTGTTGTGGAATTAAACCATTAGGACCAGCCTGAGATTGTGATTGATTAGGATCTTGTTGTGTTTGTTGTTGTTGATTTTGATTTTGATTCAAAGGTGATTGTTGTTGTTGAGTTTGATAATTATAACTTGGAGGACTATAAGATAAATTATTTATAAAATTTGAAGGAGTTATTGGATTTATAATTGAATTCATTGTATTATTTACTTGATCATTATATTTTAAGTTACTACTCAAGTTGGTATTATTAAAATTTGAATTTAAATTAAAATTAAAATTATTATCATTTTTTAAATTCATCATTTGTAACCATATACTATCTATTTGATCATTTGGTCTATGATATTCATTATCTGAACTATTACCAGAACTTGTTGAATTTCTATGATTTAAATTTTGATTGTTATTATAATTCAAATTATTTAAATTATTATTCTTATTTTCTGGTTCAAAATTTAATTTATCTAATTTATATTGTTTTTTAATTTTATTAACTTGTAAAATAGATTTTTCAAAAATATATTCTAATTGTTCCAACATTTCATTATTTAAAATTTGATCTTTAAAGCTAGCATTAGTAGGTTGATAATTTTTAAAAAATTCATCATTAAAAGAAGTTCTTAAAAAATTTTGAGCTTTTGTTATTCTCCATGCATAATAATATCTATAACTTAATTTTGCAATACCATTTCTAAAAATATCAATACTTTTTAAAATTAAATTTTCTAAATTTATTAATTTTTGAAAATGTAATTTATACAGATTATCTTGTTCATCATTTGATCTTAATTTTGTATTATGATTATATTTTTTTTCTAAATTACAAATCCAAAATTTAATTCTTAAATAAAATGATGTTAATACTATAACTGATTTATGAGCAGCTGTTAAAAAACTTGGTGTAGCAATTAAATCAATTGAACTTTTAAACATATTTTTTTTATGATTTATACATTCAACAAAAAATGGCATAACATCATATATTATTATACTAATCATTTTTTTTAAATAATAAAATGATAATTTTAAATTTTTCCTCTTTTCATAAAAATTAAAAAGATATAAATATATCAGTACTAAAAAAAAATTTCCAGTAAAATATATTTTAAGTTTTATTGTAGATGGCATTAAAATATTTGTTGAATTTGAATTTTCATCATTTAATGAATTACCATATTTTAAAGTTAAATTATTATGTTTTTCTTTAAAATGTAATTCCATATGATTTAATCTCTTGGTTAATTCAATCATATTTATTGAATTTTTTATTGAAAAAATTGTATTAAAAGTTTCTGACATTGGTTCATAAGTATTATCAAAATTGGGGAAACATCCACATGCAACTTTTTCAATTTCAATATCTAAAACATTTTCATTTCCTGGTCTATAAAATGGAGGTTTTGTATCAAATGAATTAAAATTTATTGTACATGGTGATCCATTAGCCATTGAATTATTCATATCTTGAATTAATAAATAATACCAAATTTTTCTACCTAAATTATCTAATCTATCATCATTACCACTAGTATCATTATTTTTAAATTTATCTGGTTCTCTATGTAAACCAATTGACATTGCCATTTGAATTAATGTTGCATTAAATATTTGTGCATCTCCTCCATCTATACCATCACCTGCTTCTGGAGCATAATAATTATATAATCTAAATAATAAAGCTAATTGTAATAAAGTTAAATTTGAACCTCTCATTATATTAAATTGATCTAAACATAATTTTGCAACATTTATAACATCTAAATTTATTGGATTATTTAATAAAAATTTAATTTGTTGTTTTGATGGATCATTAGTTTGAAAATTTATTTCATTTATTGATGAATCTTGTGAAAATAATGATATATAACTAAATCTTAATATAATTAATAATATACCTAAATTTGCAAAATCTAATTTTTTGGTAATTTTAACATTAACTTCATTATTTTGATAATTTTCTTTACCTATTAATTTTTCTAATTCAGATTTTAAAATCATTTGATCTATAACTGGCATTGCAACATATAAATGACTAAAAAATCTTTTAAATAATATCCATATAACTTTTTGTTTTGGTAATACTAATCTTATTTTTTCAACTAATTCAACTTCTGTATCTAAACCACCTTTATAAAATGATAATCCTAAACACATTGCTTTTTCATTTAATTTAGATTGACTCATTATTAATTTTGATTTGATTGGTTTATTTATATTATCAAATTCTGTAAAAGGTTTTACATCATTATTACCTTCATCATCATAAGCTTTTTCACTAAAATCTTTATCAACTTGAGCACTTTGATCAGTAATTTGAAATCCATGAACAAAACCTCTTTCTTTCATTTGTTTTTTTAAATTTGCCATTTCACTCCAAACAGAATTTATTGCTGAATCAATTTTTAATAAAGTTACCCAATTTAATGGTCCATAATTTTTTTTTCTAAATTGTTCTTTTGAATTTGTTGGATTATAACCTTCAAAAAAATTAAACCAATCATTTTCTGATTCATAAGGATTATGACCTAATAAATCTTGAGGATCTAATTTATTAATTAATATATCTTTATTTGAATAATTATTTGAATTAGGACTAATTTGATTTGTATTTGAATTATTAAATGGTGAAGTATTTGAAGAATTTTGTTGACTTTGAGTTTGAATTTGAAATTTTTCTTCTAAATCTTGTAATTTTTGTTTTAAAAATGATAATTCATCTGATACTGGTTGTGGGATTGTAGATGATGTTGTTGGATGTGATGGTTCATATTCTTCTGGAATATCATAATCATTATCATTATTGACCTCCTCATTATTACCAATTTCATTTTCATTTGATAAAGTTGTTGTTCTTGATAATGAATTTGAAAAAATAGATCCAACACGACTTCCATTACTATTTAAAGTACTTATAGTTGAATTACTTGGTATTCTTGATCTTTGAGTACCATTATTTTCAAATACAAATTCATTATCCTGTTTTTCAGTATTACTATTTGTGGTAATTGATGATGTTGGAAAATCTGAATAAATACATGGAGATTTTTTATACTTGACACAAGTTGAACAAGGATTACCTAAATCACATTTTACTTTCCTTTTCCTACAAAAGTCACAAACTTTAACTGTTCTTGCTCTAATTTTACCCATTCAAAAAAATTAAAATGAAAATGAAATCAAAATTTGATAATAAATAGTTTATTGACTTTTATGAAGAATTAGGTGAAGAATTGAATGGGAATTTAATTATAAATAGGAATAGTAGTAGTTAAGACTGAATCAAATGAATCAAAGAATTTTATTACTAATACTTTCTTACTCACTATCTTTCACATTAACTTTATCTCCTCTTCTTCTATCTTAATATTATTTATAATTGTTCTTGCCAATTGTAACTTTACAATGATCTTTGATACTAGATGGTTGTAAATTTTATATTTTGTTCCAATTAAATGTGTATTGTGAAATTAATAATGTGTTGCAAAAAATTTGAACTTTATTTTTGAAATGAAATTGAAAGACACGTTAATATGTATTTATAGTAGACGTGATTTGATTACTTAATAGCAATTGAATTGATTATGAATTGAATCTGATTAAACTTGATTCAAGTATTAAAACAATATTTTGTGTTGAAATTGAATTTGTAATATGAAAATTTATAAATATTGATATCCTCAATGGCAAATAGTTGATACTATATATATATTCCACTAAGTTTAATTTAGTTAGTGATTAATACATAATGTTAGTATATTGTTCTTATTGTATTAGTCCTAATGTTAGTGTTAATAGTTAATAGTACTATTAATATTTTTAGTTATTATACATACATACATACATACATACATAATAGAAAATAAGCTTACGTAATAAATTACATAATATACTAATAAATTAAGTAGTCAAATACGGCTGAGCAATTAATACAGTCAAATCGGAAATTTTTCCTGATTAAATATTTTATTTTTGTGTTTTACGACACCTTAAAAATACGACTTTTGAAATAAATTTATGAAGAAAAAAAATTTTAATTATCAAGAATTGAACTAACAAAAAATCCAGATTTTAAAATAATAAAATCCTGAACTTACATTTTAATTTTCTCGCTTGAGATCTAAAATAAATCAGAAATCTGGGTCGAGAATAATGCGACGACTGAAAAAAAAAAAAATTTTACCGAGAACTATATTTATCCTGATTTCGAAAAAATATTTTGCTCTCTATGCTCAGTATAAAATATTGTGGGTCAAATTTGAAAAGCAAAAAGACTCTCAAAACTAGAACTAGTGAAAAGACCTCTCAAAACGAGAACTATAACAGATAAGGCGATAAAGAAACCAGATATTTTATTGAAAATAAAACTATTTAGTTATGAAATTAACTTGAACCAAAAACTCGATCATTTCGCTATAGAAACTTTTAATTTAATAACTCTTTCACATTTTTAGCAGCACCATCTATTGTTGACTTGGCAAAAGCTCCATCAACAGAGCAAATCATATCATGAATTATTTCATTAACATCATCCAGAGAATTTTCTCTCAAACTCAAATGGTTCAACAGATGCCACAATTCTTCAAGTGGATTCAATGTAGATAAAGGAGGTAACCATATAATATTAAAACCAGTATTTTTAAGTCTTTCCCAAATTTCGTGCTTTTCAACAAAAGTGAACTGATTCATTACAACATTTAGATTCAGCCCAACCAGTTTCTTACCGTCGTTAAGCAAAAAGTCTTCACAAAACTCAATATACTTACCAGCTAATAATGCCACGTCTTCTCTATTAATAGTTTTGTTTTTGTCAAATCTGTATGAAACGAGTGAATACTTTAAAATACCTGATGTATCCATAGCTGCAATCAAAGCTTTATCCCATGTGAGTTCATCATCGTAATGGAAATTATCTGCATCAAAACCAATAAAAACGCAATTCTGACCAAAATCTATGTTGTTGTTTGAGATCCACTTGGCTGCTGAAGTATTTGTGGTGAACATTGTATGTGTTTAATTGATTCGATATTTGATAGGCGATACACTGAATTTCACAATTAGTTGAATACCATGACAGTGACTCCTATTTATCATCCTGTGAAACTCTCACTCCCTACAAACTACTGTTCCTTTCGAGTCTGCATTTGGTAATTTATGTCTTCGTCAACTTAGTTTGTTTTGAAAAAGTAAGGTTTTCGTCAAGTGAAACAAATTTTAAACAAAGTTAATTTTTTTTATCACGGTCTAGCATACTATGGTTTCAAATTTACACAATGAAGAACTCAATAAAAACACCCTCAATCCCGTCTAATGAGATGATTCTGATCTATGTGAAATCACAGATATCAAAATTCAATGTCATATCAGTTTGTTTATCAAGATGGTCTTAATAAATTCATTGATGAAAAAGGGGAACCCACTTTAGATGAAAATGACAAAGCTGACGCACTACCATTGGACTCTATTATTGAATTTGATTTTTATCAAAAGGTGACTCAAGCCGAACTTGAAATGGAAGTTGATGATGAAGAACAGGATGAGGAACAGGATGAAGATAAGGAAGAAAACGATGTTGATATGGTCGATATTACTGAGACAAATAAAGCAAAAGGTGGAAACTCCAATAACGCAAATGGAAGATCAAATCGAAAATACAATGATCTGGACATCACTAGGGTTATAAATCTTTATAATGAAAAACCATTTGTCGCAGCTACCGTTATTGCCCGTGCTGTTAAAGTTGATGAAAGTACCACTAGAAAATGGATCGATAAATACAAAAAGGATGGAACTATACCAACCATAAGATAAAAGGGGAAGACAAAAAAAGGAGTTTAGCCAGGAGCACAAAAACGCAGTAATATCTTTCTTTGATGAAAAGCCTACTGGAACAATTGATGATGCTAGAGAAGAATTGACCAAATTATTTGGGAACCTTGAAGTTGGAAAGACTAGATTGAGAGAGTTCGTTAAAAATGATTGTGCGTTGTCGTTTAAACAAGTTCGTCATGATAGTAGTGCTCGAAACTCGGAAGAAAAATTAGAGTTGAGATGTCAATTTGTAAAAGACGTGATAAATTTGAGAATTAATTATTTGGAATGCATATTTATTGATGAAGCGGGATTTGACATTTCATTACATAGATCTAGAGGCTGGGCTAAAAAAGGGGAAACACCCGTTGCTGTTACACCTCAATTAAAATCTGAAAATAGACTGGTTTTAGGAGCTGTCTGCGCAGAGGGAATTATCTTATTATCATTACGTCCACCAGCAAGTCTGGATAAGAAAAGAAAACTAGATGATGGTTCAGTTTCTAGATCCAAAGGTACAACTACTGGTCATTTTAAAACTTTTATAGATCAGGTTTGCAAAATCTTAAATACAAGGGACGACTTTAAAGGTAGATACTTGGTCATGGATAATGCTAGTATTCACAAAAATGCAAGCATACAACGTATAATTGAGTCACATGGTTTTAAATGCTTGTACTTGTCACCATTTTCACCAGAGTTAAATCCAATTGAACAGGTATGGTCTATGCTCAAAGGAAAAGTTAGAAGGCATACTTTGGAAAAAGACACCTTAAGCAGCCGGATCAAAGAAGCGGCGACACAAATCAAACCATATCAAATAAGAAATTGTATTCAGCATTCAATCAATTGTTTCGAACAATGTTTAAATAAAAGACCTCTTTAGTTTAATAAGATATAATTTTTCTATCTTTATTCCCATCTTGCTTTTTAATTTTGTTTAGTAGTTTGCATAATGTATCTTTCAACAGAGAAGATAGAGATTTAAGCATTCTTGATATTTTTGAAATCACCGTTTGCATTTCATCGAGTTAATTACTAGCAACAAAATGAAGAATAATTTATTCCCGTTATTTCAGCAAATTTTTGTTTTGAGAGGTCTTTTACTTACCTATTTGACCTCAGATCTGACCCACAATATTTTATTCTGTACAAAGAGTGTAAAATATTTACTCGTAATCAGGATAAATATAGTTCTCGGTAAAATTTTTTTTTTTTTCAGTCGTCGCATTATTCTCGACCCAGATTTCTGATTTATTTTAGATCTCAAGCGAGAAAATTAAAATGTAAGTTCAGGATTTTATTATTTTAAAATCTGGATTTTTTGTTAGTTCAATTCTTGATAATTAAAATTTTTTTTCTTCATAAATTTATTTCAAAAGTCGTATTTTTAAGGTGTCGTAAAACACAAAAATAAAATATTTAATCAGGAAAAATTTCCGATTTGACTGTATCATAATATATCAAATATCTCCTATTTCTAATAACAAAACAACATCAACTTTCAAAATACACAGTCTAATAACAACGACTGATGAGAGTAGGGGATAAGCTTTTACTCAATATACATGTTACTCACTCAATCGAAAGATTACTAATATCAATTAGTAATATTATTTGTTATACATTTTCATAGTTGTATGTAAAAAAAGATTCGTTTCTTTTATAAAAACCCTGGTCTATAATCCATATTTTATGTTTCATGTATTAACACTTCCATGGTCTTAAAATTCTGAAAGATTTACGAGTTTATCTATTATTTCTTGCAAAGCCATTTTAATCTTCAAAATGCCATATGGTTGTTATCAACTATCTATTTGGGTAAAATCATTAACCATCTTTAATATGTTTGAATGACTTATGTTTTTAATTTGTTTATATCCATATATTGAAAGTGAGAAAAGCTCGGATTTAAGAATGAACAATACTTTATTACCCATAAGATCTTAATAGATTAAAATATGGGTGCTCTATGTTTAGAGCGGAATAATTTACTTGATTCAATTTAGTCTATATTGTATTATTGAAAATATTAATGACCATAAATTTTGAAATATCAGAGTTATAGATCAAACAATATAGATCGTTGCTAACATTTGTTAAACTGTGGTGGGATCTATGCTAAATTCAATTCAATTAACCAAGGTCATTTTCAAAAATTCTAGTGATAATGTTGGTTTCACACCGAGATATATGCAAAAGGCATTTTTGAATGATTCTAATTAATTTACAATTGACGTAAGTCTTACCCTAATTATATTAGCAAAAGACGTTTTATAATAATGTAAAATGTAAATATGTCTAATTACTTATTCAATCTAATCTTCTGTATAATGTATTATCTTTTTATTCTGTTCGATTTCTGATTGATACGATTATGGTTTTGAAATTTGTATAAATTCTTCGTAGAATTAATCAATACACATGTATTATATTGTTCTGTTATTAATTACTAGTAAGAATTTTAGTAAATGTATAACGGACTATATTTATACAGAACTAATACTACATAGCTACACTCCAATTCTTTCGTTTATTTTTATTTCTATTTCTATTAATAGTCCTGGTTCAAATCGTGTTGAATAGCTGGAATATTTATGAAACTCCTATTAATTGACAAAAAGGTACAGTGTTTCAGATTTAATTATTTCTCTCTTCATCTACTCAATTGAAAAAATCTGAAACAAGAATCCTGAAGTTTAAATAACGAAACGATTTTTGAACGAAGTTCCACCAATTACTCCAGATACTCTTAAGATATAGAATTTTGAATGATTAATATTTTAAAGTTTCCGTTAGCCTAAATTGAAAATCCAATATTCATTCCGAAACTTACATTAAATTCAACAATTACAATTCATTACAAATTTGAAAAGAAAGTTTAAACTTTTATAATGAACCATCTAAGGGGGGCTATACCACTTTTTCACGTTAACGTTATTGATTTGTTGTTCTTTTTTCAATTTTGATGCCTATCAACTAAATACATACATACATATAACTAAGAATGACTAATTTTTAGTCGAGACAATATAGGTTTAAATCTGAAGATCAAAACAGTTCAAAAAACTTTAATTTTGAACTAAGTATACCACTATAATGGTTATGAAAATTTTAAAAAATCTAGACGTACAACGGATGTACCGCACACATCCATGGCTTTATTGATAAAATGCAATTTTTCTATTTCAAATTTTAGTCATTTTATGTCATCATATATTTATCAATATACCAATTGATCTACTATTCTTTTATTTAGAGTACCTTGATTTTACTAATAATAATAATTAATAATCAATCAATCAATAGCTGAATTGGTTTAAAGTTTAAATTATCTAATGTAGAATGGATTAAACTTGGTGTACCAATGCTAAAAGTATGATAGTCACATACGCGTAAGGCATTAAAGTCAATATGTAAACATAACATACATATATTCAAAATTAGTCATTCAAAAAATAAATAAACAACTAAATTTACAAAAAAGCTAAGTAATATACGAACTCAATAAAATCACAAAGATCTTTGATCATATCTCAATCAATAAGACCAAGAAAGGAACATGTGTGTTGTGTTAGATATCAGATCTCGATTAGTCACACAAAAAATTGAATCTAAAATCAGTTTCTATCTTTAGATCTCGATTTTGCAAAAACTCATTCAAATAGAAAAGGAATTGGATATGAGAGTTATGATTATACAAGCCAATGTGAATATGATTCGATATTATTTTGAAATCACTTTTCCTTTTTTAAAGTTTTTTGCCACCCAATTGTTCTTTGAAATATTGCTTCGATTTTGAAGATCTTTTGAAACTAAAAAATTAATTAGTAAAATGGAGTAATAAACCCTTTAAGGACGATAAATTAGGTTCCGAAAAAAAATTGACTAGTTGTAGTATGTGATTTATGTGAGTTAATATGGTAAGTACGGTATGTATTGATATGTATGGGGTAATAAAATGATTTTCAATTCTAATACTTGATATTATTAAATGTTTTGCATGATATACTTTGCTAATAAAATAAAATAAAAGATCAAAAAATATGGTTCCTTATTTTTCCTAATAAGCTTAATGCGGAATTATTTACGTTTATAGATTTTTTGTAAGTCTAGCCTAAAACGAAATTTAATGAGTTAGTTTTAAAAACTCAAATCAGTTAAAATCCGCTTTATATATTCATATTTTAAAAGATCTAAATGTTTATCGGAAACGGCTTTCAAAGACTTTTGAAGAATCAGAACACTTGGATGACTAAGTACTTTTTCATTTTAGTAAGTATATTATCTATTTCATCGATTTTAGTAATCTTCCCTGTCTAGATTATACGATGCTTAAAAGATTAAGCTCGGTTCATATTGGAGGGGAGATTTTTCTTAAAATTATTCTTTCTTCTTTATTTCTTACTTCACGATAATTTTACGGTTTTTTATTGAAAAACCTGGGGAAAGAATGGAATTTTACGGAGATTTTCTATCACGAATACGAACATTAAGTACAAATTGAATCTATGAATGATTCAAGCAATTGTAAGTTTCAGAAAAATGCATTGAATTTGGTTTCCTCTGTTTTTGAATTTTGTAGAAATTGAGTTGAATAAAAAATTGTTTTCATCATCATGGATTTAATGATTAAAACCGAAAAAATGAAAATAATGTTGAAAAGACGCAAAAACAAAAACTAAATCATGAGCCCCACTCATTACTAGATTTGTCTTAAATATATAAGCCTCACTTACTTCCAAATTAGGGTGTCTCAAAAATAATAAATTTGTCTTACAAAATCAAAAAGTAATCAACTCAAAATCCCGTTATCAACTAATTCTTCAACTTTTACAACCAAATACAAATAATGTCATCAAATGATCAACAAATTCAAATTATAATCAAATCATTACAACATTTAGGATATAATGAAATAGCACAAAATTTAATAAATCAATACAGAATAAATTTACAAAATAAACAAAAACTGGAAATTCCAAAATTATTAAATTGGTTTAATCATTTAATTAAAACTTTTGATTATAAAACAATTGATGATTATTTAAATAATTTAAAAAATCAAGAAGAATTTATTAATATAACAAATTATAAAGGTAAAGATTATAAATCTATTATATCAATTATATTATATTTAATTAGAAGATTTAATTTTTATGAAAATTCAAAAGAATTGGGTGATATTACATATATATCTGAAAATTTATTACCATTACTTGAACAAATTGATAAAAATGAAATTAAAGGATTATTTGATCAATCTTTAATAAATCAATTAAATTATGAAGAAGAAAGTCAAATATTATTAAAAGTTAATGAATTATCAATAAATCAATGGTTTTTTAATTTATCAAATAATAACAACGCAAATATAGAAGAAATTCAAGATTTAATATTTAATAAATTTTTTAAATATTCAAATATTATTTTTAATTCTCCTAAATTTATACCATTATTATCAACAATTTTAGATCAGTCAATAAAATATCAATTATCACAATCTCCAACTTATTTACCTCCAAGAAATCAAAAAGATTTAAATAAAATTAATAAAACTGGTAGTAATATAAATTTTAATTCAACTAAATTATTACACACATTAACTAATCATTTAGATGAAGTTTGGTTTTTAAAATTTTCACCACTGGGGAAATATTTAGTTACTGGTTCACATGATGGTAGATTAATAATTTATGATGTTTTAAATAATTTTAATTTGATAAAGATATTAGAACCAACAAATTCTGCTGATTCTATTGCTTTTGTTCCATTTACAACAAAACCTTCAAGTGGTAAATCCAAGGCAGTTATATATTGTACTTGGGATTTAAAAGAAGAATATTTAGTAAGTTGTTGTTTAGATACTGTTATTAGAGTTTGGTCATTAGGAGATTTAAATAAAAAAAGACAATTAAGATCAGATAGCTCAGTAAATAATCAAGAAATAAAATTAATTACAAGTTTTACATTAGGTCAAGATATTAAAACTTGGTCAGTTGAATTTTTACCATCAACACAACATAATAATTCTAATTCTAAATATACTCCATATTTTATAGTTGGTTCACCTGATAAAGTTTTAAAAATCTTTGATATTAATGGAATTGAAATTTTTGATTTTTATGCAAATTTAGAAGATGATGAAATTGATAATGATAATTTAAATAATGATTTAGATGATATTTCAATGAAAGATGTTGATGAAAACACTAACACAAATACTAATACTAATACCAATGCAAACACAAACACCAACTCATCGGCAAGTCAAAATACAACCTCCACAACAACTCTTAATAAAAAATCATCATCAAAGAATCCAATAGATAATCCATTTAGTAGAATAAATGATTTAGTAATTACACCAAATGGTAAAATTTTAATAACAGTAAATAATGAAAAACAAATTTTATTTTTTAGTATCCCTGAATTTTTTGATACCAACGGTGGTGATTCAACATCAACTTCAATAACTCATAAATTAGCATCATTAAAATTAAATGGTAAATTAACTTCAATTTCAATATCAAAAAATGGTCAATATATCTTGATTAATTCAGCACCAGAAGAATTACAAGTTTGGGATATTTTACCATTATATTCCAACAATCCACCAATATTATATAGAAAATTTTTAGGACATTCACAAAGTTCATTTATAGTAAGATCATCATTTGGTTATTTAGTAGAGCAAACAAAAACCGAGGAGCTAGTATTAAGTGGATCAGATGATGGATTTGTTTATTTTTGGAAATTACATACTGGTCAATTAATTACTAGAATAAAAGCTCATGATGAATTATGTAATGCTGTTGATTGGAATTTAAATGGATTTGTTTTTGGTGGGGTTGATTATGGTAAGATTTGGGGTAGTGTTGGTGATGATAAATTAGTTAAAATATGGGGTGTATAAATTATGAAGAACAAGATTTTAGAGAAGTAGTTTAATGAATTATGATTTTTATAATATATTCTACTGGAAAAAAGCATTTACTTTCCCAAAGTACTGTAATTGAATCCTTCAATGTACACACATCTACAGCATTCATTTAATTCGGGTTTATTTCTTTAATTCTTTTATTTATGATACGTATGATTATTTATTTTACTTTTGATTATTCAAACTATTTAACAACAAACATATTTACTTAACTTACTTATAATTCATCATGTTCAACATCTTCTTCACCTTCTTCAACAATATCATCAACTTTATCTTTTATTTCATCTTTTTCAGTTTTTAATTTTTCTAACAATTCATTACCATTAATTTTTAAAGAACCTTCATCTTTTATAAATTCAATTAATGAATTTAATTCTCTTTGACCTTGAAAAACTTTTGGTTTTCTTATACCTGTTTTTTCATCAATTTCTCCATTTGCTGGAAACAACAACAAAGTAGGATAACCTTCAATTTCAAATGGTACATCAACATCATTTAATGTATGATCAATATCAGCAATTAATACTTCACTATTATTTTTATTTGATTCATATATCTCGGCTAATTCTGTCCAAGTTGGAGCTAATTTTTTACAATGTCCACACCATGGAGCATAATATTTAACAAAAATATCTTTATCTTTTTGATCTAATATATCTTTATAATTATGAGCAACTAATTTAACAACTGGATTTGTTTTAATTTCTTCTTCAGTTGGTAATTCTTCAGATTTTATAATTGGTTGTAATTTACCACCAAAATAATCTTCAATAAAATCAGCTATGATTTTAATTGATGGACCTTCTGGATTTTCTTTTTGATTTATACCAAATTTTTTATTTTCATTTAAATTTTGTATAGCAAAAAATGGTACAATATCAGCATCCATAGAAAGAGCTTCTGCATGTCTACCATATAAATTAGCATCTAATCCAACAAAATTTAATTTTCCTCTATATTTTTTACCTAAATTACTTAAATCTTTAGCGATGCTTTCTCTTTGTTCAGGAGTTTTATAAAAATAATAAGCAATTGGTAATGGTGATGTCATATATTTCATATATGAATCTCTATCAATTTCTCCAAAATATGGTAAACTTTCAATATTAATAAAATCAGTTAATTTTTCTAAAGTTTTTTCTCCAGTATATTTTATAGTTTCAAAAATTTCATTAGCTGGATGAACAATTAAATAAGAATCATTTTTTAAATCAATATTTAATTTTTTTGCTAACTTCTTAAGATAATCTTTACTAACTTCAATAAATGAATAATCATTTCTTTTTGTAGTTGCAATTTTTTCAAAAATATCATCAACTATACCATCAACTTTTAAAATAAATGGTTTTGTTTGTTCACCAATTAATTTTTCTAATGATTCCCAAGATTCAGGAACTTGTACAGATGGTAAAGATTGTTTAATCATATAATCAGCAATTCCTTTAGATTCTCTTGGACCTTGATAATCTTCTGCTTGTTTTGAATCACCATTTCTAATAACTTTTAAAGTAGGATAACCTTTTATTTCATTTTCCATACATAAACTTTCATCTTCAGTACAATCAATTTGAGCTAATTTTATATTTGGATAACTTTCATTTAATAAATTAGCAGCTTGAGAAAATTCTGGACCTAACATTTTACAATATCCACACCATGGTGCAAAAAATTCAGTTAAAACTAATGGATTTTCTTCTAAAAAATTAGTAAAATTTTCTGTAGTTAATTTTACAACTGCTGAATTTGGATCAGCAATGGCTTCACCTTCACTGGGTCCACTTGCATTTGTTATTGATATAATAGCTAATAAAGTAGCTAATGCATTTGTTGAATATTTCCAAAATTGCATTGTTTAGTTGAGTATGATAATTTTGATTGATGAGATACAAGGGTAAGTTCAATTGATACTTGGTTGGTCGATTAATTGGGTTGTAAATTGTTGATGAAAGAAGAAAAAGATATGTGTTATATATATTATTAATATTAATAAACTGAAAAATTAAATATTTGTTCGGAACTTGATTTAAAATAATTTACGTAATTAATTATTTATTAAGTATGGAGGTAGTGTAATATTAACCAATACTTTGACACGGTGTTATATTTAATGATAGTACGTAACTAACACCTTGGTAACAACTAACTGACTAAAAAACAATAGAAGTGAAACAATTATGGTTTCAAATTAGAAAAAACAGGATTATGTGTCAACTGCTTGTCTTAAACGGCTTAAATTTTCAAAATCTGATACTACTATATCAAATCTACTACCACTCCCCTTATACTTCATAGATTTTTAATTTTCTATAAAGATCTATTTTATATTTCAATCATTGATTTGCAACCAATTGAATGAAAAAGTAACTCCACTTTCCAACAACACGGAGGTGAAACAAGTTAATTACAAAGTTTATTGAACATCTAACTTGTGCCATTGAGCCTAAATTACCATAGTTGATCGAAAAAGATTTAGAAGATCGTATCTTCCAATTGAAATCAAAAGAACTAAGGGGTCTTTTTTCTTAATTTTAATTTACTAAGTATTCAAAAAAGTCCGATATCGATCTACGATATATTTTTTTGAACACTCAATTATTTCTCAAAAATTCTTAATATTTGATTCTTCTTAAAAGTAACAAATTATTTAACCATGTAGGAACATATTGGTAAGTAATAGGTCTTTTTGGTTCTTGTCGTCGTCATTTGATTAATTTCATTTACGGCGACGAGTTGGAAGAACTACAATGTCAAATTACTTATCAAAATATTCCTAAGATGAATAAATAACTTTAACTATAATTGTCCATTAAAATTGGTGATTATAAACAAGACAAATTGAATTGATCTGGAATCCCAGATATATTAAGTAAATCTTTGCTATCCTCTGGATGATGATAACGGTTTTTTTAAATCGCAGGTGAAATATAAGCGTTTATTTTGTAGGTTTACAATTGTGTACATACTCAAATTAATAAATAGGTTGAAAGACAGAATAAAAACAAAGATCAAATTTGTTGAGGAGTTGTAAATTTAATGTATTGTAAGAGCTTATAAAACACTATATAGGATGAATTGGGAATGGAATTTGAAATTTGAGTAGACTGCTGCAGTTAAAATGACTCTATGAATTGTTACCTTGATTTTTTCTAATTATTAATTGAAGATGGAATAAAGAAGTAATTAGCTTTTTTCAAAATTTCAAAGACCTACCTTCAAAGTTGCTTGAAATTATATACTCCATGTAAGTATGTGAACATTTCCCATATGAATGAAGCGACTGGACATTTAATTGTCAGTTTAATTTTCAACTACCATTTCTTCCTTTTCTCCTAGTGCTTTCCCATGAATAAATCATTTTCTCGATGTCCCCATAAGCATTCTTTGACCCCAGATACATCAAGTTAATCATATCTCCTTAACTTAAACTCCAAAAAATTCTCTCCAATTATTCCAAGAATCCATTTCAACATCATATATATAAGCCATTGAATGTCTTAAAGAACTTTGTAAATATTGAGGTTGATAATCATAAATAAACATAACTAAACCCCAAACAATTATAGCAAAATATTTCCACAGTTTATTATAAATCATATTTTTTAATTTTTTTTGTTGATTCATATTTAAATTTTTATAACTTATAAATTCACCTGAATAATTCATAAATTTTGGTTGATAACATAATAAAAATTTATCTAATATTATTTTCCCCAAAGCTATAATAACTCTTGAAAAACAATATAAAGTAATTTGATGAGTTATACCACTATTAAAAAAATTAAAATGTCCTGAATAAACAATCCATGATCCAATACAACCAGATAAAAATTTTATTAATTGTAAATTTTTTGAACCTAAAAATGAATCATTTAATAATATTTGTACTGTTAATTTATATATTATTGCAAATGATGCTAAAACTTCTGCATGATTTTTTGTTGCTTCTAATACTGATTTTAATCTTGGTAATATAGGACCTGATCTATATAATAAATTTATAACTAATGCATGACTAAATCTTAATTTACCTCCATATACTATACCATTTCTTGCTGATCTTATAATTTCTAATAATGGACGATATAATGGATTATTTAGTATTGCAGACATTGAAGTAATTGATTTATATATTTATGAATTTATGTGTCGAAAATAAATCGAATAAAGCTCTAAAATTTGGTGTAAATTTGAATAAATATTGAATTATTGAACCTGGTTGAGTGAATAGTTTCAATTGAGGTAAATCCAAGTGATTGATCGTATATAACTTGTATGAAGTATTAGTCTTTGTCGAATTGATATATTTTCTAATTCGGTTTAAAAACTTTTTGTTTATTGTTACTAAGTACAAATTTTTTCTATGGGGTAACACACATTTCTTAAACTGGTAAGTTGTGCGGCAGAGGTTCATTTTTTGAAAGTCGACGATCTCAAATGATTAATATGTATTTTTAAAAATGGATCAACTTTGAGCATTTCTACATTATCATGGATAAAGTATTACTGAATCAGTATGTGTGCATGAAAATTATTTGGGCCAACTGTTTGATGAATCAAGTGTATTTATTCATGGGAATTGAAGGACGAGAAAAATCTACGTGAAATCCTTAAAACTTTTGTTGGTTCTATAGAGCACACACTTGGTGTTAACATTGCAGAACTACAAAGCCCAATTTCACTTGCTTTGTCTATTATGAATCAACTATTATGGTTGAGTTTTAATTCATAAGGTAATTTGTACGATTTGATGTCAATTTGATCAAAAGTTTGAAAATAGTCCCGAATAAACAATTCAATAAAGCATTTGAATTATCAGAATTAAAAAGATATTAAAATTCCACTTCATTTATCAGATCCAGTTAGGCTTAATTATAAGATAACTTCATATGGTGGAGTAGAAGGGAGAATTCAAATTTGAAAGAAGAACCAAGTGTTGTTTAAAGTTGGGTCTTCTTATTTGGCATCATGAAATCATTCAATGTTACCTTAATCGATGTGTTTCCAATTAGCATGGACTATTGAAAGTAGTTCTTTTAATATAGTACTGTCGTCCAGTTCATAGGAACAAAGTGAACTTGATATCATCTCAAGTGGTCCATGTCTCTGATCCACGTCATTTAGCTCACATGAACTGAATTATAGTGTTAGTCTAAAAGAATTACTTGCAATAGTTTATGCAAAGGTGTTAGTATATCTGATGAATCCATTTTTAATTACAGAGACATAAAAAGCTGAGGTATAGAAGAATTCATTTGAAGGTTCATCCAACTAAATCAAAGTAATCTGGTTGAAAAAAATGTCGAACTAAGACAAGTTTCTGGGAAATATAACTGATACAATTGCTTCAACCACCAAGCTTGCTGTTATTATTGAATTAGTTGAGCGGATTAAAATGATGCTCAAGTTGAACCAATATGATCAATAAATTTGAAATTGATCAGTTTCGTGGGTGGCTATCTATGGATCACGTTTTAAGGCACTAGATGCTTTATAATGGGTCTATGCAATCAGTTCTTCAAATTATAATCCTTAGATAGCTACGCTCAAAAAATTACCATGATTCTTTGCATCAAGTTAATGAACGTGTAAATGTAAATTAATGAGAATAAAAATCAAAAAAGAAGTTCTCGGGTTTTTACCGTAAACAAAATAGGGAGTACTGGTTTTATTGAACAATAAGTTAATAGGTAAATATCTAAGCTAAAATTGGTTTCAATATATAAATAACCCGTATAACTTTAATTAATAACGGTATTATGATTGTTAGACGGAGAATCATAAAGTTAAAGGCTACCAAATCGTGCGAAAAAATCAAAATTTAAGAGATATTAGACCTAAATTGAATCGACCAATAAATTTCTATGCTTTAACGAAAACCTCTGCAGTAATTGTGATTTTGATAGTAAAAATGGAGTTTAAAAAAAAAATTGAAGAAGCTAATGGTAAGAGTACACCTGTCCGATCTTAATAATCAGGTTCTATTGAAGAGTTTTCGAGATTAATTATGGTGAATAAAATGAAATATTTCAATACAGTGGAATAATGTTAATTAATTTTCCTGTATATAAACCTCACTTTATTTATTAACTTACCGAGTAATTTAAAAGTTAAAAATTGAGTAAGTTATTAACAAGTAGAATCTCACTTTTGATCCACAAGGAGCAGGAGTATCACTGTCAGCAATTTGAGCGATCTCTCCATTCTATCAAATAATTCTTGATTTGCTTTAATTCAATGCACAATTGTGCGTATTTACTTCTTAACTTAAGCTTCTATAAATTTAGTATTCTACTAACATTCTCTCTCTTGTGTTAAGATTTCTGTCTATAAAAATTTTTCAGTTGAAAAAAAAAAAAATGAATAGAAAATTTTTTATTACCAATAAAACTCAACTTCATTCCACTTTAAATTACTTAAAAAAAAGAAAGAAGGATCAACTTATTGCTAAGTGAATTCTAATACCAGTTACCGCTTTATCAAACTTTTAATCATTCAAATATCAAAGGAAAATTACCAAACTTAGCGAAAACTTTTATCAATCGATTTAAAAATATTCAAATCAAAAATTTAAAGTCTAGTGATCTAATCCAAAAATTATCTGAGGGATTTAATTTAACATCATAGACTATTTAATTGAATCACAGCATACACTAATACAATAATTGCTACATTTCATTAGCTCATTATACCCATTGCATTATTAAAAGAAAAACCAACCAGATTTTTCTTTCCCCCCAATTTCAATTTAAAACCTAATTTCAACGTTTATTAGCACACTTTCATTAACTAATCTTAAAAACAGTGGAAACAATGACTACAAATGTGTCTTATGCTGCTATAGCAAAGTCATTAACTGAAGAACCAAAACCTCAATTAATTAAAGAAACAAAACCCGTTTCAGAATCAACTGAATCAAACAATAATTCTCAACCTTCATCATCATCATCATCAAATGAATCATCTGTTGAAAAATCAAATTCAAAAATTTCTTCAAAATCATCATCTCCATTAAAACCAAGTTTAGCACCAGCTCCATTACCTTCAACTTCAGCTTGGGGTTCAATAACAAATAATTTTAATGAATTAAATGTTAATGATAATAATTCAAACAAGAAAACTCCATTATTAGGTGAAACATCGCCGTCATTTAAACAACAACCAAATCAACCACCCAAAAAATTTGTTAAACAACCTGCAACTACAAAATGGGTTCCATTAGATGTTAATGTTACTTTACAATCTAGATCTTCTTCAAAACCAAGAAGTAAGAAAAGGCATGGTAGTGGAAATAGTGGAAATAGTACCAATAATAATAGAGAAGCTAAACCAAGAGTTACAAAGAAGAAAGATGAAGTATCAAAAGATAATGTAGCTAATGGATCAATTAAAACTGATGATCAAGTTGAAAAAATAGAGACATTAAAACCTGAAGAATCACAAAAGGAAGTAGTTGAAGAAGAACCAAAACAGGAGAAAGTTGAAACAAAAGAATCACCAGTTGAACAAGAGACTGAAGAATCTCCTGTTGTTAGTAAAGAAGAACCACGAGCCGTTGAGGAATCAACAGCAGAAGGTGAAACTAACTCATCAAATCAATCTCCAGATCCAACTCAAGAACAAACACAATCCAATAAACCATATAACAACAACACTAATAATAACCCAAATAATAGACGTTTTAATCCAAATTTTAACAATGGTTCAAATAATGGATATCAGAAGAGATATAATAACAACAACAATAATAACATAAACAATCATTATAATAATTTCAATCAATCACAACAATTCCAACCACGTCCATATAGATCAAACAATCATTACAAAAATAGAAACTACAACAATAACAACAATAATAACTCTCATAATTCAAATGGTTCATCATCAAATCTTTCATCACCAATTCCAAATTTCCAACCACAACATTTTAATAATTATGTTCAACCAATGTATTATATGCCAATGCAACCACCATTTATACCAAATAATTATCAAATACCACCAAATCAACAACAATTTCCAAATTCATTCCAATCATCTATTTATCAACAACAACAATATCAACCACATAATCAGTACCAACATCAACATCAAAGTCATCACCAACAACACCAACAACAACAAAATATTCCACCACCACCAATTTCTCCACAACAAAATCCATCAGAAGCATTAAAATATCAATTAAATTATTATTTTAGTCAAGAAAATTTAATAAAAGATTTTTTTTTAAAACAAAATATGGATCAAGAAGGTTGGGTTCCATTAGATTTAATATTAAGTTTTAAAAGAGTTAAAATTATTATAAATCAAGGTAATATTAATTTTGATGATGTTTTAAATAATTGTGAAAATATTGAAATTAGTGATGATGGTAATAAAATTAGAGCATCAAATAGATCATGATAGGTTATTTGTTGAGTATTAAGGTATCAATTTTGCTCATATTTCATATATATAATTTGCATGTTTTTATTAAAATTTAGGTTTAGTTATTTATTCCATTCAATCATCTAACCATCAAGGTTAGAGCATTACGAATTTGACGTTATATTGTTCATTTGTCATTATTATTATTATTTTGTTAAAACTATTAATCAACTCATTTTACTAAAAAATCAAATAAGAAAAATTATAAAAAAAAAAAAAAAATAGTACTCTATTCAAGTCATGTTAAGAATATTGCCTTTAACTTATTCATAAGGTGAGCATTACATGTTCATGGGATCTTTCCTACCCAAAGACATTTATATGTTTTTTTTCAAATCATTGTTTAAATTTTTGGTTTTTTATTTTTATCATTACGATTTGTATTAAGCAAATTTATATTGATTTTTTTTAACCATAAAAATTTTTTTTTTCTAAACAAAAACATTTCATAAAAAAATCTATTAAATCAATCAACCTTGTTCATATATAGTAGCAGTAGTAATTAAAAAGAAAAAGAAAAAGAAAGAAAAGACAATCTTTTTTATAAAATTTTTGAATATATATTCATAATCTTATTCCATTATCATCTCATTAAACTATTAACGTTTCACTCTTTACATAACTTATTTTTATTATACTCCCATTCTTTTTATAACATATTCTTGAGCTAATATACCAAAACCTAAATTTAAACCTTGTTTAATCCAATCTTTTACCCAATTTTTTGGATCAACATTTTCTTCTTCAAAATCTTCATTTTGTAAATTTAAATGTGAATTGTTATTTTCTAACCAATTTGACCATCTAATTGGAAATGGTTGAGTTCTTGTTAATATTGTTATATCATTTGTTATATCTTTTAATATTAAAGTAAATGAAAATGATGAATTATTATTTGATTCAATTATTGTTTGTTGTTGATTTTGATCTGGTTGATTTTCTTCCTGGGTTGTTGTTGATTCATTTTTTGTAGTTATCGGTTGAATAGTTATAAATATATTTGACTTGACTATATCCTGCTGCTGTTGTTGATTGTTATTTTCTTTTTCTTTATTTATTTCAATTTTTTTATATTCTTTTATTGAATTTTCTAAATTTGCAAATGCTAATTTTTCACCATCAATTAATTTCCCATAAAACATATTTAAATTAATTAAATTTGATTCTTCTTGGAGGTTATTATGATGATGATTTAATTCATTTACATTTATATTAATATTACCTTCAACTTGATTCATTGTTAATTTAAAATTATTTAATATTAAATCATTTAAATAATTTATATTATATAAATCAGAAACAATTAATAAATTTAAAATTTCATCTGCATCATCAATTAATCCTTGTTTTAATTGTGATGATATATTTAAAAAAATATTATTTAATTTATTACTTATTTGATCAGTATCAAGATTTTTTGATTTTTCATTAATTTGATTTGTTGTATTTGATGCTAATTGATAAGTTTGTTCTGAAATTTTTTCTGCATTTGATGTTATTGTACCCCATAAATTACTTACTTTTTGATTTCCTTCTTTTGACCACCATGATGATAATGATGCTATAGGATTTTCTAATGAATCTTCTTTTTCTCTTGGTGAATGTTGCTGTGCTTGATCATCAGTTGTATCTGATGATGAAGTTCCAGTAGTTGGGTCATTTTCTTCATCATCATCTTCTACTTCAACTTGTTCCTTTGTATTTTCACTTTTAGTAGTAATAGTAGAATCACTATCATCTGATTTCTTCTTAGGTTCAAATTTTTTCTTTGGTTTCTTTTGTTCATGTTCTGCAATTTCATCTAAAAAATCAAAAACTTCTTTATCATTCTTGGTTGTATTGGTTGATGTTGAAGGTTTTGTTGATGATGATGTTTTCGATGGATTTGTCTTACTATCTGGTAATGATTCAAGAAATTCTAAAACATCATCCGATTTTGACATGCTGCTTATGTTTCGGTTATTACTATATCTTCAATTGAGTTATTATGGTTGTCAAATTTTATTAATCAAAGATGTTGCATAATATACTCAATAAAATTGAAGAAAGTCTTGGAGTAATACAATTCTCGGTTTTATAAGTACTAAGTCACGTTTAGTATTAGAAGTATACAAATAGATTTCCTTTTCAACGAGGTACTCTCGATGGTGAAAATATTATTAATAATGTATATTTCAGACCACAGCTACTTCTCAGCTTACCTGTAAATAAAGGTAATTGACGTATTTTTATGAAAACTTGAGTTTCTGGTTTTAGCTCAACATTTTTTTGAATAAATTTGTTTCAAAATTCGCATGAAAAATCAAGAGATTTGCACCAACATATCCATTCCCAACTTGCTATGAGGACAATAAATCATTTCTATTGAATTTATATATTGAATAAAATATAAAAGTGCAAGTTGAAGAAAGCAATAACAAATCGAACCAAAACTAAGTACATATTGAAAATTTATCTCTAGACTGTCTACAGTACTAAGTCGTATACCTCGTATATGAAAGATAAAAATAATACATCTCTACCTCAATACAAAAATAAATTCAAGAAGAAGTCCAAAATTTCACGTCCAAAAAATTCAAAGTCAAATTTGCAAAAGCTTATAAACAACAAAATTTTAAAAATTAAAATGACTGATAAGAACAAATACATTTAAAATTGAAAATCAAAGTTAAATCTTGCAAAAAAGAGGAGTAGGGTCGTTAACTGTCGTTTAGTTTACTACAAGAGTACTCTACAATTTAATTAGAAGTGATTTATCAAATGAGCAATCTTATTAAAACCTCCTTTATTGCAATATTCCATCAATAAAAATAAAAATACAGAGATGGGTGAGTCAAAAGATGAAACAAATCAAATACGGAAAAATTATAACTATTAAATCAATACGTGTTTATATTAGTATCCATTTATATTTAATCCCCTCTTTTTTCCAATGTTAATTATATTTGCTGGCTGAAATTATATTCACCCCTATATCTAAAAATCTAATATAACCTCTATAACGTGTTACGCACTTAGGTAATAAAACGAACGTATTAAACGAACACATAGCCTAGACCTAGATTAACCCAATTAAGGAGTTAATTAATCCGAAGATCAAATATTTGGATGGCAAATATATTTACTATTAGTATTATTATCGTATCGTGCATTAAGGATTTTATTAATTATTTTTTTAATTATGAAACATCTATCCTTATCTTTCTAAATTATTATTTTTATTATTAATGCTTTTACTAGTAGGAAAACGTTTCAGATCAGATAAGTTACATGAAATTAATTAGAGATGAGGTAAACTTTAATCTCCCCCTATACCTTACGAAATTTGTCGCAGAGTCAATTGTTGTTAAGAAAGAATAGTACTTCACAACTACGAATAGGGTTATATGGATGTTGTCTATTCAACAAGATAGTAAGATTGAGTAATTATTTTGTTGATTAACGAAGGGGGGTTAATTCAAAGCCCATTTTTTTTATCAACAAAATCTGTTTGTTTTTTTTTTGTATAGAAAATCCTGTATATAAATACAACACAATAATCAAAAAATACCCCTCCTTAGATTTTGCAACTTTTGAAAAATTTATAAAATTATAGATAAGAAGATAAAAAGATCACCATATAAAATCAACATCTATTTTTCAATTTACTTTCTTCTTCTTCTTTTTATCACCAACAACTACCAATACCACCATCAGTAAACAACAAGCTACAAACAAATTCCTGAATCAACCAATACATTTCTCAAACAAATTATTCTTTCAACTACCTCACTAAGTTGTGTTATGTTAAAACAATTTACAAATACATTAATCAATATAGCTAAATCAAATAAACAACAATTAAAACAACAACAAAATAAATTAAACAAACCCTTTATAACAATATATCATAATAATCAATCTATTGTATCACATAATTTATTAAAAAATTTAGAATCTTATAGTTTATTACCTTGTACTCAATATAAGCAACAACAATTTATTAATCCTAATAACTATCATAATAATAATGAAAACAGCTATGAAACTATAAAATCAAGTTTTTTACCAACTTCAAATGCTAATTCATTATCATCATCCTCATCAACTACCTCCTCATCGTCATCAAAGGATAAAAATTCATTAAAATTTAATATTGAAATTAAAAATAATTCAAATTTATCAAAAGATGATTATGATTTTATTGTAAAAAATTGTTTAGATATTCATCCAGAAAATAATTTAATAATGTTAAAATTATTAACCAATACAACGATTGATAATCAATTACAATCATCACCTCAACAACAATCTCCTCAAAAATTATTAAAAAATTTTGAATTATTAGATAAATTATATAATTATGAAAATTTTATAAATTTAAAATTAAATCAACCTTTAATTATTGATTATCAAAATAAATTATTAGGTAATTGTGATTCAAGTTTTAATAGAATTATTATAAATTATTTAAATTGTGGTATTCAAAATTTAAGTTTATTTAATCATAATAATACTACAACTAATAATTATAAGAGAAGTAAAAATAATGATGGGTTGAGTATTGGTAATTCTAATTCAAATTCAGTTCAATTAACTAATTAGAGAATTTAATTTGATTTAATAATGATATTGTTTGGCTTTTTTTTTTCTGATTTTAATATCAGTTTATGGGTGTCTCTGGGTAGAATTTTGCAATTTATAGCTTTATAGAGTTCTAGTTTTAGTTCTAAATATATAAATTCAAATGCAAGTAAGTCAATTTCTTCTCTGTAGATTTTGGTTTTAGTCTAACAAAACGTATTTGGACTTGGTTTTGGTCTTGAAGATAAAAAATTTGGTGGTTTTTTTGAAACGTAGTTGGTAGCTCACTCTGTTTCAATACACAAAATCAAATTTTATTTTGCAACAAAACTGAAACACCAAATTAGGAAATAAAATAAACAAAACATAATAAATCAAGGCAGACACTATCTACACACATAATTAACGAATCTTAGCTTGAAAAAAAGGAGTTTGATTGATTTACATTATTTTGAAAGATTTAAAATCATAATTTTAAGTTTTAGAATGCGTTTTTCTTTCTGGAATTTAATTTCAATTATAAACAAATAAAAATAAAAAGAATTAGTTTCATCTTTCTTACCTTTTCATCACATACATATTCCCCACCTTTTGGTAGTTACAATTCAAATACAACCTTACACCAATATTATCATATTCCATTAATAGTAAATGTCTACAATTAAATAACAACATAATCAAATTAATCGAGACTACTTCTAATGTATATACGATATTTTCAAATTATAACAGTTTTACTACTGTTTATTCTATCAAATATACTGGGAATATTTACAATTATACAATCACATACCAACACTTATAATCTACTATATTCAATAACATCATTTATTTTATCAATTTATTTAATTATACCTTTATTTTATGTACATATTTTATTAATTTCATTTCAATTCTTTTTATCAATTTTAAATATAATATCAGGAATATTATTGATTTTAAATACCAATCCTAAAACACAGGTTATTATTTTATTTATTATAGACATTATTTTTATAACTTCTTCATTTATTTTAATTTTATTTATTTTTTTCATAAATTCATCAACAACGAGTGATATAGAAAATCACATAAGTATAGAAAATGATCAAATTTCAAAAAAGAGATCAGATGCTACTTTATTTGATAAAAATTATACAATTGAACAAAATTGGTATCAAAAAACACAACAACAACAACTAGGAGAAAAAGAAGAAGAAAATAGACAAACTATTCAATATTCAAATTCTTCAAATACTATACCATTACAAAAATCTCAACAACATGAATCATTTATAATGAATTTAGATGATGTTCATAACATTGAAGAAGAAACAAATTTAAGTTCAAAAAATATAATACCCAAATCAAAATCACAATCAGCTATAAATAATAATCAACAACAATTAAAAAAACAAAGATGGAAACTGTTTCATGATGAAAAACAATTTATATCAAATTTAAATGAATCTTTATTACCTTCACTTTTAAAAACAAATATTAATCAATTACAAACAGAAGAAATCGAAGAAACAATGAAAGGTTTAGAACCTATTGGAATTGGAATTAATGGATATCCACAAAAAATACAAAATAATTCTTCAATTACTTTAAATGAATTTAATCTTGATGAATATACGAAATTTAGAAATTTTACTGATTATAATTTAATCCCAGGTTTATATCAATCAAAAAATAATACAAATGATTCAAATTCAAATTCACCTACTTATTCAATGCAACAAATTCATTCAAAAGATATTATAGATAATATTGATGAATTAAGTGAATTATCATTAACTCAAACAAATGAAATTCAAGCTGCTCCTTCATTACATACTTTTAGAAAAGAAAGTGGAAATTCAAAATTAAGTTCTCAAATTGATTATGATAATTTTGAAAACGATCTTGATTTAAAATTATATCAATCTCCACCAAAAACTCCACCACAACTAACACAAGATAAATTTATAATTCAACCTAAATCAAATTCACCAATAAAGAAATTCCTTAATGAATCACCTAAAAGAATTTTTAGATCAAATACAACAAATTTTTCAAATCATAAAATTCATAATAGTCAACAACAACAACAACAACAACAAAATCATAAACATTCAAATTCAATAATTTCATTAAAATCAGGAATATCATCAAGATCAAGATCAAATTCTCCAAAAAAATTAAAAAAATCCATATTAAAAATTCATAAACATAGTTTAAGTGTACCAAATTTTAATCAATTATCATTAATTTTACAAGATGACAATAAAAATTCGGCATCTTCATCTTCAGTAATTCCTTCTCCTCAAGATTCAACTTTCAATCATTCAATAACCAGTAAAAATAAATTTATTGAACCTATTGATTTATGGGAAATTCATAATATTTCAAATTTTAATTATAATGAAGAAATTGATATTCAAACTCTAAATAACAACAATAACAAGATAGAGAATATCAATCTTGATAATGACCAGGCTATAAAAATTAATGAAGAAAATAGTGAATCCAGAGTTAGTTCATTGCCTAGTCAAGTTATTGGTCAATATGACAAAGAAAAATGGAAACAAATTAAAGATTCAATATAATATTAAAAGTAGTATACATGATTTAAATCTATAAATATAATGAACCAGCTGATACAATATCTCTATGAACTAATTCTAATGATTTTTCCATTTTTTCTTGTAATTCAATATTTCCAATTGCTTTTGCAGCAACAATTAATTGTCGAATTAATTCCTCAAGTCTCCTAAACATTCTAATTAATGAACCTTCATAAACATCAGTCATTTTACAAATTTGTGTAAATGTAGCACCTTTACACCAAGCAAATACAACTTCCATTAATTCAGGTCTAAAAGATTCAATATAATCTTTTTCAATAATATCAATTTTACATTCTTTTGAAATTTTAGCAATTTTATTTGCAATTTCTTGCATTGATTTTAAAGGTTCTGATAATTCTGGTTTTAATCTTGGTACTTCTTTTGCTCTTTCTTGAAATACAAAACATGATAATAATGCTGCACATTGTTCACTTGTCAAATCATTAAAATTACCATTGAAAATTAATTCTGTTAGTAAAAGTTCATCACCTGTACTTATTTCACATGCAACTCTACCTTTTAATTCAATTATATCATTTTGTGTTGTAAAACCTAATCTTCTTAATACTCTTTTTCTATGTCTTAAATCATCTAATTGTATAACTGCTTCAGCTTCTAATATTTTTGATTTTAAATCTTTTATTTTATTTTCAATTTCAATTTTATGATTATATTTATCATATAAATCTTTTAATCTTGCAGTATCATGTAATGGATTACTATATAATTTAGATTCAATAACATCTATTTTTCTTAATAACATTTTAAAATCATTATCATTTATTTTCATACTTTCAACTGGATCCATTAATGGTATACCATCTTTTAATCTTTTTGGTAAATCTTTCATTGTCTTAACTAATGTTCTTTTAGCTTGTGCACTTTTAAAATCATCGGGGACTTTCAATCGTACACTACTTATTTGTGCTATTGAATCTAATGTTATTGGTATGTATTCGGCTCTTGCTTTTTCACCAAATTTAGCAGGCCTTATACCTGTTGGTAATAATGGATTAAATGGTTTTATAAGATTTATTGGTGAATCAACAAACATTGTATATATAAATACATTTACAACATATGATTCATGAGCAGTATATTCATGTGGCTGAAATTTATTTGGATTTCTTTTAACAAATGATGTAACCATACCCCAACCATAATCAAATTCACCAATTTTAACTTTTATTACTCTACCATCTTGTAAAAATGGTAAAATATGACCAGGATGAGTTATAACTTTTCTAACATCTGAATTATATTTATTTAATTGTTGTGTTAAATCATAATATTCTTTTACAATAGATTCATCATCAATATGAATATCTTTTTTTTCATCTTCTAAATTTTTTAATTTATTTTCTAATTGTGGTACACTTGAAGCATTTTGAAATTGATAAAATGAATTTTCTAACATAAATTCAGGTGATATACCTTCAACTCTCATTAGATTTAATATCATATTATAACCTAAATGAAAAGCAGAATCTAATCTATCTGCTTGACCTTTAACCATTCCTTTTGCAACTTGTGGTTCCATTTTTTCATCAATCATCATAATAACTATACCTCTATCATCTAATCCTCTTCTACCTGCTCTTCCAGACATTTGAATATATTCACCACCTGAAACCCATCTAAATCCAACACCATCCCATTTACGGACTGATGTAAATACAACTGTTTTTGCAGGCATATTAAGACCAATTGAAAAAGTTTCAGTAGCAAATAAAACTTTTAAAAATCCTTCTTGAAATAAAATTTCAATAATTTCTTTTAATATTGGTAATAAACCAGAATGATGAATTCCAATACCTCTTTTTAATAATGGTAAAATGTTTTTTATTTGTGGTAAATCTTTATCATTTTCTGGTAATAAACTTATTGCATTATTATAAATTTCAGTTAATGCTGATCTTTCTTCATCTGTATTAAAATCTAATTTAGACATTTTTAAAGCTAATGATTCACAATCTCTTTTTGAAAATGAAAATACAATAACTGGATTATATTTTTTTTGATAAATCATTTTAACAATTTTATAAATATCTGATTTGCCATCTTTATTTCCACCTTTAAAACTTTGACCCTTTTTTCCACGACTAGTTGATGAATTTGGATCATCTCCTGTATTATCTCCTATAGTTGTCATTGCTTTTTGAAAATTTTCCTCTCTAAATGTTCCTTTTTCATCTACAACTAAATGTATACCATCACCTCCAGCTGGAAATAAATAATGTTGTAATGGAGTTGGTCTAAAATCAGTATATACAACATGACATGGCTGATTATGTATTTTAACAATCCATTCTGCAAATTCCATAGCATTTGGTATAGTAGCTGATAAAAATACATAATGAACTTTATCAGGTAATAAAATTATAGTTTCTTCCCAAACAACACCTCTTGATTTATCTCGCATATAATGAACTTCATCAAATATTACCCATGCAACTTCTCTCATTACTTCTGAACCTCTATAAAGCATACTTCTTAAAATTTCTGTAGTCATAACTAAACAACCAGCATCAGGATTTATTGTAACATCCCCGGTCATTAATCCAACATCTTTAAATTCAGCTTGTAGTTCTCTATATTTTTGATTTGACAATGCTTTTATGGGGGATGTATATATTACTCTTTGTTTTTCTCTTAATGATTGAGCTATTGCATATTCTGCTACAACTGTTTTACCAGCTGATGTATGAGCAGATACTAAAACACTTTCATTTCTATCAATACATGATATAGCAGTATCTTGAAAAGGATCTAAAGTGAAAGGATACGTCCTTGCATCATTCTCTCTTTTATGCTCACTTATAGGTATATATGGATATGATGGCGGTACAGCTACTTGATGTCTAACTTGATGTCTTAATTTTAATTTTGAAGTATCATCTGATACAGTTTGCTGTAATCCTCCACTTGCTTCAATTTCTCGAGACGCTTCAATCTCTACTGAATCAAATACTACTGGTTTTATTTCTTGTTGTTGTTTGGATTTTTTAGTAGTTGGTTGTTTTTGATTATTTTCTTCCTCATTACTTCGTTTTCTGGATTCTTTTATTGGTTTTGAGTTTTCTGTTGATTCTTGTTCCGTTATTTCTTCAATTTTTGGTACAGACGTCTGAGGAGCTTCGTCAAAGACCGAGAATAAATCCATTTTGTTTTATATATATGTAGTGGTTGTAGCTCGAAGAGTATGAATCCCAATCAAGTTAAGTAGATTTTTAAATTTTGATTATTTCGCACAAAATTAAAAAAATTGAAACAGACCCGATGAGAAGAAGAAGAACATAGTCAGTAGCTGAAATGAAGATCATAAATGAAGACAATATTGGCCGTTACATGTAGATCACTAAAAGCAGGAATCTTTGAATCTAACCAGTATCAGAAGCGATAAATACATGGGTAATTAAGCGAAATTTGAAGAGCTCTTCGAGTACCAAATTTGCCTAATCCTCGAAAGAGGTTTGGATTCAGTGTAAAGTCTAAGAATCAATCACAGCTTTGATTATTAGGACCCCAAGATTAATTAGATTCCTTTTTGATTCTTTGATGAATTCGATACTATAACTGCAAAACCTAAATCAAACACAAAAGCCGTACTACTTATACGCGTTTCAAAATATTTGAAACATCATTTTAACCAAATATCAAAAGAAAATGTCCAAACAATTACAACCCCAGATATCAGTAGTAGTGGCTGCGCTTAAACCTTCATATGGTATAGGTTATAAAGGCTCTTTGCCATGGAAATTGAAAAAAGAAATGGCCTTTTTTAAAAGAGTCACAACAAATACAATTGATTCATCCAAAAGAAATGCAGTGATTATGGGTAGAAAAACTTGGGATTCAATACCGACTAAATTTAGACCTTTGCCCAATAGATTGAATGTCATAATATCTAGATCTTATCCTAATGTAAATATTGTTGATGAAAATGTAATTCAAGTAAATTCAATTGAAGAATCTATTGAAGTAGTTAAAAACCAAAAGAACATTGAAAATATCTTTATAATCGGTGGGGCTGAAATATACAATGCATTTATGAATACTAAAAATCTAGTTGACAATTTGCTTATAACAGAGATTGAGAATTCAAATGAAGTGATTGAAATGGATACCTTCTTAAATTTTGATGCTGATAAATGGGAGAAACAATCAAAAACGAAATTAAATTCATTCATAAATGAAGAAGTCGAGGATGACATAGAAGAAAACAATTTCAAATATAATTATACGCTATGGCAAAAAAAGAATTAAATATATATTATGTACAAATAGTCTATTTATTTTTTATCATCAAAAACTTTCAACCTAGATATCACTCTATCATCATAACCTAATTCTTGAACCCATTCTGATCCTCTCTCAGTGCCTTTTTTCACCCAATTCTTTGGCCAGTCTAATTCTTCCTCTTTTGCCATTAAAACGTCTTTATATACAAATGGTCTAGTTTCTTTATTTACAATATGGTTTGTTCTCTCACTATAATCTTCTGCTAAGAATCTTTTTGTAAAATAACGATATATTTTACGTGGAATATTTTTAAAACCTTGGATTGCCGGTATTGGATATGCATAGACTGGTTGTTCAAAAAAATATGGAACTCCTGTTTCGTCTTTTTGAATAACATCCATGTTAAATTCAGGTGCTAAAGGAGCTAATTCATAATCTTTTGTACTTATATATTTTAACGGCACTGGCTTCAAATTGAATTCTTCATCTTCATCTTCAATATTTGGATTCTCTTCTTTATCTTTAATTTTTTGTTCCTCTCGTTTCTTCTCCTCTTCTTCAACTTCTTTAGGTTTTTGTAATGGACCTAATAATCCTTCATGCAATCCACTTAAATACTCTTTATAAGCTCCTCTTCCTATACATATAACACCACCTGCTATATCCTCATTTGAGTCATCAGACTTGATTTTTATTTCCTTGGGTATAACTTTGTAAAGACCTAATAAGTCAGTTGGTGAATATAATTTAGATCGACTGACATACTCTGGTTCCTCTGTTTTTGATGTTTCTTCTGTTTTTGTTTTCTCCAACTCTTTGATCCTCAAATCTCTTATTCTTTGTGCTACATTAGATCTAATATCTCCTTGTCTACTTTCAGTAAAAATTTCATAATCAACTGTCCCAGAATTTAAAACCGGTTTAATGAATTTTCTAAAAATTTTCAAACTTTCTTCCAAAAAATCATTTGGAGGTGGTGCAATATATATCGTCAATTTTCTTGGAATTTTGTCATTCGAATATATCTCTAACCCTAGATTTGCTACTTCTGCCATCCATTTTTTTCTTATTTGTTTTTGTTCATATTTATCGTAAGCTATTGATGATCCAATGCCTACCAAAACAGACCAGAATATCATCCAGTTTCTTGATGGAAGTGAGATTCTCGGTATTCCTATCATCCGAAGTGCAGGATTTGAGAACCCCTTTTTGGGTTTTGGTGGCAATGGTTTTACTTCATCAGGCATGTTTCTTTAGTGATGTAGTAGTCTAGATTGTCTAGATCGAAATCGTACTTAAAAAAAAAAAAAGTTTCATAAAATTCGTTACACATTAAGTTATATATTATCATCGAGAAATCTATGCAACTCTATTGACAACTCCTCCCTGTCTAGATCTTTCCCTATAAAAACCAATTTATTACCTTCAACTCCCTCTATCAATGTACCATTTTCAATAATTTCGTAAGTATCTCTAACACCTTGCACAACTCGCACATCATTTTTATAAACTAGTAGACCTTTCAACCTATGAATTTCAATTCCTTCCTTTTCCCATAAAAGATATTGAATAAAATTTTCTACCTTTTTAAACCCTGATGCATCATTAAAAAAAGGAAAATCTATTGCGATTGTTGTGATTCTATTATCATGAAAACTGGCATTTTTATTTATTAGTTTTGTATTGAAATCAAATGCATGTAAATCCAAAATTTTATCTAAATCAATGTCACCAAAGCTAGTTGCATAAATTGGGGCTGTTTGATTTATACTCTCTATTCGTCGTTTTATTTCATCTGAGCTTTCGATCTTGTCAGACTTATTTAGTAAAATGGTATCTGCTAAAGCAATTTGCAAATGAGCAGTCGTTATACCATCTTCTACTTGCTCCAAATCATGTTCTTTATGCCAATGACCACCAACATCATCCAAACATTTCAAAATATTCTCCGAATCAACAACTGTAACAACACCATCAATATAAATATTAGATGCAAGACCATCGTCCAACCAAAACATCTGAGCAATTGGAGCAGGATCTGCAATCCCTGTAGTTTCTAATAATATGTAATCTATTTTCTCTTTAGAATTTTCAACAAGATTTTCAATAGCTGTAACTCCATTATCCTTTACTGTACAGCATAAACAACCATTTCCTATATCCAACCATTCTTCAACACTATCGTTCTTATCTTGTATAGTTACTGACTTTTCAATTACAGACGAATCTCCAAATTCATTTAAGATAATTGCTAGTCTTTTCTTCGACTTTAATCCAATTTGTTTTAATAAAGTTGATTTTCCTGACCCTAAGTATCCTGTAACTATTGTGATGGGTATCTTCTTATTTACCTTTGTAGGTGTCAGAGATACAGGTTCATATGAAGTAGTGGTGATTTTTTCAGTCCTAATTATCCCATTTGTTGGTAAATCTGTCACTAGCTCTGGTATTTCATCTTCCATTTCTTTAAAGCCGTACCAAAAAGAGCTTGAGTTTATAACTTTTTTTGCACCTAATTATGTTCTGAATTCTTTACACTCTCAACCAACGAAAGATGTATAGATTCAACAAAATACTCGATGCTTGCTTGGTGGCATTGATGTCATACCATTTGGTCATATCACCATATACAAAAGTAGAGGAATCTTTCAATATTCAAGCTATACATGATATACTAAATTATGGGGTATTTCCATCAGACGTCATTGAGAATTACGACCATAAATCATTTCCAGGAGTTGTTCCAAGAACGTTCATAGGGAGTTTGTTAATAAGTCTTATAGCTAAACCCATAATCTTTATTACTTCGTTCTTTGGCTATGATTTATTGACAAATCAAGATCAATTGCAACTTATTGTACGAGCGATTTTAGGGTTAGCTAATATCTCAATGTTGATACGTCTCAGAGATAGTTTGAATAAGATCACATTCAGGGATAAGAAAAGTGCAACCAAAGGTTTAATAGGATTCTGGTATTCGATACTTTTGCTTTCACAATTCCACATATTTTATTATTCATCCCGTACTTTACCAAACTTTATTGCATTACCATTTGTGAATTATTCTTTGAGTCTTTTACTTGAAGGAAATATTGCAGGTTTCACATGGTTAGCTATGGTGGGTGTAATATTCAGATCCGAAGTTGGATTGTTTGGAGGAATTATTGCAATAGTTTCATCCTTAGGATTTGGAGAATCGAATATCTTCACGAACTTGTTATTTTTATTTGCTGGGACTGTGTTTGGTAGTATCACGTCGGTAGTTATTGATTCTTACTTTTGGGGTAGAGTCTTGGTCCCTGAAATTGATTCCTTCATTTTTAACGTTATTAATGGTAATTCTCAAGATTGGGGCACTGAGCCTTGGGGTGCTTATTTTAAGAAGTATTTACCTCAAATTTTTAGACCACCAATTATTCTAGCATTGACTGGACCTGGGTTAATTAGTGATCCTGCTGACGATGGAATCGAGGATACTAAAATCAGACACCCGGCCAGAAATTCACTTCGAATTTTGTTCATTTCATCAATAATTTTTGTTGCACTTATGTCGTTTCAACCTCATAAGGAATGGAGATTTATCGTTTACACAATTCCAATTTTCACATTACAAGCTGCAAATGGTATGGCTAATATTACGATGAAGCGGAGTTTGAGTTTTTCAAATAAATTATTGACTGTCATAATATCATTCTTAGTTTTACTTAGTTGTGTATTATCGTTACAAATGGGGTATGTGTCAAGCTTCAATTATCCAGGTGGTCATGCTTTGGCTTACACAAATGATATAATCAGAAACAATCACAATAATGCCCTCAATGTTCATATCGATGTGCCAGCTTGTATGACTGGAGTAACAAAATTTGGAGAAATTCATGAACCATGGGTGTCTTATGACAAGAGTGAAAATGACGATTTAAATTTGAGCCAATTCGATTTAGTCATCACAAAAGATAAATTGGAGAATTGGAGGTTATTGAGAACATTTAAAGTATTCCACAAGATAACCTTTGATACGATCTATAAATTACTTGTTTCACATAAACTCGACAAATCTACTTTTCCAACTTTAATTTCAATGATTTTTCAAGATTTCATACATGGTTCTACCGAAACTTTTAAAAATTTATTAAAATCTACCATAATGCTAGAGGATTACATAAACGTATATGCAAATAGAAATTCTAGCATAGACGTTAATAGTTTAAGGAATTAAATATAATACATAGTAATAATACAATCTGTACAAAGGGTTAAGTAATTCTCAACTTACTTGCTGGTGAAAATTTGACTTCGTTCTCTTCATTAGTTGGGAACTTTATTGGTTTAATCCTTCCCATTCTCTTAGCTGTTGACAATAATGACAATTCCGGATCATCAAATGACAGATTACTAGCAGGACTTATTTGAGTTGGACTTCTATATTTTGGTGGGGATAATGATACACTGTATTCAAGTTTCATTGGAATAACACTGTCTTCTTTCTTTGGAGTGGAAGATCCTCTTGCTCTACTAAATCTTTCTCTTAAATTATTGATTTGCTGGTCCCTAACTCTCAATGATGTTTCATGTAGTTTCACAGGGCTGGTACCACTTGATCTTGGAGTTGAGACCTTTCTAGGTGATGGTGGTTTATTCGGAGTAGGCGGAAGGATATATTTTTGTCGTTGTTGTTGATAAGTTCTTTTTGCAAGTGGTGACGAGTTGCTAACATACGTTGAGTTAGCTAAAAGTTCTTCCTCCTCTAGTTGTTGATCATCACACTTTCTGGACCATAGATGAAAAACATTTCTTTTTAATCTATGACTTCTTCTATCTTGAAAACTTTCACATAATTGATAATGACGTTTAATATTTTTATTAAATTGAAAAATCCAACTTTGAACTTTAGACTTGAGAAGAATAAAGCTTCTTTCAGTAAAATAATCGTCAGCGTGATCATTCAATTCATCTACCAATTCAAGCTTGCTTTGCCAATGATTAAATAATCTTTTCACTAACTTGTTTGAAATTTTATCCACATTATCTTCCAATGCTAAAACGTGTTTCGACTTCTCCAACCAGTGTCTAAAATATAGTGAAGCATTGGGTGTGAATAAATTTAGTCTATCATTTAGCTCATCCACAATAGCTTGCTTCTCTAAAGATTTTTCATTCCACATCATTAGAATTCTTGCTATCAACCTAAAGTCAGCCTGAATCCGGAACTCTAATAAAATTTGCTCATTCTCATGCTCTTTGACCGCTTCATGTTTCTGCTTCCATTTAGCCAAAGCAAATCTTATCAACATCTTGTCAGAAAATAATAAGCCTTCCACCTTGATGTTCCATCTTAGCATACTTTGATGCCAACCAGTAATATACTTGTGAAGATAAAATTTTTCCGCTTCAATATGGAGTAGTCTATGATTTTCGTATAGTCGAAGCATATTCCTTAAGTATCGTGCCTTTAAGTTTTTATTTAAAGCATTGTTAGCTTTCGCTTCATTCCCAATCACTTCATCATTCTTTTTTATTAAAGTCAGCAAAATCACATTTGTAATAGCTCTATTTTTGGAACTAACCAATCTATTTGCTTTAAAATTGTTAATGAGCAATCTAAAATATACGCTCTTCAAATTATGCTCTATTTTCATCATAGAAAAATTGAATTTATGATTCAAACTCCAGTGCTGCAAGCAACCTTTTATCAAGTTTGATTGGTAAAACTCATCAGCTTTCAATATACTCTTCGTTTTTTTATTCCATTGTATTAATATTGTACGAATTTGCTCAATCAGTTTAATTCTCAAAAAATTGTTCGCCTTCCTTTCTGAGTTTATTCCGTTTTTCCATGCTTCAAAAATGTTGGATCTGAGTCTTTCATCTCTTTTGGCTGCAAAAAGTTTACATTCTTTATTGATATTGTGAATAAAAAGCCATCTTTCAAAATACCGTTGAATAATCCCAAACTTTCTAGCCTGTAAACATTGGTTTAAACTCTCATTCAAGCCAAATATATTTGCATTTCCTACTCGATCTTCCCACAAATTGTAATACCGACGTAATGTTCGTGATTTCTGTTTGGTTATGAAATCAAGCAACTTATTTTCAATAAACTCTGTTTTTGATGTTACCAATTTGGTTTTCTTATTCCAAGTTTTAATAATATTTCGAGCCAAATTTGTATTTTCATGATTTTGGGTATTTTCATATCTTTTTATTAAACTAAGACAGCGATTTCGCATAATATTAATATATTTGATCTGATCATGCAGAACAGCCAAACTAGCCAATTCCGCTCTCTTCTCGACTGTCAGTTTGAATTTTTTAAACACCAAAGATTTTATTCTATTTTTATCTTCCATAATTGCAAGCTTTAATAAATCGTCGTATAACTTTGAATCATTCAACCACACTTTAAATATTTGACGTGTCTTACAAATTACTTGATTAGTTTGATCCAAGTTCTTGACAGCTTCAAATTTGTGAACCCAAAGCTCAAGTGTGTTTTTTTTGACAGATTGGATTTTTGCAAACTCCAAACAACTTAATTTCATCAATAAGGTGGCTGAAGTAGAATTGAATGATGATTGTAAATTAAGAAATAGTTCTATTGCTGATTGAAAAGTATCACCTGCTTCTAATTCTAATATATTTGTGATTGAATTCTCAACTTGTTTTACAAATTCATAATCCTCCTTACTATTCAAAGTTGGGTACAATTTTTGAAATCTTAAAAAAGTTTTGTAGATACGAATAAAATTTGGATTGACATCAAACTTGGAAGCAATTAGCTCATTCATTACTTGTGATAATTGAGGAAGAATCATGTTTCCTTTGGACTCACTGAGGTATTTCAGATTTACTTTTTTGAAAAACTTGGGGAATAATTGAGTTATATTGACGTCTATTCTTTCAATGTCATAGATTGATACGTCTTGACAAGATCTAAATAGGTTTATAATAATTCTGGCTAGTTTATGAATTGATACATCTTGCTGTACTATTAAAACGTTAGATATAGTCTTATATATGAAAGTGAGTACATCGCTGCTTGAGTTGAAAGACAAAGGATGGTATATTTCTGTTCTGCTGTATGGGAATGTTTCGGTGGTATCAAACATTAAGTGTGGATTGATTTTATTAACAAGTACATCAATGTGTTTTGGAATTTCCATCTCATTACTTTTGTAGTAATTTAAATCATATAAAAGACATTTGCTTAAATAATCAATGAATTGTATTTCGACATTGTCTTGTAATTCTAATAAATTTTCGACTATATCCAATAATTTCTGAGCTGTTTGTTTATAATGTTCCATGGGTGTGTCAACCAAGTTATGATATATTTGATGCAATTTAGAATTGTTGATGAACAGTATTTCCAAAAGCTGAATTACGTTTTTAAAAGATATGATTTCATTATTTTCACTATGATCGCTATGACACCATACTGTTAAAGTTCCAATACTTTCAATATTAGTTGTTATAGTTAATTTTGATGATATTTGATTCAAATTCAATAATGTAAACAATTCTTTTATGATTTGCTTTAACGCGATTTCATATTCTTTGAAGTCCTCAACTGCTTCATATCCGTATAAGTGTTCAATGTCACGAAATATGTTACGAAGTTGTTCCTCAATCATCATTGTAGCATCACATTTGTTTATGATACTGGTTTTGATGTAATCAAATGCATTTAATTTAAAGAGGTTTTTTATTTTTTTTTGTTTTCAAGTCTAAATTTAGATTTCATACCCACACCTATCCAAAATTTGACTAAAAGTGCTGCAAAATCATCCTTATTCGAGGTTTTCAAATCCCTCCAATGGGAATTTCAACGATAAAAGAAGATCAGTTAGTTATGACACACAAAGAATCAAGTTACCGTTTGCGCAATATCCATCTAATTATTCTAATCTAGATTTAAGAGATCCTCAATTGCAACCACAACAACAGCAAATACCAATAGGACAACCAAGAATTGCTTCGGATGGGTTCATATATAATTCATCTTTTGATACGCCATATCAACAATTTTCAACCAATTCTGGGTTAGGTGGAAATCCCCATGATTTTTTTAGTGGTAAGGAAAGTCCTGAATTAAATTTCAACACAAATTCACCATATATTCAAGATCAAGGATTTCTCAGTAGTAATACGAGGTTGAATACAACATTCATAAGTCCGGTAAGTGAATCCCCTGAAGGAGGAGACTCTACCATTGTTGGCGAGAGTTCACCTTCTCCTCCTAAATCAATCGCAACAAGTTTAAATTCAAATGTACTTGACTCAATTATTGGAAGATACAATTATAGTAAAAGCACTTTAGATTTGGGAAGGAAAGTAACTCAACCTGATTTACTGCAACAATCATCAAGAGAACTAGCACAACAGACATCTTCAGACTCAAAGAATTCACAATATGACCTACATTATAGACAAAACTCTGATACATCAACTTTATCAAATCAGTCTGACCAGATAAGCAAAAGTAAAAGGTTTGTCAAGTATGCAATGAATACTCATTCTCAATCGGTAAACGCTTCCAAGAAGTGGGAAATAAATAATGTTTTGAGATGGTTAGAGAGAAATCAGTTTAATAAGTCATGGCAAGATACTTTCAAAAATAATGAGATTTCTGGTAATAGGTTTTTAGAATTGGAGAATTTTGAAAAAGATTCAATGATTTGGAAACAATTTTCGAAATATTTAGAACTTGATAATAATCTCAATTCAATTGATCGATTTATTGAATTATTAAAACAAGAAATTACTATTGAAGAGTTCAGTGATAATATATCACCAGTTAATTTAAAAAATGAATACAGAAAATCAACCCCAACTTTCACAAAACATATATCCAGCTCATCGATATCTTCAACAAATTCGTCCACATCCATCCAAAGACCTGCTTCATTCATAGATAATAAAAGCAAAGATCAAACGCAATCTCATCATCTGTTTTTCCGAAAGAATCATAACAAATCAGAAAAAAAAAAGAATTCTGTTGATGAAACAAAACGACAGTCAAAATTGGATTCTAAATTAGCGGGTGGAATTTTAAATACAATAAGAAAATATGGAGGTGATAAAGCTGTAGGAATGGTGAAATCATCTTCATCTACGAAAAATGAAAGAAATAGTCTTACTTTTTCTCCACTGAATATACCACCAGCATTAGACCCAAATATAGACATACCTCCACTACCCTCGCCATTGGCTCAAAATAAAAATGATCAACCAAGGAAGTCGATGGATAGTGCTCGCTCAGCTACATCAGTACCTTCATTTCGAATTGATAATTGTTCAACAGATCAACCTTCTTCTTCAACTCAACTAGACGCAATTTATGCACCAAAGCCGTTATCTGAACAAGAAACTATAACTACTACTATCTTAGTAAGCTGGGATAACAAAACTTTTGCTCCAATCACATTGACGAATGATGAGTTAACGAATGGATTTGTTATGAAAAAGGCGATTATACGACAGTTAGGTGTAATTGATATTAATTCTGTATCTATTCATTTGACAGATTTTAATTCTCAAGAAGGAGAAGCATTACCAGAAGAACTTTTGACTAAAATAGTATCAGAAAATACGCTTATTAAATTACTTATCAAACAAAATCGGGAACCTCCATCACCTCATGGAACTAGCACTATATCTACTACATCATCAGATTCAAAGTCTTTTGAAACTGGAGGTGATGCTTGTACTTATCCTGCAACTCCACAATATCTTTTACAGAACATTAACAACCCTTCTGTCGACTATTTAAATTTCAAAGAACAACAAGCCAATTTATCAAAAATTGTGGAAAATCCTCCTCAAAAACAAGAAAAAGTCAAAAGTCGGAATAAAAGTATTACATCTACAAATACAGTTTCTAAACAAACACAAACTATTGAAACTGCTTTTGATAGTAATATATTCAAAAGTTCTCAACATCATCATGGATTTCCATTAAAATTTCCATTTGGTTCTCATACTAAGAAAAAGACTCCAACTTTACAAATCGATACTACAAAATTTAAACAAGCATCACTTTCCCCAGATTCGGCATCTTCATCATCATTTAAAGTTATAAGAAAAGGAGTCAATGAGATTGATTTTGATGAACGCAGGAAATCACCATATGAACGGAAAGCTCCAAAACTAATAGCAAATATTTATGCATCATCTGTTACAAATATGGAGAAATCACCTATATCTGCAACTACAGTTTCTACATTACGAGATCCACCTTCATCGATGGTCAATAAATCATTAAGTAGTAGAAGTGAAAGATCAGATTCAATTATTGCAAGAAGAGCAGCTCCTCCACCACCAAGTGATCGAAAAAACCAACTTCAAAGACAACATAATAACTCCAAGAAACAATCTAGTCTGCATAGTGGCTTGGAAACAACTAGCTTGGATGATAATAATAGTGTTAATGTTGATGATAATGATGAGGAAGATTTTTTTGTTAAACCATTGGTGAATAAAAATTTAGAAATTCTAAATTCAAATAAAGGTGATGATACTGAAAATTCAATTAATAATTCAGATTCAGAAAATGATTTTTTTGTTAAACCATTAGAACAAAAAAGACAGGTAATGATAGTTCGACCACCGATTGAAGAAGTTTATGATCATCTTGAAAGATATTTCCCAGATACAAATCTTGATAAACCTATAATTGATGTTGATACTTCTTCACCAGTAGTATTACAAAGGAAACCAACAATATCAAGAACATTTTCAAATGCAAATATATCACCAATTAATCCTGAATTAAATGAACCAAGAATAAGAAGAATGAAGACAATTAGAGGTGTAGCTAATGAAGCAAGAAGAAAAGCACTTTTGAGAAGACAAGAAAGTCCTCCTATAACATTTGCAAGTGTTTCAAGAGAAAATAGTTCAAGATTAACAAGATCAAATACCAAGATGTGGGGTCAAAAAGTAGTTGAAGTAACAAGTAAAGAAATTGAACATGGTTTTATAAGTAAATTAAAAAATAAAAATGGAATATATCAAGAAATAGCATGGATTAAAGGTGAATTAATTGGAAGAGGATCATTTGGAGATGTATATTTAGCATTAAATGTTACAACTGGAGAAATGTTAGCTGTAAAACAAGTTATTTGGAATAATAATTTTGATTGTGGTGGAATTGAATCATTACATAAAGAAATTGAAACAATGAAAGATTTAGATCATAAAAATATTGTACAATATTTAGGATATGAACAAAAAAATAATATTTATAGTTTATTTTTAGAATATGTTGCAGGAGGATCAATTGCAATGTTATTAAAATCTTATGGTAAGTTTGATGAACTTTTAATTAGAATTATAACAAAACAAATTTTATTAGGTTTAGAATATTTACATGATAATAATATAATTCATAGAGATTTAAAAGCTGATAATTTATTATTAGATATTGATGGAACTTGTAAAATATCTGATTTTGGTATATCAAGAAAAAATAATGATATTTATAATAATGCAAATATGTCAATGAAAGGTACAATATTTTGGATGGCTCCTGAAGTTATTGATAATTTAGTTGAAGGATATAGTGCTAAGATTGATATTTGGTCATTAGGTTGTGTTGTTTTAGAAATGTTTGCAGGTAAAAGACCTTGGTCAAATGAAGCAGCAATAAGTGTTATATATAAAGCTGGAAAGGAGAAAAAAGCTCCTCCTATCCCCAAAGATATTAAACATTTAGTTGGATTAGAAGCTGAAAATTTTATAAATAGATGTTTTACAATTGATCCAAATTTAAGACCAACAGCAGAAGAATTATTAAATGATCCATTTGTTAATAGTAAAGTTAAAAATTTTAATTTTGAATCAACAGAATTAGGAAGGTTAATAAAGTTTAATAGTAAAGTTTCAATTTAAATGAACTTTTGATATGTCATTATGTTATCTATGTACAATTAATATAGTTTTTTATTATTTCAATTTCAATTCATTTATCATTAATACAGTTTGGAATGGTTCAACATTAAAAGTTTTCGTTCTTCTACATCTTTGCTTTTTTCTAATTACATGATATAATGGTTCTCTTGTAATTTCAACAACACTAGCTTGTAATTCAAATAAGGAAGGATCAATTCCCTTTTTATCATTAAAAGTATATGAAGTAGATCCTAAAGTTATAACATCATTTAATTTTAAAATATCACCTATTTTAACATTTTTTAATTTAAAAGGTAAATATATCTTATCTCCTTTTGTTACTAAATATGGCATATTATATAATCTGAATATAGCATAAAGATCTCTTGATCCATTTGATGATAATTTTAAAGTTGTTATTGAATTAGTTATATTTTGAGATATTGATTGATTGTTATTGGAATTTTGATTTATTAATGTTGGTTGTGTTGTGTTTGATGCTATGGTGGAATTTAGAGTTGATTGACATCGTATTAGATTACTTAATACTGGGTTTGTGAAAGGTTTCAATGTCCTCGTTATTGATGTCCTGAACATTCTTGTGATTTGAATTATTGATGGTTGTAGATAATCCTAACCTTTTGATCTTACTTCATTTGAAAATTTTGGTCGTAAATTTTCACTGATTAACTTAAGTAATATACCTGTATATAAACAACAACGTTCATCGCTACCAATTATCACATCAATTCCATTTTGCAACCGAGTTTTTCTTACTCATTTTATTAATTTATCATATTGAAGAGATTGGCGAAGTTAAAGTGATACATCTGAAAATTTATACATAGAGAGAAACACAATTTTCAAACAGGATTTAAGTGAAGTCAATCACTCATAGTGGTGGCAGATTTAGCTCAACTACATCTAGTTCTGTCCGTTCGTCCCAACGGTAAAAATTTGAAAGATCAACCTAAAGTTTAATTAATATGTAGAATTTTTCTTCAATTTCTCATTTCGATCTCTGATATAATGATATTCTAAACCTGAAATATTGACTCACCATAATCTTGAAATATTTGTAAGACTTTGTTTTCTATATACTTAGGTATATACTGTTCAACCCACCCTTTAAGTAGACTTCGATATAGGTGTGAAGTTCACCAATAGGTATCTAATCTCATATTCCACTTCTTGAGTAAAATACAAACAAAAAACAGAACACAGAAAAAAAATAAAAAAAAAAATTTAATTTCTTCAACAAAAAAGTTTCAATTAGATTAAAATCAAATAAAAGAAAAAAGATAATAACAACTACTACTATTTCAATTCCATAGAGATAAATCAGACATTAATTGATGGTTGAATCTACTTAGGATAGTATCACTACACATTTTTGCATAAGGAGAGATTAAGCATTGGATACTTGGAAAATCATAGGATTAAATTCATTGGAAGTTTTATATCAAAAGATATATTAATAGTTTTCCTGTTTTTCATCATCAAATAGTAGCTAATTTAATTTCAAAAGTCAATTTAAACGTTCAAATAATTCAATTTAGTCATTCTTTTTCACCGCTTGCTACATCATTGCAACAATCCTTTGGCATTTTATTTTTTTTTTTGTTTTCAATACCTAGCTATTCATCTAATTACGTTGTATTTTTAATATCACCATTTGTATTTTTTTCATCAATAAATTACCTCCACAGACCATAGGAAAAACAAAAAGTTCAAAGTTGGAAAGCAAATATATATATAAAACATGTCTGGATCATTTTGGAAATTTAGTAATGGATTTACTTCACTCTCAAATATAACCACATTGTTGGAGAATTTTAATCTAAGTCAAGAACAGCAGCAACAACAAAAACAACAAGATAAAGAAAATGATCAAAAACAAAATCAGAATGATGAAGAGGATCAATTACAAGAATCTGAAGAAACACTGGATGATAATGAATCTATACTGAAAAAGCCCTTAAAAGATCAACAATATGATGTATTAATTAAATTATTGGATGAAAATGATTTATTACAAGAACTATTATCAAATAATCCTATGTTATTGGAATTTTTAAGAGATGAAAATGTACTAAGTATGTTAGTTGATATTGTAATATCTGATGAATTTAAAAGAATTGCAGAAAAAGAACAAAATGAACAAGATAAATCTAGAATTGAAGAGGAAACAAAAGCACAAAGCAATTTGGAAAAAAAGGAAGAAAAAGAATTACCAGCAACTCCTGATGAAGAAAAAAATGAGGAAACAAAAGACAAATCGGAGTCGGATAGCGTCGTAGATACAGAAAAGGAGAATGAAACCGATTCGGAGAAAACTAAATCGGAGAACAAATCAGATCAAAAGGATGATGAGAGTGAAGAAAGTGAAGATAATGATGATGAGGAAGACGAAGATGATGAAGAAGAAGAAGAACTTCCGGAAGATAAATTCAGACGAAGAGCAACATTAGCATCAGAAGTTTTAAGTGCAGATGTTTGGTCATTAACAGATACAGTTATGGAATCAACTTCAAATTTAAATAAATTATGGGGTGTATTAGATAGTAAAGAATTACTTGATATTAATGTATCAACTCATTTTATGAAAATTATGGAACATTTATTAGATATGAAATGTGATGAAATGATAACTTATCTTATAGAAAATCAACCAAATTTAGTTGAAAAATTTATGAATCATTTATCAAATCCTCCATTAATGGATTTTTTATTAAAATTAATATCAACTGATAAACCTGATAATTCAACTGGTATAATAGATTTTTTACAAAATCAAAATTTAATATCAAAATTAATTAGTGCATTAGATGTACCTGATGATTACAATGATGAAAAACCTATAAATCATGAATTACAATTAATAGAACAAAGTTCAGCTGCTGATTTTTTAAAAGCATTGATTACTATATCTGCAAATTCAACTGCTGATAATTCTACGATAGGACCAAATGAACTTACAAGAGAATTAGTTTCAAAAGAACAAATGACTCGTTTATGTGATACAATGTTAAAAGGTGGATATGCATTAGCTAATGGAGTTGGAATAATAATAGAAATTATAAGGAAAAATAATTCAGATTATGATATTTTACCAGTTTTATATATTACTTTAGAAAGTCATCCACCAACGGGGAGAGATCCAATTTATTTAGGACATTTATTAAGAGTATTTGGTGAAAGAATACTGAAATTTAATGAACTACTAATAAAAGATGATAATGAATCTAAATTAAGAACACCATTTGGAGTTATAGAACCATTAGGATTTGAAAGATTTAAAATTTGTGAATTAATAGCTGAATTATTACATTGTTCAAATATGGCATTATTAAATGATAATAAAGGACTTGATGTAGTTACTGAAAGAGATGAATTAAGAAATAAAATGAAAGAATTTGATCCTATAAGTTTTAAATATAATGAAATTATTGTTTTACCAAATGAAAATGATAATGATAATGATGATGAAAATTCTAATTCTAAAAATAATAATAATAATAATAATGATACAAAATCTGAAGATTCTGCAAATAATTCAGCAAATGATACAATTGAAAACTTTAATAATATAAATGAAATTGGAGAATTAGATGAAGAAGAACCTCATGCAAATTCAAATCTTACAGAAGAACAAATACGATCAAATCCAGTTGTTGGAGATTTTTTAAAAATTGCTTTATTTGATACTCAAATTATTTCAAATATTTTATCAATGTTTTTTAGATTTCCATGGAATAATTTTTTACATAATGTTGTATTTGATATTGTTCAACAAGTTTTAAATGGTTCAATGGATATTGGATTTAATAAATTTTTAGCAATTGATTTATTTCATTCAGCAGATATAACAAATAAAATAATTGAAGGTCAAAAATTATGTAATGATTATGAAACAAGTCATAATGGTTTAAGATTAGGATTTATGGGTCATTTAACTTTAATTGCTGAAGAAGTTGTTAAATTTGTTCAATTATTTCCTTCAAATACTTTAAGTGATTATATAAATGAAAAAATTGAAAGTGAAATTTGGGAAGATTATGTTAATCATGTATTATATGATACAAGAGAAAAATATAATGCAATATTAGGTGGAAATAATGATGATGATGAAGAAGATAAAGATGAAGAAGAAAATACTACATTTGATGAAGGATTAGGGGAAATAATAGAAGAAGTTAAAACTGGATTAGTTTTTCATGATGATGATGATGAAGAAGAAGAAGAAGATGGTAATGAAAAAAATCATAATAAATTTGGAAATAATGTTGATGATTATGAATCTGGTGATGACGAAAATAAACATAAAAATGAAATACCAAAAAAGGATTTATTAGATAGTGATGAATCTGAATCTGATGATGATGATCAATTTTCAAATTATATGTCACAACAATTAACAAATAATAATCAAGATCGAGAAGAAGATGAATTAGAAAGTTCAAGTGAAGATGATGAAGAACAATCAACACATCATAGTAATGATGAAGAAGAAGAAAATGAAATTGATGATGATTATATTGATCCTAACGATGATGGATTATCTTATAAAAAGAGTAATCATTTATATGATATGAAAAATAAAAATAAAAATAAGAGAAAATTAGAGGAAAAATATGCAAGTTCAAGTAGTAGCTCAAGTAGCTCTTCGGATGATGATGAAGATGAAGATGAAGATGATGTTGATGAAGACGAGGAAGAAGATGGCGAAGAAACAAAATTGAAGGATACGCCTAAATTAACACGATCATCAAGTAAGAATTAAAACACAAAGAAACCAAGAATAGATGATTAATAATGACGATTTTTTGATGCATTAAACTTAATAATTATTTAATGAATTTAATGAATTTTATTACTTTACGATTTACAAACATTTAATGAACTGTAGTTTTTAAATTAGCTCTACCTTCTCTTTCTAATGGTGGAACTTTTCTAATTATATTTGAATCTTTTTCACCATTATTATTATTTTCTGATGGTACACCACCCATTAAACCTTTACTCATTGCAAAACCAGAAGATCTTTCTGTTGAACCTTCACCATAAAATTCATCTTCTATAGGATGCATTAAAACAGTATTTTTATTAGTTATTGTAATTAAAGTATTTGTTGGAACACATAACCAATCACCTCTTTCAAAAGTTAATGGTTCACTTGCAACAAATATAACATCTTGAGATCTATTTAATCTTTCCATTTTAAATAATCCTGGTTGATATTCAAAAAATTTTGAACCAGTACTAAAATGTAATGAAGCAGCTTCATCAGTTTTTGAAGTTATGTATCTACTTACAACTATTGATTCTCCATCTGTTGCAGCAAAATTTAATAAAGATGGTTCATTTGTAACTTCTAATTGCCAAATTTTTATAAGTTCAATAGTTTTTAATATTGCCTTTTTTAAAATAATATGAGAAAATTTTGTTTCTTTTAATTCTGGATCATATCCCATTTTATCTAATGTATCCAAGAATAAAGCAAAACAACATTCAGAATCTGTTGAACCTTGTAAATATAAGAAATATTTATCATTTAAATGATTTATTAATTTTTTTTTAATTAAATTAAAACTTGATATACTACCATTATGCATAAACATTAATTTTCCATAACTAAAAGGATGACAATTAGTTTCCGATAAAACACCTTGAGTTGAAGCTCTAACATGACCAAATACAAGATGAGATTCAGTACAATGTGATAAATTATTTAAATTTACATTATTCCATGCTGGTGTTATAGCTTTAAATATACATGGTTCATTATGTTCTGTATAATATCCTACTCCAAATCCATCTCCATTTATTGGATTTCTCATATCAAGTCGTAGTCTTGAATCAAATGATTGATTTATTATTGAATGTGCTGGTTTTGTTAATAAATCTGATAGTACCATCAGTTCTCTTCCTTTAAATATCATAAATCTACACATCGTTGTTGTTTGTAAGTTGTATGGTTAGTTGTAATTCGTGGATGAATGGTTAATAGTGATTCGATAGTTCTATAATGATATAGTGGCAATATTGATGTTTTGAAATAAAAATGTGTGTTAAATAGATAAGATAAAATTTGAAATATTTTTTTTTTCTTTTTCTCATTTTGCATCCACAATTAAATTTAGTATCTTAATACGAGTAATAGTCTCTAGACGATTGATGAGTTTGATTCTGGCAGTCATTCTCAAGAAAACTCTTGATTCCAGAATAATTAGGATTCACAGAACTGTATGAATCTATAATGGAAAGTTAGAATGATTTGATCCCTTACTCCATGATAATATATACGGACGAAAAGAAATTTGGAAGATTTTAGTACGAAAATTGATGAAAATCACAATGTGTTCTGAACTTCAGTCATAGTATCTGTTATTCTCAATTACATCTTATCATTATTATGAGTTGATTATTTATCAGTTGTTATAGACTATAAGAATTCAAAGATCGAGTTGATGAAATATTTAAAGAATGTCGGAAATATGAATTTAATGAAATCGGCTTTACTTTATATTTTCAATTTTGTGTCAAGTATCTATTGTATCAGTAAATTTATCAATTGCTATTCATAAACCTCCTTAATTATTTCTTTCTATTTAATTCTATAAAGAGAAAGTATTGTCGACCAATTGACTTTTAAAAATTTTAATCAATTTTACAGGAGTTATTATACTTAAATTGAATCTTATAATTTCATCGTACACTTATACAATTTTTTTAAAAATTATCACAACTTAATTCAATTCAGTTTTGACCTTCCCATTCAATAACTACAATTAAATTACCATTGAATTTATAGAAACTAAAACTCAATTAAATTTCAGTAACAGAAAATGTCATTATTTAGAACTTTACAATCATCACCTGCAACTATAACATTATTTCATAATGCAAAATTACCATTATCAAATAAAGTTTATGATATTTTAAACAAGACATATGAAACATTACCAGAAAAACCAAAATATGATTTTCAAATTGATTTAGCTAAAAATCAAATGCCAACATATGATCAATATCAAATATTTGTAAATAAATTTTTGAAAACTGAACAATCAAAACAAACATTACATAATTGTTTCCCATTTTTACATGATAGACAAACTGAATTATTAAATTCAAATGGTAAAGTTATAACTGTTAAGGGAATAGATTGGTCAAATAAAATTTTTAATCAACATGATTATCAATTAATTTATGATACATTTAATAAATTAATTAATGAATCAACTGATTTATCTATTCATACTAATCCTGCTGATATTTTTAAAGCTCCTTTAGTTGTTGATTGGGATCAAGATTTATTAGCTGGTGATGAAGAAACTTTAAAAACTTTATTAGCAAAATATACAAATCAAGAATAAGATTTTATAATAGCTTGAGCATTGTGTATTATTAACCACTTTATAAGCACTTTATAATAAAACGATTAAAAGAATTTACTTATTTCAACATTGATTGAATAAATTGTAGATACTTACTAGACTAATTAAAAGAATGTCAAAAGTTAGTTTATTCGACCCCCGGTGTATCTTTGTCTTCTCTTAAGTGTTGCGGTACGGATGGAGTATTAGATTTTTACTATGTTGGTACAGTTGTTGTTTTTCCCAAAAAGGGTCTAATTAAAAGTATGGGGTATTTCTCTTAGTAAAATTCTCGCATGAAATAAAATAAGTATATCAAATCTTTCAAATTATATTTATTTCTTTCAACAACTTTGAAAGGCAATTCAATAAAAAAATGAGTGGTAAAAAATCATATTTACTAGCTTATAATGGAATATCAACATTACTATGGTCATATATATTATATAATAATATAATTGATTTATCAAATGGGTTTTTTTCCTACAAATTAAATGAAGGAATCCCTCATAAATTTATAATAATAACTCAATTGATTAATTCATCTTTTGAAATTTTCCATTCAGTAGTGAGGCTTGTTCCTTCTCCTTTAGCTACTTTATTTTTACAATCTTTTGCAAGATTAATTATAATGATTGGGATATGTTTTGTTATACCTGAATCTCCTGCTAATTTTAATTTATATATTTTTTCAGGATTAATTTTTGCTTGGTCTATAACTGAAATTATAAGATACGGATTTTATTTCTTGAAGTTATGGCAAAAGAATGTACCTTTTGCTTTAGTTTGGTTAAGATATTCTGCATTTTTTGTGTTATATCCCCTTGGATTAATTTGTGAAAGTATAACTGTTTATGATTCTTACCTGGTGATTGAAAAAAGATTACCTTTATATTCAAAATTTTTAAAATTTGCATTACCTTTATATTTACCTGGTTTCTTGTATCTTTATAATTATATGATTAAACAAAGAAGAAAAGTTTTAAGAAATGAAAAACAAAAACTTCTATAAATTTAAGGTGAATAGTCTATTTAGTAGTGCTATGTTAAGTATATACAAATTCTTTAGATATTTCATTTAATTCATCAAAATTATATACATCATCAATTTCAGCTTCTTCTGTTTGTTCTGCTTGTTCTTGCTTTTCTCCTCCTTCTTCAAGATCACTTGGTATATCTGTATTTTCTAATGAAAGCAATTGAGTTCTCTTTCTAACTCCTACTAAAGTATCAATTTGAATTTTTGTTTCTTCAGAAATATTTGTTATTCCCTTTAACATTTTTATACCATCTAACCAAACATATCTTTTTACATCAGAATCAGTATAAAATGATAATAATTTTTTTTCATCACCCCCGAAAATTATAATTTTATCATAAGAAATTGAACCTTTTATTGAAATTAAATTTGAATGTTTTTTTTTAATTTCTTCTCCCATTGCTTCACCAATTTGAATAGATTTTAAATCTTTTATATCTGATAATTTTATACCACCTAATTCTTCTAATTCTTCAATTGTTGGATTATTATTTTTAGGTTTTTCTAAAAATTCTTTATAATATATTGATTTTCTATTGGGTGATAATGAAATATAACTAAATTTTGGTGTTGTGTTTGTTAATTTTTTATTTGAAAATAATGATTCACCAAATTGTTCAGTATAAACCCATGAACCTTTTAATAATTGAATAATTCTTTGTTCACTAACTAATTTTAAAACTTCTTTATTTAAATTATTATTAAATTCAATGAATTTATTTTCCCATTTAACGAAATCATTTTCATTACTTATATTTATTTGATGATTTCTCATTTCTTGAGAATTTGTCATATCTAAACATTCTTCAATATTCATACCACTCCCCAAATTTTTTTCATAAATATCAATATTTGATTTTAATAATTGTAAAATTTTATCAATATCTGTTTCATTTAATTCAGCTTTTGTTTCTTGCCATAATATAAGACAATTATTCATTGTATAATAAATCATAAATTCCCAATTTAAAATTGATGAATAAATATTAGGGAATTGATTTTTTTTTTCAAATATTTCAATCCACATTTTAGAACATTTTTCAATAAATAAACTTAGCGGAAAAGTTCTTAAATGATCACTCATCATTAATTCTTCATGAAATCTTTTTTTAAATGTAAAATTTGGATCTTTTAAAAAAATTTTTAAATCCATTGCTAATAATATTGTAAAATTATCTATTATAAATTGTCTTGGATTTTCAGTAAAACCAGCTTTTATATATTCTTTTGTTGTTGCAGGAGTACCATATTCATTTAAAGAAATTTCCAAAAATATAAATAAATTATTTAACATTGTTTGATGAGATTTTATTGATAAATCAAATTTTATTGAATTAAGATATTTATTTAATTTCATATAAGAAATTTTTAAATTTTCAATTTCATTGTTTAGGTCGTTATTTGTAGATTCGGTGGTGTCTTCTAAATTATCTATTGTATTAAAAAATAATACATGTTTTAATCTACCTGCTATAGTTATAATACCTGAATAATTAAATTTTAAAGATTTATTTATAATTTCAGTTATAAATTTAATTGACATATAAATAATTTTAGAATCTTGTAAAAATAATTTTGATGTTATAATATCAATAACATCTAAATATTCAATTAAAGATTCAAATAATGGTAGATAATTTTCCAATTTATTTGATATAAAAATTTGTCCTGAAATATCTAATAATGAAATTTTTAATATTGCTTTGTATGTTTCTGAAGACATATTTATACTTATTATTGAATATAATGTCTTGAATAAATCATAATCTAATATTGAAATAAATAAATCTGATGATATATTTATACAATCTAATAATTTTGCTAATACAACTATTGAATTTACTTTTTCTTGTTTATCTTTCCCCAAAATATTTGATTTTAATATTGTTGCATAATTTATTGATGTTATTTCATCTAATTTTAATTTTGTTATATTATTTTTACTTAATAATTCATTTAATTTATGATTTATACTTCTTGAAGATTCAGACATGATTGTACAAGTGGTGTGTGCTTAGTTTGGTGAATAGTGAGTGGTTAGAAGTAACTAGTGATTGGATAAATGGGTGAATAAGTGTGTTGTAAATGTTGATTTGTTCAAAAAGAAGCTGAATTTGAGAATAGAATTGGTTGTAAAAAAAGTTGAAAATAAATTTTGATAATAAAAATCAAATTTTTTTTTTGTACCTGAAACTTCAATTTAATTTTAATTAGGTTAATTAATTAGACGAGTAAATCTATACTGTAAATCTATACAATAATAGATAGTAAGTAATAAAGGGTGCAATGATACAAAATCTAACTACCTCTGCAATCAAATCCTAAACACAAGCTATATCTGATAAGAACCCCTGAAACTTATTGGAGAAAGTATAATAATACAGTTTGATTCATATCTAATCAACTGTGAACGTTTTCCTTATCATATAGTCTATTTGATTAAATCACGTTAAACATATAGAAATATTTAATAATTAAACGTAAATGGACCCCTAAATAGAATTTCTCGTTCCGATTAAATTTATTCTAGACTAATTAAAACATATTGGTAGCATAATCTTTTTTCTCTCCAATTTAACAATTAAGTAAGGTATTACATAAGATTCAAACAGAGTATTATGTAATCTATTATATTACTAGAGGTCCAATAAGTAATTACTTCAAGTGCGCTATTACGCGCTAACTTATATTACAGTAGTCTATTCCCCATAATAAATTACATACTGTAAATTAATTACATACATTTTTTTTTACAACCAAAATATTTAATAAATTATTGAAATTGCAACATATTTATACCACATCTATAGAGGAATACATCAACCATTAGATTGAATTGATAAACCATCTACCATATAGTATCATATCATAATCATTGCATATCACATCATATCATTCTTTATATAAGAAACTCCTTTCACCCTTAAATGAGTTTTTTAAAAAGGGATAAATCTAAAACTAATTTAAATTCTGCTGGTCAGAGATATTATGAAGAACCTCCTTCTCCAACTACTAATTTTACATCAAATGATCCATTTTATGATCCATCTAAAATATCAAGAAGTATGACTACTACACCTGATATAAATAATGAATATTCACCAAGATCTTCAATAATTTCAATACCACAAATTATTCATTCAAGTAATAATAATAACAATTCTCAAAATATTTCAAATATAAATAGTAATACAAATTCAACTACAAATACTAATTCAAATTTACATATAAATATAAAAGATAATTATAAAGGATTTCATAGACCAAAAAGTATTGGTAATATTCCTCCTTTATTACATCCAATAAAACCAAAATTTAAAAAAAAAAGTAGTTCATTATTTAATAAATTAATAAGTTCAAAACAAAAAGATGGTGGAAATTTAGAAGAAGAACAACAATTAGATGAATATACAACTAATACAAATAGAGGTAGTATTGGTAGTAGTAGTATAAGTGGTACTAGTAATAATAATACTAGATTTATTTCTTCTTCTTCAGAAGGTTTAACTTCTCCAGCTCAATCAGTATCATCATCAAGAGCAAATTCAATAACTTCTGCTGAAGAACAACCACACCCTCAACAAAATCAATCTTCAACTACAACTAATGAACAACGAAAGAGTAATTCATCATCATCTTCATCAAGTCATTCTAAACATAAATTCAGATTACCTTCATTATCAGATTATCATCCTCAACATGGTTCACAAATACTGGCTCAACTGTTACAAATGACTCAAGCAGATTCAAATCAATCAAAACCACCACCACAATCACAAAATTTTGCTTCATCATTACCAACTAATTCTCCAGAAAATGTAATGTCAATAGATTTAAATTTAGATGAAATGCAAGATATAATTAAATCAAAAGATTCTTTACCAGTTCCAAAACAAAATTGGAAAGCACCAGATAGTTGGGATGTTAAACAACAAAAAATTGAAGAAGAAATAAATGAGGAACCACAAGAGGAAGAATCTAATAAATTAATTCCAATTGAAAATACTACTTTACCACCTTCGGAAAATACTTTACCATCACTTTATGGAACAAGACAAACTCATGTTGTTAATAATGTTGTTGATCCAAGACCGAGTCATATTGTTAAAATATTTAAAGAAGATAATACTTTTACAACTATATTATGTCCATTAGAAACTACAACTACTGAATTATTAAATACAGTTCAAAAAAAATTTTTTTTAGAATCTGCTTCAAATTATCAATTATCAGTTCATGTTGGTAATTGTGTAAAAGTATTAGAAAGTTTTGAAAAACCAATAAAAATTCAAATGGGATTATTATTATTAAGTGGTTATACTGATGAAGATAATTTAAGAATTATAGGAAGAGGAGATTTATCATTTGTTTGTAAATTTGTTGTTGAAAATATTTATTTAAGAAGTTTAACTCATGATGAAGAAACAATTTTATCAAAAAATTATGTTGATGTTAATATATCAGCATTAAATTTAAAAAATATTCCAATAATTTTTCATCAACATACTTATGAAATCGAAAAATTAAATGTTTCTGAAAATCCTTCAATTTATATTCCATTAGATTTTATACAATCATGTACTAATTTAACAAGTATAAATTTTGCAAGAAATGGAAGTTCAAAATTTCCAATAAATTTTTTAGAAGCTAAAAATTTAACTCATTTAAATTTAGAACTGAATTTTATTGATGATTTACCAATAAAAATAAATATGTTAACAAATTTAACTCATTTAAAATTAAATTCAAATCAATTATCTCAATTACCAAAATCATTTGGTGAGTTGAAAAACTTAGTTTCATTAAATTTATCATCAAATTATTTTAATATGTATCCTGAACCAATAAATGATTTAGAAAAATTAATTGAATTAGATTTATCATATAATGATTTATCATATATTCCAGAAACTATAACAAATTTAAAAAATTTACAAAAATTAAATTTATGTACCAATAAATTAAGTAAAAATTTACCAAATTTTTTATCAAATTTTAAAGCTTTAAAAAGATTAGATATAAGATATAATCAAATAACAAATGTAGATATATTAGGAGAATTACCAAATTTAGAAGTTTTATATGCTTCAAGAAATTCAATATCAGCATTTTGTGATAAAATGCAAAATTTAAGATTATTACATTTTGATAAAAATCCAATTACTGAATTACAATTTGTTTTTGATTTACAAATGCTTAATATATTAGATTTATCAAAAGCTAAAATTACATCAATGCCTTCTGAATTTATATCAAAAATTCCAAATATTGAAAAGTTGGTGCTTGATAAAAATCATTTAGTAAATTTACCAAATGAAATTGGACAATTAAATAAATTATCATATCTTTCAATTTATTCAAATAATTTACAAATTTTACCAAATTCATTTGGAAATTTATTAAATTTACAATATTTAGATTTACATTCAAATAATATTCAATCATTACCTGGTGAAATTTGGAATTTAAAATCGTTAATGTTATTAAATGTTGCAAGTAATAATTTAACATCATTTCCAAAACCTCCTTTCGCTATAGCTAAAAGAATTTCTTCATCAACTGATCTTAGGGAGATGCCATCATCTGGTTCAATGGCTGATAGTCTTTCATCATTAATAATATCAGATAATAGATTAAATGATGAATGTTTTGAAGCTATATCATTTTTAATTGCATTAAAAACTTTAAATGTTTCATATAATGATTTAATTGAAATTCCTGAAGGTTCATTAGCAAGAATGAATAGATTAACTGATTTATATTTATCAGGTAATGATTTAAGTACTATACCTGCTGATGATTTAGAACATATAAAAACATTAAGATTAATTTATTTAAATAATAATAAATTAGTTTCATTACCTGCTGAATTAAGTAAATTAATAAATTTACAACATTTTGATGTTGGATCAAATCAATTAAAATATAATATATCAAATTGGCCTTATGATTGGAGTTGGCATTGGAATAAAAATTTAAAATATCTTAATTTTTCAGGAAATAAAAGATTTGAAATTAAACAAAGTCATGTTAAAAATCCAGAAACTGGTGAAGATTTTGATAGTTTATTAGTTTTAGATCAATTAAAAGTATTGGGGTTAATTGATGTTACTTTAACTACTACTTCAGTACCTGATCAATCAGTTGATAAAAGAATTAGAACTACTGCTTCTGAATTAGAAAATATTGGTTATGGAGTAAGTGATACAATGGGTCAAAGAACTTGTGTATCAAATAGAGATTTATTTATACAAAAATTTAGAGGTAATGAAAATGAACTATTAATTTGTGCATTTGATGGTAAACATGGAGCTCCAAATCAAGGTCATAGAATTTCAAGTATTGTTAAAAATCTGATTACTAAAAATTTAACTGAAGAATTACATAAAATTGATGATAATCCTGATAAAGTTCATATAGCTTTAAGAAGAGCATTTTTATCATTTAATAAAGAAGTTAATGGAGTATTATTAGCTAAAAAGAGTCATACTTTTACACCATTACCTCAATATTCAAAAGATATGATTGATTTAAATTTAATTGATGATGCAAGAACTGGTTGTGCAGTAACTGTTATTTATATAAGAGATAAAAAATTATATTCTGCAAATATTGGAGATATTGAATCATTATTATGTCAAAATAATGGAAATTTTAGAGTTTTAACAAATGTTCATAGACCAACTAATCGTCAAGAATTTGAACGTATAAGAGCTTCTGGAGGTTATGTTTCAGGAAGTGGAGATTTGGATGGTGATTTAGCTATTTCGAGAGGTGCTGGTTTTTTTTCGTATTTACCTCATACTCATTCAGGTCCAGATGTTAGTGAATTAACTTTAACTCCAGCAGATGATTTAATAGTTATTGCAACAAAAGTATTATGGGATTATATAACTCATGAATTAGCTGTTGATATATTAAGACAAGAAAAAAATGATCCAATGATTGCTGCACAAAAATTAAGAGATTTTGCTATATGTTATGGAGCAACTGATAAAATTACAGTAATTGTTGTTACATTTGGTGGTAAAAAAGTTAAACTGAATGCATTATATAATAATTTAGGTAGAGAAGCTGATTATTTTAAAAGAAGAAGAGCTGATAGAGTTGGTGATTCATCATTAAGAAGATTAGAAAGTGAAATAGAACCTCCAATTGGTGAATTAGCTTTAGTATTTACTGATATTAAAAATTCTACATTATTATGGGATTCATATCCAGCACCAATGAGATCAGCTATAAAAACTCATAATTCAATAATGAGACGTCAATTAAGAATTATAGGTGGTTATGAAGTTAAAACTGAAGGTGATGCTTTTATGGTTGCTTTTCCTTCACCTACATCTGCTTTATTATGGTGTTTTAATGTTCAACAAAATTTATTAACTGCAGATTGGCCAACTGAAATTTTGGAAACTGATCAATGTTGTGAAGTTACTGATGGGAAAGGGAATGTGATATATAGAGGTTTATCAGTAAGAATGGGAATACATTGGGGATCTCCAGTATGTGAACCAGATGTTGTTACAGGTAGAATGGATTATTTTGGACCAATGGTTAATAGAGCTTCTAGAATTAGTGCTATTGCTGATGGTGGTCAAATAGCTGTTAGTTCAGATTTTCTTGATGAAATGAGAGCATTAACTGCAATACATGATGATATAAAAAATAATGTTAAAACTGTTGCTGATGCTTATCAAGGTAATGAAAATGCAGGTAAAATAATTGAAAGAGAATTAACATCACTTGATGATCATGGATCAAATTTTTATAAAATGGGAGAAAGAAAATTAAAAGGTTTAGAAATTCCTGAAATGATAACATTAGTTTATTCAAGTAGATTAAAATTAAGATTTGATATATTTCAAAAAAGATTAGATATTGATGAAAGTCATAGTACTAGAGTTATTGGAACTATACCAATTGAATGTATTACTGCTATAAATAATATATCATTAAGATTAGAAAATTTATTATCTTTTATAAATGGTGGTACATATACAAAAGAAGGTTTAAAACAAAATCAAAAATTATTAGATGTAAATGTTCAAGATTTATTAAATTCAGTAACTAGAATAGAAAATTCGGTTGCTTCTTTATATTTAAGACAAATTGTTAATGATAAAAGATATGGATTTAATAATCAACCATTATCACAAGTATTGAATGAATTAACAAAAATGATCAAACATTAATTAATAATTATTTATTCCAATTTTTTGGTTTTTCCAAGAACTTTTTTTCTTTGTTTAATCATATAAGTATAAAGCATGTAGAAACCTGGAATATATGTAACTAAAATGATTTTCAAAAATAATTGATAATAATATCCAACATTATTTAAAGATAAAAGTATTTGATATATCTCACTAAATACTCCAGTTGGATATAATATATAAAATGTAGAATAACGTAACCAAGTTAACCAATCAGGAACGTCATTTCTTAAATTCTGAGCATAATATGAATATCTTATAATTTCAGTAATTGACCAACTTAATAATAATGTTATATAACTCCAATGATAATTTGCTGGTGAATTTGGTATAAATTGATGTATTCCCCAAACAATTAATAGTCTTGAAAACACTTGAGTTACAGTAGTGAAAATAGGTGATTTAACTAATCCAATTGCTGAATTTATAATTTCAAATATTGCAAATGATTGAATTATTGTATTGATAAAATTTGTTTTTAAATATACATATGGTTGACCTAATACTAATGATAGAAATATAGTATTGAAAAATATTATGGACCATAATGATGCTGAAAGTGAATTGTATACCACTAACCATCTATTTGGTTGTGGAGTTGTATTTGACATGATTGATGAATTATTTGGAGATAGCCTAGTTGAATTGAAAAAAATAAAGATTTTACGATAATTTTGGAGTAAACAAATTCAAGATTGTACTCAAAAATGAAAATAAGTTCTCAATTTTTACAGTCGAACTAAGAAAGAACATAGATTGCAAGGATACTTAGGTTCTACTTACCAATCAACAAAAATTGCATGTCAAACTCTCCTCATGATTAACAAGAGCTTAAAGTTAGAAGATAGTGCTCACACAATATTAGATTTTGAAAAATAAAGTTGCATTTAGTTAAGAAATAAATAAAACTCCGGTATACATTAAAATTGACCTAAACAGCTCATTTCTTCTGTTTTGTCTTCGTTGTATAAAACGTGTTTGTCTTTTTATTCTGCTCTAACTCACAAATCCCTGCCTTGAAGTATTCTTCCAATACTAAATAATTCTAACAAGTTGAATTCTTTTTCGTATTGTATGCTTAGCTCGAAAATTATAGTTTGGACTTTTTCCGATAGCTGAAAATTCGAAAAGGCATATTTTTTCAAGGTCTAGTAAAATTGACATGGATAGCTCACAAGCAAGTGTCTCAGTCGAGCATTGAAAGGCCAAGTATTTTTATTGAGTAGCGCTGCTCCCGAATTCCCGTCCATTACAAACCTAATTTTCGTCTTAGTCTACCTGTTATACAGGTGTATCACCAAAAATATAAATATAGGGGCTTATGAGGTAACTTAAATACTACGTCGGCTTCTCTTCCATCTTAGAATTAAACAGCGCTGGAAATATAGAAAATTCATTATTCTTAATGAGTGTCATGTTATTGAAAAGTTTCTTCTGTTAATTGATCTATTACTTTTGTATTGACGTGTGTAAGTAAAAGATCTGGCTCTAAATTCTGTATATAATTTTGTTAGAGACGGAATATACTCGATACTTCACTTTCAGATTTGTATATAGTTGGTTGTATGAAGTACTGGCTTATATACATCAATTCTTTTAATATCATTGTGTTTCTTTCCCTAATGATATTGGATAAGAGCTTGACAATTTGGACAATAATTTTGTGTTGATTTGAACTGCATGATTGAGAAATCCTGGGGCAACACATGTATTAAAAATATTTAAGATTTCAAATTCCCTCGAAGCCTGAAGGCGTGATATTGATCTGCGATCAAAAATTGGAGGACTTAAGTTTTGTACCACCCCTAAATTGATTAAAGTATTGTATAAATTCTTTTAAATCCTCGTTTCACATTTTGAGACCGTGCATATTTGTCATAATGTGTGTTTACTTTAAGAAATTTTTTGGCTCTTATTATTCGATGGCTGGTTATAGGAATATGTTTGATACGACAATTATTTTATTTAATTTAAAAAATAATTGATTTTGGGAAAAAAAAAAATATTCAGACTGTTTGTAAGTTTAATATATATGATGTTTCAGATTTCAGATTTTTGCCTCCGTACTTACTATATGCAGTATTGTAAGAACTTTTTTAGTTTCTTCATTCGAATTCAGTACCAATTTAAGTTCATCTTACTTAAAACTGTTACATTAAAAGCCATAACTACCTATAGTATGTTTGCTTGTAAAGAGTTATTTGAATACTCAATAGATACTCTTTGAATAAAGAACTTCATTATCGCATCAGATTTATGAAAATTCACTAAATGTGGAAGGAAAAGCCGGTTTTGAAGCTACGTAGTTCGTTGGAAAGAGTATTATTATCTGCTGGTATCTACAGACAAACTATTTGTAAAATTCGTACTAAGGTGAGTTAATGAGCATAGGGAGTTCTACTAACCTACTGCTTAAATGAAAACTTGCAAGACTAAAGACAATTTTACTTACGTATAAAAGATTATAAATTTCAAGTAATCTCAGCGAATGGAGTTAATCTATTTCAAATTTGAATCTGCTCGTTTCTCTTGAGAACTTTTAAAACAGACTTTTGAATGTCAAAAGTATCAAAAAGATCCATTTCATAAAGTTCCTCAATTGAATATTCGATTTTCAAAACAATGTCAAGTTGTTTTGAATGATCGTTATTGATATAAAGACCTTTTTCATCAAAGATTGACTCAAGTCTTTTAATTGAGATTTTGTCACTCGTGAAGAAATATGATGGCCATTGACAAGATATAACTTGAAAATAGTCAGGCGTATTTATCCGCAAATTATCCCATGTACAAAAGGTATCATTTGCTTGTTTCATAAATCGAGGCCACCAAGACAATCTTAAATTTGGATTTATAAGATATAGTTCGGCAATTTCTGCGGCATACGTATCGTTAGCAATTTCGGTGCATATTAGCAATTTGTGTAAAGTTGACACATCAATCAGTTTCAAATCTAAAGTTGGTGATGATAGAACTAAATTTCTCAATTTTGGTAAGTTTGCATTGCATAATATCTCTTCAAAATTGAACTCTTGAAAAATATAATGATCTCCAGAATATGTTTTGTTATGATAATCTAATGACAACGAGATAATTTCTTTTGTATCAAAAAATTCATTTAATGTGAATAACCATTTTCCAGGTTTCGATCGAGCGTAAAAGGCTTGACTATCCCAATGATCAGAATATTTGAGCTTTCCCCAAAATGTTAAATCAAGTTTCTTCAATTTGCAGTTTACTTTATTCAATCTACCAAGCAATGATGGATCCATCAAGTCAATTAGGTCTTCAAATACAAGATGTAATTCCTCAAGCTTTTTGAATGAATTGATTTTATTAAATGTATCAATTGATCTAAATAAATCCCTATCACAATTATACCTCAGCCCTGCACAATGGGTTGGAAGAAATTGAAATTTGAAGCTTTTGAGATTATCATATAAGAAATCATATGACACTTGATAATCCCGCTCTAAAACCGCAACATGGTCACGTAAATCACAACAGTATCCAGAAAAATTTATACCTACCATTACATCATGAGAACTGTCTTTATTTTTTAAATCAAGTTGGTTGTTTGACATAGCAAAACTAACATAATCTAAATTTTTGAAATATTTCAATATTTTCCATAAAGATGGAGGTCCTTCAGGATACTCTCTAGATGATGAGTGTCGAGGATAAAACACTGATTCCACATCTTCAATACTTAGATGTTGAACATGCTGATATCTATCGATTTTTTTCCTAATTATGTTGTTATAAAAACTACATAATGAAATTACAGTAAACTTTTTAGTAAAGTCATTCAAAATGTCCTTATGAGCTCTCCACCTATTGCCGGATGTGTGTTTTAGCTTATTTGCTTTAGTAGGGGAATCTCTAATTGAGTTACATTTGACATAAATATGAATATTTTTGTATAACTTTTTTTGACCTATTTTGTGAAATTGAGAATGTAATGGCATTAAGGTTATTACCATGTGATGATTTATTCGTTGGAATATTATTTCCAATACTTCAAACGGAAAATCTACAAGCTTTTCCATGTCTTCTTGAAATGTTTGTTAATTGGGGAAGAAATGCATTTAATGTTGTTTGTTTTCTACTTTTTGTAATTCTTAATTGGTCCTTGTCGTTATAACATATTTAGGAAATTTTAGCATGCACAATTTAAATTGGCTGCAAATTAATAAATACTGGAAAAAAGATTTCACACAATTATTAACCGAAACTTTTGAGTCAAGACTTGACGTGGCTTATTTCCCAAGCTCTCAATCCAATTAAAGGGTTATAGTGTAGTTATTGATACTTTGAAACTTAATTTTTTTCAGAATATTAAATACAAGCAAACCGACACTGTCCCGAAATATCCACTATTATAATCATGTAATTTTCGGCCGTACTCTGATATTGCAATTCAGTACAATTTCTATAACAACACCGGATATTTTTTGGTTATTTTTCAGATCTTTCCGAGTTTATATTGTATCGACCGCGGAATTATTCCATATTAAGTAATTTTGAATGTGGCTAGTGAGATCTTAAAACCGAAGTTTTATTTTTTTTTTGTTTTTTTTTTTTCTTGAAAGCAATTTATCAATTTAGGATAGACTACACACATACAAAGTTATAAATTTACAAAATAATGCTTAAGTTTTTGAACCGACCCCGGAAATATTCCACATTAAGTAATATTGGATGAGGCTTATAGCAATTCGGAACATAGAATTTTCCATCCAGACCCTCAATTCGATCTATTTAAACCATAAGCAATGATTAAAATAATATAAATACAAGCTGATTTTCAAGGTTTTTGACCAACTATTTCTTTATCATTATCATCATAACAAATACAACCATTATTCACTACGAAAGCTAAAAATGACTTTATCAGATGACGCAAAAAATATCTTGATTATTTAGTTAATTTTTCATGGCATGGTTTACGTACTCCAGTTTATAGAACTCCCAAGGAGATTGATCTTGAATATGAGGATATTTATTTTCAAGCAGATGATGGAGTTCCGTTAGAAGGTTGGTTCATACCATGTAAAGGCTCATCAAAATTAATTATCAGTAATCATTTCTTGCCAGGTAATAGATACGGTTTTGCAAGTCATCTTCCGGAATTTCTGGCCCTTGGAGGTTTTGAAGTTAACTTTTTACCTCGATATAAAGCTTTACATGATGCTGGTTATAATGTATTCTGTTATGACATAAGAAATCATGGATTAAGTGATTCAGCTAATGGAGGAACTATAGGGTTTGGACATTTTGAATGGAGGGATGTGATTGGATCTATTAAAGATGCTAATTCGAGGGAAGATACTAAAAATATGACAAAAGGATTGTTGAGCATATGTTTAGGTTGTAATTCGACTTTGCAAGCAATGGCCAAAAAACCAGATTATTTTGATGATTTCAAATGTATGGTTGGATTACAACCAATAAGCTTTAGCAATTATATTAGAAGAAATTCTGCAGATAGAGGAATAAATGTTGAAGAAACTATATAGTATTTCAACGAAAATTTGAAAGCCAAATGTGGTGTAACATTAGATTATTTTGAAACATGGGAATACGCAAAAGCTGACAAATTACCAACTAAACTGTTACAAGTTCAAAAAGATACTTGGACATATGCTGAAGATGTTGAGAATATTTATAATAGGTTAGGTACTGATGAAAAAGAATTATATTGGATCACTGAAACAGATAGAGGATTTGATGGATATAATTTCTTGGGAGAACATCCAGAAGTTGCTCTCGAGTGGTTTAATGAATATTTCATATAATTGATATACTCAGATTAAATTAAACATTTTATTGAAGTTATATTGTAATGATCTAATTCTCATTTGCTGCTAGTTGTTATTTGAAAATTAAATTTATATTACCTTGCTTTGTATTAGTATTAATTCAATTCTTTTATAGCACATTAAGCTAGCTATGTGTAATTCGTACCACAAACTTTAGAGTGTTCATTAGGATCGAAATATCTCGACATTCAGCACCAAATTGAAAGTCTTGCAACATCGTTATTATTAGTATTACTTTGATCCGTAGTACTCAAATTATTTGTAAATATTATCTGATATAGTTATCAATATTATCTATATCAGTTATATTCATGTTTTAGGTGGGATATACATTCTTATATTTTAACTATTAGTAAGGTCTAATTAATCTTGGTTTATCTAATCTTACCATTGGTATATTAGCATATGATTTGATTTATCTTATCATAAGCTTTTTATCTTACTTTTTATCTTATGCCTTATTTTTTTTTCCTTGATCTACTTATCGTTTACTTCTTGATTAAGTAAGGCATTGAGCCTCAGTAATCCAAATATGGATGTAGTGTATATCGTACTAGAGAAGTTCAACATGCAGGATCAGCTGAATGTTGAGATTTAAATAAGTAATAAAAAAAA